>NC_142641.1:45147500-45480000 GCF_053813885.1 Theobroma cacao
AAAAAAAAAGTTGAAAGAAAAGTTGCTTTAGTTTACAGTGACATATGGTTCACATCCCAAGGAGAAATTAAAAGCCTTCAAATGGTTGTTGCAATCAACTTAGTTGGACTGTTGCAGGAGTATGTCAGACTGTTAGGGTGTCTTCAGTAAGTAAGAAAGACGTAATAAATTAACAGGACACAGAGAGAACGGTTTGCATAGAGTCGATCACTTTCATGAGATTATGACCATGGACGACGTTTGCCTTATCATTTTGCCTACGTTTCAGATGAAGAATGGTTTGGAGGGCTAGGATTCATTGCATAAAGCTCATAGTCGGAGTTAGTCAAATTTTATTGAGAAGTGAAACACGAAAATATAAAAAGTAAAAATTTTTAAAAATTAATATGTTAAATACAATTAACAATAAAAAGATTGATAATAAAAATATAAAATTATAATATGTAAAATATAAATAGTAAAAAAAAATATATAAGACTAATAATTTTTTTTATGTAATCATATTTAAGATAATTTTATTTCAATTAAATATAAAATAAAAAACATATAAAAAAATATACTCAAATTAATTTCTTCTTATATAATCAAAATTAATAAAAAATAATATATTGATGAAATCTTAAATAACAACATAATACTACAATTTATATTTGAAAATTATATAATAATTATTAATTTTTAAAAATTAAAATAATAAAAAATAAAATCTACGTAACATAAAAAAAAAAAATATGGCAAGTAGAAGGTAGATGTCACATATAATATAACAAAAAAAAAGAAAAAGAATATGGTTAATAATTTGTAGAGATTTGAGAAATAAAATTTATCAAAACTTAAAACATATGAACAAATAGAATAAGAATAAAAAAATAATAATATAAATTAAAAATATTTAAAATTAAGTAAAATATATAAAATTATTTTATTATTTTTTATTTCTATTAATTGTTAAATAAAAAATTATTTTGAGAGATCGTTAACAGAATAAAGAATAAAGCCATACCTAACCTCAATAATTTGTAAACCACACCTAACCTCAATAATTTGTAAACCAAACCTACCCTCAATAATTTGTAAATTTAATGCAGAGAGAGCTATCTGTTTAGGCCCATTCATCATCAATAGTTACCTACAACATTATTTAATCAAAGTAAGAAAAAACAAAACCAGCATGCCGTCCACATGCATGAATACAAAACTAGAAAAGAGAGAAATTTTCCTTCTATGAGGACCCGAAGAACAAAAGAAAGAAAGAAAAAAGAAACAACCAACCCGTCAGCTTACCTTATTTCTCAAGTTTACAATTGCTTTCTGCATGTTTAGCATGATCTGGTTCTTGTAAGCTGAAAAGGTTGTACGTTGTTGTAACTCGTCTCGATGGCATATCAGAAACCTTCTGATATCATGCTAGTTCTGTTATCTCGAGACTCTTTTGGCCTTTTGTAAAAAGCCATGAATGGCTCTGCTTTTGTCTCGCCCCAGAGGCCCGATTATACTTACCACTTTTCAAAAAGAAAATTATTTTCTGCATGCCCCAGTCCCAATGAACGCAAAGCGATCGAGGTTCTTCGAGTACACCTTCGTCTTCAATCACAAAAATTTGCTGCTTTGAAGCTTGATTTGAGAAGAAGTAATTATGGAGATAAGAATGAATTGAAACAAACATTGTCGTGCCACATATATGCTGCTACATTTGTTTCTCAAGTTCCAGTTGACCAAATTAATGTTGTATAAAAGTCTCGTACTTTTCTCCCTTACTAATAAATAATAATGCAGTAATGTTCTAGTTTGGATGTGGAAGTTTAGGGAACAGAGTCGCATCTTGGAGATGTGAGCCAGGTAACTTAAATACAATAGTTGTATCCCTTCCTAAGCTAATGCATCAGCTGCAATCGAGGATTGGAGCCGGCGATCTACCAAAATGGGGTGTTTAGGTCTAAACACTTAATCGTATATGAAAGAAGGCTGGCAGGCGGGGACAGAACGTTTGGTGAACTGTAGTCATGTTCTAACTACAGGCGGTCCACCAGGCAGAGCCTGCTGGGAAGCTTGCATAAGCGCTAGCATTTTGCAGAACGAGAGCAGTATCGCTCGACAAGCTGCCTGTATAGTGGTTACTGCTTATATCAACTTTGGTGGTTGATCATACTCTAACAAGTTCCCTGAGAATATAGACAGAACATTTTGATTGGTATAAGTAAAGCCAGGTGACTGTATGGAAAAATTGTGTGTAGGGACTTCATAGTGCATCAAACTATGCTCTTTCCTAGAACAAGGCATCAACTGCAGTTTAGCATTGGAGCCTAAGGTCTACCAAAATGGATGGACCTGGCATCTGCAAAATTGCTATTTGTGATAAGTGATACAACTATCAGTGAGTTCATTTTATATACAAAACTCATGCAGATTAATATTCCTTCCGTGTCACCTCCCAATGGCTGCTATTATCCATAAGTTCCTCACACTCTTTAAACAAGCATACGTTCCAATTTTCAAAAAAAAGAAAACAAGCATATGTTCCGGCAGCAACTCCGAGTCAAATTGCAGGGATAAAACCTTAAGAAACTTATCATTCAATTTACAACCGTCCACCAGAAAGAGTCTGATACAACGTTTCATTACCAGTTTTCCGAATAGGTATCATCATGGGAAGAACGAGACCAATATTCCTTGACAAGCTGCCCAAAGAGTGATCCCAGTTTATTCATCAGCTTTGATGGTTCATCATATTCTATCAATTTCCCTGTTAACATAAGCAGAATATATTGATTGGTAGGCTATAACCAGTGTTTATAAGCACAAGATTTGATAGTCCTTAACAGCTAGTACAACTGGTGAGAAGTATAACTCAGTAACTCACCATCGCTGATACCAAGCACCATATTGCAGTCCATCACAGACGGTATTCTGTGAGCCACAGTAATCACTGTGCAGTCTGCGAATTCTGTTCTTATAGTTTTCTGGATGACAGAATCAGTTGCATTATCGATTGATGCAGTGGCTTCATCAAGTACTAGTATCTGGCTCCTCTTCAGCAGTGCTCGTCCCAGACAAATTAATTGTCTCTGCCCCATGCTCCAGTTTGATCCATCTTGTACAACTGCAGTTTAGGTCCAATCTTTTTGAATTCTTGATCTCCTTTACAAATAGCGCCAACTCTCAAAGCATAAGTAACTCTACAACTTCTATGTCTTACCTAAGGAATTCAGGCCTTCCTCTTTCTCTTGAACAGCCTCTCGAAGTTGACATTTTTCAAGAACCTTAAAAGTGTAGTGATGAGAATTATTTTTAGCAATAAAAAAGGCAGGGACTAGCTATCACATGGTTTCTTACATCAAGGAGAACAGTTTTCTTGCTAACATGAGATATAACCACATATTAGGAAACAAAAGCTTACCTCCCATATTTCGTAATCACTATGCTCTGATAAGGGATCCAGATTGTATCTGACAGAGCCGCTAAAAAGAGTAGGATCTTGTGGGATGATTCCTAAATGTGATCTCAAATCATGAAGCCCCATCGTGGAGATGTTTAGGTCATCAATGATGATTTTTCCATCTGAAGGCTCTACCAAACGGAACAAAGCACTGATAAGAGTTGTCTTTCCACTACCTGTCCGGCCAACTATCCCAATTTTATGCCCTCCTTCAAAAATGCAGCTTATGCCCTTAAGAACTAGTGGAGCATTGCGTCGATATCTAACCTGCTAGATGATGACATTGATATTATACAGTATTTGGGAAAGTATAATTAGTTGCAAATGGAAGAGATAGTACTTGCCTTTGAATTTCAATGTATATACCTTCAAATTGCAAATCTCCACTTTACCAACAGAAGGCCAACCATGGGCAGGCCTATTATCTTCAATTACTTCCGGAGCCTCACTTGGAATATGCATGTATTGCTCAAGCCTTTCTACAGAAACCATTAAGTTTGCTAGCACGCATTGGTATTGGATGGCAACAACAAGGAATAAATTCAATGAGAGGCCATAAGACAATGCCATTCCAATGAACCCTACCATCAAAATCAATAACCAAAATATTTTTTAAACAAATAAATGAGTACATATTCTACTAATTGCTCAAAATGTGGAATAAAAGAGCTTTTCTAATGGTTATATAACTAAATCCTAAAGATCAGTATGCAATTCTTGAATTGAATAACCTTAGGACCTATTTCTTAGCTTAGCAGGTATATGATCAGTCTAAAGCTTTGAAACTTGCAGCACTCCGATATTTTCAACTAGTGGAAACATTTGATGATAACTAACCAGAGGCAGATGCTCCAAAAGGAAGTAAAGTCATGGCAAGTGCCAACGAAGAAAGTACCACAGCGCAAGGTATTTCCAGACGTTGGATTAACCACTCATTTGCAGAAAAGCTATGGAAGTCTGAACTTGCATTAGCATCAATCAGGCCCAGATTCTTCAAGAAGAATCGATCTCCCTCCCCAAAAGCTCTGATTGTCATGGCTCCAACAATGGATTCAGCAAGGTGACTGGCAACTGAAGACTTTGTTGTGCCATTGATTCTCTTCAACTCCATTGAGGAAGCAAGGTAGTACCTCTAATTGTTTCAAAACAAATGAAAAATATAATGGAGAAGGAAGGAGAAGTTAAGAAATGCTAAAAGCACAGAAGTCACATTGCAAGGTTGGTTTTGCTGTAGTAATACCTGTAGGAATATACTTAGAAAAATTAGGGGAATGATGACAAAGACAACTGGCCAGGCAAGAATAGCCAGTATCACAAAGCTAGAGTAGGCATTCAAGGTTGACCCAAGTGCAATAGCAAATCTGAATGGCACTTCAAGATCAACAATGCTCGAATCAGAAGATACCTATTACAGTAAAATACAAATTGTAAGCCCTTTAAAACTTTCTACTTGAGCATGGCACTGAAATCAAGCTGTGTTTTTTGAAACTCTTACTCGACTGAGTATCCTCCCCAGAGGAGTTGAGTCATAGAAGGACATTGGTGCCCGGAAAAGGGATTTCAGAAGTGTAGAGAAAATAGATTGTGATGCTCCACAACCTAAAAGAACTACAGAAAAGGATCGAAGGAGCAAAAAGATTGCTACAGCACTCCCAATCACCGTGTAAACTGTGACTAATTTCAGTCTGTTTACATTAGAGTTCTGGACATTAGCAGCCAACCAGTAGTTTTGCATCAGTTGGCCAATAATGAAGATCATGTGGAATATCGCTGCAAAGGAGAAAAATAAAAAGCACTTGTCATGGCTTAAATACTGTCTGTAAGGCTTGAGACCTGTGTCTCCTGTTTCTTTTTCTTCTTGCTTAATCAATTGCTCTCTTGAAGGCACAACTGACTGATCCTTAACATATATATCTTGGATCTCTCCTTTGGATGTCATAGGTCTTCTGCCTGTAGAGTGGTCAATGTGTATCTCAGAGCCAAGAGTACTATTATGTGCATATACAAGGTTTTGGAATTCCTGACTTGAAGCACGTAGATTATCATAAGTAGCAGCTTCTATGATTTCTCCAGCAGCCATCAACTGCAATAAGATTTGCATGAACAGCTTATGTGGACGATTCATATATGTAGAGCAAGATAAAATATGATGTAGTTTCCCATGTGGAGCATTGAAAAACAGTGATAAACAAAGTAGGTGAAAGCAAAAAAAATAGCAGGTATTTTACAAGTAGCTTACCAAGATAGAATCAAAAGCTGGGAGGAAGTCCACTTGGTGGGTCACAAGTAAGACTGTCTTCTCTGAGAGAGCTCCAATGATATATTCCTAGAAATGAGGGTTTAGCTTTAAGTGAAAATTGCGTCATTGACGAACAGATTGCAAAAAGATGGAAATTATACTCACATTAAAGAGACTTGTTGCTGTATGGGCATCTACAGCACTGAAGGGATCATCCAGAAGATAGATATCTGCATCCTGATATAATGCACGAGCTAATTGAACTCTCTGTTTTTGTCCACCACTCAAGTTTACACCTCTTTCTCCTATTTCAGTGAGGTCCCTAAAAGGAAGCATCTCTAGATCTTCTACTAGGCAACACTTCTCAAGCACCTCTTGGTATCTAACTGGATCCATCACAGAGCCAAATAGAATATTTTCTTGTATACTGCCAGTTTGGATCCATGAAGTCTGAGAAACATATGCTATCTTTCCGCAACTACGAACCTGATGGACACATCTCCAATACCGTAAGTGGAAATGTTAAATGATCTTCTTAGGCTTTTAAGCTGTCAACCTAATTTTCATAATTATTATAGGTTCATGAAGTATTGAAGTGTATCATTCAGTTTCAGTAGTTAATCTAAAATATTGTATACCTTCAGTCTGGACATTTTACTAGCAGATTTTCTATTCTTGTATCCTAATTACCTAGTTAACTAACAAGATAGGAAAGAAACTGAACCATCATGCTATCATAAAAACATTTCTTAAAGATTCCTCAGGATTTTCATCATTACACACGCCTGTAAATTCTGGAAATGTGGAGTTTTTGCTAAATGGTGCACTTACAATGCCATGGACTTTTGGAACTTCCCCAAGAACAGAAGCTAAAAGGGTTGATTTGCCTGAGCCAACCTCTCCACAAATAGCAATCTTTTCTCTTGGTTTAACCACCAAATTTATGTTCCTTAATGTCGGTTTGGAGGAAGAATCTATGTCCCAAGAAAATTCAGCGGAGCTGATGAAAATGGAGTACTCAGAGTCTTTGTCATTGTGTTCCTGCCATAAATCTCTGTCATTCAACTCTGGTGCCTCAAGAAATTTCACAATTCGATCCAGGGAAACTTTTGCTTCAATGAACACTCCAACAACATCAGGAATCACCCTTATTGGCTCTTGAAGAATATTCAAACTTGCTAAAAATGTGAAAACAGTTCCAGCATTGAGTTGAATCCTGAGAAAGTAGCATGTCCAGAAAGTAACAGCTGGTACAATAACTGGAGATGACCAAAACAGAACTACCTGGAACCCTCTTTGTGTCAGAATTCCTGAAATCCACTTTAATTCTTCGTTCCTTAATCCTTCTATAACGTTCTTGAAATGTTTCTCCCAAGCATACAGCTTCAAAACCTTCATATTTGCAAGTGCCTCTGTGATGGCCTTTAGCCTCTTATCTTGTGCCAACATTAGTTTTTTCTGATATTTAAGAAGTAATTTAGCCAATGGAGAACTTGCAAGAACTGTGAAGATAATGGCAATTAAAGCTGCAACTGTTGCAAGTCCCACAGTGTAGTATACAATGCACAACGCAAGACATAACTGAAGGCTTGTTGACCATATCTGATGTAACCAAGATGGAAACTCACCTATTCTGTAGGCATCCACACTGACATAATTTACTATCTCACCTGGAGAATGAGTTGTTTTAGCAGCATTTGATAGTCGAAGTTGCTTCTGATATATTGCTGCTGATAGCAAAGACCTTACCTGAAGTCCTACCAACTTTGTCCGAAAGAACCATTGCCTCTCAGAAAATGATTCCAAGCATTTTGTTAAGAAGAGGCCAACAGCCAGCGCATAACCCTCATGCTTGAAGGCTTCTTTTCCTTCTGCAACCTCAATAAAGGCTCTAAGGAACAATGGGCCCATGGACAATGTGAGAACCTTTATCAATGCGAAGAACCCAGAAACTAAAATAGCTTTCCAGTGAGAATAGAAAATCATTGACAATCTCCAGGGCAGATCACTTGGTCCTTCCTTTTTCTCTTTACTCAGCTGCTCCATATAACTTGAGTAGCACATTTGTGCTCGATGTTCCTCTAGCAACAAAGGGATATCTTGATCCTCAAGAATTTTCTCCTTACCCTGCTTCAGTAATGGATTCAACCACCAAAAGGTCATCGTACTGAAAAATCCAGCTCTGCCAAAGGTCGTAACATTATGAATGATGCTAATTCCATCAGTTACTTCAGGTTCTCCACCTCGCAAAGGTGCATAGCAATCATCAATGGTATCATCTAGATCAGTGTCCTTACGCTTGTCCCCTTCAAAGGCACAAAGGAACAGTAAAATTGATCCAGAAAAAGATAAAATATCCAAAATTATCTTAGCTGAAACTGTTCTATCAACAATAGATTCTCGAAAAGCTGATATACAGAGAAACCCTGCATACAAAAGGCCAAGAATTGAACAAGATTTCACTGCTGATATACATGGAAGTTTTTGCTTCTTCAGGCTCACAAATGACCCTAAAAGCAACCATGTCAGTCCTTGAAATAACACTACTAGCCATTCATGCAAAGGTAGTATTGTCTGATCTGTATTTAGCTTTGTTTTCATTATCCATATCCCCAAAACCAAGTAGGCAATGGCTAAAATGCCATTAAAGACTGCTGAGAGAATTTGCAATGAAGAGACGTGTTCAGACTGGAAGGCTGCGGTAACCTTCCTCATAGACAATCTATAAATGACTATGAATAAGAAAATTAACAGAAGCAGGATATCAACAGAAATCGTCAAAGCATGATTGATACATGTACATGGATTGAGTATCGCCGAAAAACCAGGACTGCGTGTTATTCCAACTCCATGTGAACTCTCAGAGTTACTGCAGAATACAGTCCATGCACCCTCCATGTTGTATTTTGTGTCCCAATAGATCTGCAATTTATAAACAGGTATAAAAGAGCAGAGTTGTACTTTTGTTTACTTCAACCAGACTGACGAAAGCAAGACCATTGAAGTAAAACCAGGATCCATTGTCTACAATGGATGTGTATGAAGATGCAGAAAGCAAACATTGCTACTGATGGGCTTGACGGTTCAACATTGGATAGAGTTTTTCTAAAGTTGGTCCAACCATTTACTAGGAGTATTATAATTGCAAAGGTGTTATTTTCATCAACATCATCATAACAGGACTAGTGACTGAGCCACTATTGAAACCTTGGTATTTAATCTTCAGTCCTCCAAAGGGCTCCTATCTTTATTATAGTATGAGGAAAGGTATAAGAACCACTAGTATAAACAAACTTTGTTTGTAAGAGTATTTTGTATGATGAGGAATGATGTGATGATGATGTGAATAGTCAGAATTAATGCTGATGTCAAACTCAATAGCTCTGGAAGAGAATATACATATATATATATATATATATATATATATATATATATGTATATATCAATTACAAAACTTAATCAAAAGCATCTAAAGTTGCAGGGATTGAGCTCATACAAGGCAGGCAAAGTCATATTGGAAAGGAAAGTCTTGTTTAGTTTAACCTGAAGACTAAACAAGTGACAAAACGCGACCACAAACCAAACTACTAAGCTGGTTCAAGGTGCTTGTGCATGCATCATGATCACACACTGATCCCGATGGAATCCATACTGTTACCTCAGTAAGTCTTGGTATCTCTGGCTCATTCTCTTGAATTCATTTTCCTAATGGCTTTTTGATCATGAAGAAGATGCCAATATTTATGTCATAATACAATAACAATTCACGTCCAAGAGCGTTTGAGTTTCTTACTGTGAGCTGAATAAGACTAAAATCAGCAAACTCTTTCAATCAGAAATAGTGAAAGACCACAGAACGTACCTAGCGTCTTCTAGTCATGACGCTGAGAGAAGCTCAGTGGTTCCCACCACCTATCATGATGCAGAAGATCCAACTTGCCTTCCATTGTCATTCTGTCCCTATGCTAATCAATGCCCCATAAAAAGACAGCCTACAATTATGGGATCTCAGATTGAAATTTTCCCTGCACTGCGTATATACACACCTTTAAAATATCTAAAGTACTAACAAATAAAATTCCTTCACAAGCACAATAATATCAGAACAATACAAAGTAAAACCAGATGAAGGTAATTCACACACTCTAGGGTTTTTCTGCTTAAAATATTTCCAAGTGAAAGCATCTTTGCTGTATTAAAAACCAATCATTAACATTTTTATAATCTTCTTTAATTATGATTGGAGGTGATAACATCTTTTGTCAAAAAGGAGTTGTTTTAAGATACATTAAAACTCCCACATGATTGACATTGCATATGGAAGCCATCAGATGGGTGGCTTCTCCCTTCTCCCTCCCTCCCTTTCTCTGTTTTTCCTTCTTTTACTCTGTCCACACATCACAGCCAATACAGATGGACTCCAGCAGGTAGGCTAAATCATTTCAGGGCCAAATCAGTTTGGAATTACAGCAATAGCCAATAAAAGGAAATAAATTGACAAGACCCACCCTGGGGAACTTATTGCAGGAGGACATCACTTTCAGTTCACATTTCACTGTTTGTTGTTTGCCCAACAAACATTATTTTCTCACAATAACTTCACTCAACTTTATTCAGAATAAACTTTTCTTTTCAAAAGAAAAAAAGACCATGATTGATTATAAAACAGGAGGAGAGAAGGATATATGGAAATAGAAACCTCACCCCCTTTTTTCACTTCATACCCGGAATCACACTGCAGCTTCCAGACAAGCAAAAATAAAAGGGTGAGAAGTGCAAGACGACACAAGAAAAGGCTGTAAAAATTATCACACTATCCAAAAACGCAAGCATACTTGCTTTTCAGTTTCCATAAATTAGATTCATTCATTAGACAAATTTACCGTTTATGTTCTCTGCCGACCGTAACTGTGCGCAAACCTGTCAAAGACTCGAGGCCCGACACAGAAGGCAAAAGTCAAAATTGTTAGCTAATGGAAGCGAAAGGCGACAATTTCTTAAAAGAGAGAGCGAGGAGTTGGCTTTTTTATTTGATTTTCCATAAACGACAACATTCTTTAAGCCATGTGGTGTGGCGCTTTCTCAGGAGACCTGGCCTTTGGGAGTTTCAGACCTCTGTAACACCTTATGTCTCCCATTTCAGGTGGTCCTCCGTCCCTGAATCTTTTCTCTTTTTTTTCGAAGACCCAAATCCAAATAAAGTCCAAAGGGTTATTCATCTGAATTCAGAAGTTATTGGCGCATGGGAATTGACAAGTAGAACAAGACGAAAATTACCAGACAAGGAAAATAACCAGACGAAAATAATTCATCTTCGAAGTCAAAGATTCTAGTTTTGCTATGGTGTGACAAAATGGAGTCTTTAGGCCTGGGTGGGGCCTGCATCAGCATCAGCATCAGCATCAGCATCAGCATGAATGTAAAGACTGATCTATTTAAAGGAATCATACACACTATATACATAATTTAATTCCCATTTGCAGTTAAACATATAGAGCAGAGCAGCTAAAAGGTGAATGGCTGTTCTTCTTTTGCCTTGTGGTTATCTGTAAGTTTATCGTGTGTACAAAATTTAAATAGACAATCACTATCGCCTTCCAAAACTTAACAAATTCCAAGATTAAATTTCAACTGCAATTACGCAGAGCCCTGGATTAGCAGGATTTGATCCCTAAGTTGCTCTGACTCTAAACACAAAGCGTAGCTACCTGGAAGTAAGGCCAGGTGTTGCATGGATTTCCATGTAGAATTGTAGGGGCAAACAATTCAAGTCGCCATTCATTCCCTTTTCCCACTTTTCCCAACGTCATGCTTCTCCTGCTTCAATGACGTGCAAGATCCTTCGAATGCGACTTCCCCGCTTCTCAACAGCATCATGGTTGATGATTCGAAGACACGACCATCAATCACCAGGCAGTTGCAATCTTTACATCCCCGCCCTTTGTCTTGCTCTTTTCCTTTTAACTCAAAGATGTCCAGCACCTTAGCCTCCATAGCCACCCGAGGGGCCTTGTCTACCATCATTGGCAGAGAATGAGGAGAGTCATGATTGCCAGCATTCTTCATTCGATCATTTTATTGTTTATTTAGTATGACACAAAGGTACTAACTGCAACAGTTACGGAAAAATCTGAAACAATTCATTTCCTCGTTTATTATGGGAACACAAATTTCATCTTCAGCGTGCATTTCTCAGCAATTCGAGCATTGTTTAAGGCTTTTACATATATCTGATTATCATATTTATTAATTTTTCCAAGTTCTTTTACAACAACACGGAAAGTTAATTAAGCATGAACAAAAAACTATTGCGTTGCTACGTAAGAACTTACAAAAATTTATAGAAATGATAACCAGACATATGTGAATGCCTCAAAACAAGCCTTGTTAGGCAATCTGACCCCTTTCGATTTACTGGAATTGCTGAAAAATGAAACGCTGAAGGATAAGATTTACATTCCTGTACTTAATGAAGAAATACCTTTCAAAAAAAAAAAATTAATGAAGAAACGAACTGTTCCAAGCTCTTCAGTAACTATTGCATTTGATACCATTGTTGTGCGCCGTACTAAATAAAGAATAAAAAGATCGAAAGAAATGCTTCGGGGATTGTTGCTGATGAGTGATGACAAATAAAAGGCGAAGGCTGAAGCTCTTCATGACCTAACTAAGTTGTTGATGAGTGATGACAAATGAAGGCTAATGCTGATGCTTCTCATGACTTAACTAAGTTGTTGCTCTTAGTCTGATATAAATGTATCAAGTTATTTTATTTAAATTTGAATTGAGAATAAGAATAATTTGATCTAAATTTATTTGATTTTTTTAATTATTTACTTTGAATATGATTAAATTGAAATTTCATCTTATTATATGTTAATCTTATCAAAAGATATGTTTGATAATTGATCTCTACACACAAAGATTGAGATGGGATGGAAAGGGGGCCTAACACCTTTATGCTGGCTTGAGTGGTTGCCATACTAACAGAACTAGGTGGACTGTTAACATTTAATCCAACCCCGCATGCTACACATGTTGTGCCAGGTCCACATCAGATTGAGGAAAAGCCGCCCCCCCCCCCCCCCCCCCCCCCCCCCCCCCCCCCCCTAGTATGGACTTGGGGTGCGGAATTTGTGCCTCGAACTTACATACGCCTGGAACATGGTTTCTTGGGCTTTTCTTGAAGCATGTGGGTAAGGAGAAGTTTTGCCCTTTTCCACTTTTGGACCAATTAAAGCTACCTTCATAGTTCATACTATCTCATCTCTGAGCTCTGGACCATCCTTTACTGAACTTTATGTACAAAGGCATTTTTTGTCATTTTAAGTAGAGAGATCGTATATTAATTAATTAGCTAAATACTTAAAGTACATATATCCTGCCATTTTAATTCTGTAATGTATCTAAACCATATACCAGTCGGTTTTCAAATGTTAGACTTGGTAGACAGCTTTCTTTTGGACTTTGCACTTCCAAGGAGAATTGACTTTCAATCTCCAACTCAGAGGCTCAGTTGGATTCTTGCTGTTCGGCTATACAAAAAAAAAGGTATCTAGCTAAACGTGGTCAGTCACACTGCAGATTCGTGGGATTTCATAATTTTCTATGTACATTGCACTTGTTCGGCTGCCTGTTGTAAAACTTTTTGGCTTTTGAATATTCTTCTGGTGTCTCGAACTTCCTGTTTTTTGATAGGAATCGGTCACGGCTACAAGTGCTATTGGGCATTGGGACCAAATTCTAGTCAAAAGATCACCTTTAAGCAAAGTCTAGGAAGGAAGTTCGTCGCAAAAGTCTCGAAGGTGTTACAATTGTACATGCACCAACTAAAACAAGGCACATACTTGCACAAGTTTAGCAAGACATAACCAAGAGTTTGATTACCATAAAAATCGTGGTCCCATTCCAAGTTCAATGTCAGACTTTAACCAACGTGATTCAAATTATCCTTGTACCTCGTGGAAGCTGCAATTATCTACACCTTATGGTTTATGAAGTCATTATCAATGGAAAAACAAGGAGGGGAGGAAAGAAAAACAACGAAAAATGTGACAGAATACATGTTTTGTTTTACAAATATTCCTATTATTTCATGCCGAACAAAGTTTTGGCAGCTTCCATGCGTGACGTGGTTTTCCATCTTTTATAAGAGGATAAGTCAAAAGTTAAGAAAAAGATGCGCAGCAGCACTGGTTAGACCCTGTCCTGATCAGCTGTTGAAGCGTTTGATTATTTCATTGGCGACCTATTTATGTTTCTGGTGGGGTCTGAATTGAGTGTCTTCACAGAATTGAATTCCCCCACGAGCCCCCACTCGACGCTTGCATTTTATGCACGCTCAGGGTGTGCTTAACGGTGGGCACATGATTTCCCCCTTTTGTAAGGAGAAAAATTCTTTGCTTCCTAGGGAGGTTGTTAAAAGATCAACGTCAAGCTGAATCTATATGAATTTGTTGAAAATCTAATAAAATGTATAGCCCCTTGTTGCTGGTTGATCTTTGTTGACCTTGAACTACAACTTTGAGGCATGGGATTTCTGCCGAAAGATGGGATTAGCTAGGGAAAGGCAGGCAGATGGGGCAAAACACTGAAATATTCAATGCCTGGTGCTCTTTTTGGCTCCTCCTCTAGCCATAGGTTAGTTACTCTTAACCACCATAGATTTAGAAGTAATCCCCCCTAGCAAATCCAGGGAATCTCTAGCATCAAAAAAGGAGGAATGAATTTACGATTGACAGTTTGAGAGAGAGAATTATCTTGGACTAATGTAATCCATCCATTTTAAGATTAGGTTTGATTCTCTTGATTAAAATTTCAAAACTTTCCTGTACCAGTAGTAATGATTTTGTAGAAACAAGTGGGAAATGAAGATAAGGAAGCCTTTCCTCTATTATTTTTTTCTTTTATATATTATTTCAGTGGGTCGTTAATTCAGTTAAATTCAGGGATAGCACGTTCAGACGTTAGAGTCTACGTCATGTCTGGCAGCCACCACCGCTCCAAGCCAAAAGTTTCTCCTTGTTGCTTGGTCTTATGCATAAATTTTTGACTTTAAAATACCGAGTAAGACTAATTAAATTATCAGTCAGTCGCCTTCCCAGCATGATCCATATCAGGAGTATGTAATGGTCTCTTCAACATATCTGACCCTTCAATCTTGCTTTACTGAAACGAAAAGGTCAGACTCAAATTTGCAGACAAATCTGTCTCTATAAAGAGTTGTTCTTGACCTGACCCATCCTCTCTCTCCCTGGTTTCAGAATTTTCCTAACCTCTTTACAAATTGGCTCTGTCATAAACGCTTTTGTTTGAAAACAAGGGCTTCAAAACATTTATTTGGCTTTGATTTTTGAAACCCTTTTTGGTTGGTTCTTTGAAGTTTAAGAGAGCTTGGTCATCCGGGTAGTTGTTTCTAGACTAGGATTTAGTCTTTCGTTTCTCTCCTTGAATTTTCTTAAACTGAATTTGGCCTGTTTGAAAACGAGTGTTGGGAAATTTGCAGGGATTTCCAAATCTTCTAGCAGCTATCTGTCAGTACTGAGTTTCTCTTGTTGGCACTTTTAATGGTGAAGAAAGATTGAGGTAGTTACGCTGGTAGTTGGGATTTCAGGTTCGCGTCACGAGAAAATTTGGTTTTGTCACAAGAAGTGTCAAGGGCAAGTTCTGATTCTCAACTGCTTTCAGTGATTGTGATAAGCCTTTTTTCTACTGCTCAGCGTTTTTCTTGGGAAAACAGAGAGGAAGAGTGTGTGTGTGTGTGAGAGAGCGAGAGAGAGTTCTGTCTGCTTCTTTGTTTCCACTTACATGTCCTTACTGTGTTTCCACTATGAATCATTCTGGGGCAGCCTTTGATCAGAAAGCAGCAGTTGAAGTCACAAAGGATAGAAGTGGAATTGATCAGGTTGTGCTTCGGAATCCCCGAGGGGCATCTGCAAGGGTCAGAATCTTTTTGTTTTCCTTTTCTTTTTCTCCTTCTTTTCTAGTCTTTTCATAGTTTAAGGTATCAGGAATATTGACAAGTTGAATACGTTGAAGAACAGTTCAAAACTAAAGCAGATGCTTGATTCTGATTATCATTCATCTTCAGTCAAGCTGCAGTTTTGGGTTAAATAGTGATATTATTGATGTAACCTGTACAGGTTAGCTTGCACGGAGGACAGGTTCTTTCATGGAGGACTGACCGAGGAGAAGAATTGCTATTCACAAGTAGCAAGGTAACATTAACATCTGGTGTCTTACTCATATTTATATTCTGCTGGCATATGATTTTTTTCAATTCTTACGTCTAGGGCCAAAATTGTGGTATATATCAATCAAATTCCCTGAAAATGTGGTTTCTCTTTCTGACTTCCTGTACTGTAGGCAATCTTCAAGCCACCATATGCAGTGCGAGGAGGGATTCCTATATGCTTCCCGCAGGTATTTAGGATTATATGTTTATATGCATCAGTTTTCTACCAGTCTGGATGCATCTGGTTGATGGATTTGCTTCCAAATTTGTTAGTTTGGACAGCGAGGATCACTGGAGCAACATGGGTTTGCCAGGAACAGGACTTGGATCATTGATGATAACCCACCACCATTGCATCCAAATGATTCCAGTGGCAAGGCCTATACTGACTTACTGCTAAAGCCATCAGAAGATGATTCGAAGATCTGGCCACACAGGTGAGGTCTTAATAGGCCATGGATCCTTAGGAAATTGTTTAATTCATCAGTGAAATTGCTGATAGTCTATATGTCAATCTTTGACGATTAAGCTAAGATTAAAAAGGGTTATCCTCTGCTATAGCAGCTTCTTTACAGTATTAACTAACATTACACATTCACACTCTCATGACCTCATAGCAACCTAGCTGAATATTAATGTTCATAAGTAATTATGTATATTAATGATTGATGTATATCTTTTCCAGTTTCGAGTTCCGTCTTCGGGTATCTTTGACAGCAGATGGGAATCTAAGCTTCATATCACGCATCAGGAATATCAATTCCAAGCCCTTTAGTTTCTCAATTGCTTATCACACATATTTCTCGATCTCTGATATCAGGTACAGAATACTCACTGTGGTATGAAACTGGTTATACCCTTAGGCGTCAGCAACATATCAATTAACTGATCTGCTTTTTTCTATCTTTCAAGCCCTTTGACCATTAGTTCACTATAATTTCCTTGTGGCAAAAAAGTAATACACTCAGTCATGGAAAACAAGAAGTTTTAGACATTAATGGATATCTTTTCTTGTACTAATTAACAGTGAAGTGAGGGTTGAGGGATTGGAGACTCTTGACTATCTTGACAATCTACGCCAAAGGGAGCGCTTCACAGAACAAGGAGATGCCTTGACATTTGAATCTGAGGTAAATCATTCTCTATTTGTTTGAGAGCTTAGGTCCTCCTCCACTGTCCTAGAAATGGAAAAGCTTTTAAGTTCTAGAAAACAGATTGAAACTAGAGGTAAAAAGAAAGAGAAAACCCCTCAAAGCATAAGCTTTCAGTTGAGAAAACATTATGCGGATCCCTAGATACTGCGCAAGAATTTCTCCATCCATCTGCATTAACATATCATCCAGTGTACTGCAAGACAATTTTAATTATCCATATGGCTGAATAGATGTTTAAGCCTTAATTACTGATTTTCAATTTGCAGGTGGACAGAGTTTATCTTAGCTCTAGAGATATCATTGCAATTTTCGATCATGAAAGAAAACGGACCTTTATGATACAGAAAGAAGGACTTCCAGATGCTGGTAAGCTTCTATCCTCTTCAATTCAATCTAAAACAGTACCATACGAGGTATAAATGTGAACCACCTGGGAGAATCAGGAACAGTATCTCATATCACAAAACCTTGTGGAGGAATCCAAGCTAGTTATTTGAAGATCACTGCAGCTCGAATTCAATCTAAGCCAAAAGTCTGGCCCTGATGTTTAATTCTTTTGCATTTCTTCAGGGGTTTGGAATCCATGGGAGAAGAAATCCAGAACCTTGGTTGATTTTGGGGATGATGAATACAAACAGATGCTTTGTGTCTATGGGGCAGCAGTGGAAAAGCCAATCACCTTGAAGCCGGGTGAGGAATGGACGGGCCGTCTGGAGCTCTCAGTTGTCCCTTCAAGTTAACGAAGTGGCTACCATCTTGAGCCCCACATCAAGCCTCATCTTCTAAAAATGACAGCAAATAATACAAATTAGCGCCTCCCCCCACGGCATCTATCAAACGGGGGCAACATGAATCTGTTAATTTGTATTCAATTATTTATGACACTAAGCAAATAAGAGATTTGATCACTTTGCAAAGTAATTGATTCAAAGTGATCATGAAAAATGTAAATTCCTGCAAGTGGAGATCTGTCTTTTAGTGTTTCTCCATGGTAGTAATGACATACTAGTTGTTTTATCTACTAAACTTCTGCCTTGTGGACTCTCTGGAAAACTAAAAGCACTGTTTAATGTTGCAACAGGAACTGATCAACATAGATTGTTTTAGTCTCTATATATAATATATCCATTGCCTGGCAAAATAATGGAGAAGATGATGTTCATGTATGAAGGCGAGGGAAAGCTAGCAGCTCAGAACTCTAAGGGATAAAAAGGTAATGACCAGCCGAACAACTCTACTATCAGAGCCAGGTTTCGATCCTGGGACCTGTGGGTTATGGGCCCACCACGCTTCCGCTGCGCCACTCTGATTGTTGAAAGGAAGCTGATTTATTTACACTTTATCAAGTCATAAAAGCCCAGAAAATCCTCGATTGGGCCTATATCAGTGTGCAGCTCTGTAGCAAATCAAACCGTGTCCTGGTCTTGTTTCTGATGCTCTTTTCCAAAGAAACTGAGCCATGATTTAATGAACCCAGTGTTTTGTTGGATTTCTTGACTCGATACCAAAAGAGAGAAAAAGTTATATATACTATTGATTTATAAAAATTTAAATAAATTTTTAATTTTTTATTATATTCAATCAAATTTTTATATTATAATTTTGAATCATATAAATATTTTTAATGAATAATTGACTAATTATAATTAATTAAAATATTACACCTCATTCTATAACACATGATATGCTAATCTATTATAATAGATGATAATGTAAAATATTAATGTGACATTTTCACTTTTTAAATCAATTTTATATTAGCATCACGTAAGTATAAAATGATAAATAATATTTTAATTAATGACAATTAATGAATCATTAGTTATAAAAATTTATTTGATTCAAAATAAAAAATAAAAAATTTTGGTCAAACGAAATAAAAGAATTAAAATTTATGTTAACATCCTTAAATAGTTTAAAAATATTTTTAAACATTATGTCTACATTATTTTAAAAGACCAAACTAATACACAAAACAACAAAGATTTTCTTTTTAATACCTTAAAAGAGTACTTCACAAAATAAAATACAACCATATATAAAATAGTTTTGACCCTAATTATTAGTTAAAAAATGAGAAAATGAAAGCTTGCATGAAATTACCTCGAATTTGCAAGCACCAAGGTGTAGCCAGAACAGTAGGAACTAGGAAGTTTGGGATGGCCGGGTAGGTTGCACATTACATATCGATGCAACGAGATAGAAGAAAGAAACCCACTATCGAAGCTTTCACGTCCATACCCCAAAGGCCAAGGGCCCAAGGGCCATGACAAAGATTAGCCGCCCTATCTGATTACTACTTGAGCAATCGCATTCCACAAATATATTCCCATTCTAAACCGGAAGAGGCCAACTTGACGAAATCAAATCAGAGTTCATTGCCGTGGAATTACTAGACAATTGCATATGGTTTTTCCTCAACAAAACGTCTGCCTCCCAACTATATGCCAATAGTCTCAATTCACTCCTCCTTTCCTCTAATGACAAATATTCTTTGCCTCCTCACTCATGTCCCAAATTATGCACCCGTGCATCAATTATATATCAGAGTAATATATGTATGTAACAAATTCCTTTTGCAACCCACCCGCCATTTTTTTTTTAATTTCATTTAAATATTCTTGGTAAGTATAATAATTGGATCCTCCCAAGAAGCAGTTGAGGAAATGCTGACAGGTGTTATTATTATTGTTTTTTTAATTTGATTAATTCGAGCTCTTTATCGTAACATATGTATTACTTGTATGGAGTGGGGGGCCTCTTTATCTAGCAATTTGGACATTTGTTATTGAAATTTTCGACCAAACTTTGTATACGACAAGGACAATGATTTTAAAGCTTTTTTTATGGGAGCCATGAGAACACAAGGAGGTAGTTAAAATGTTTGTTGAAGCAGATGGAGACATACATTAGGGAGTGGAAGTGGACAATTTAATGGGGGGGTAAGGAGAAGGATGAAGATGATCAATTCTTAATAATACCAACCACCATAGCTACTCTCTAAAAGGGCAACAAATTATTAAATAAATGAGGGAAAAGAAAATAAGAAGAAAAAACTTGACCAACTCATGTTCATCAGCCTCTTTAATTGATTTTCGTGCAGTCAAGTTAATTAGGTGGAACCTTTTTTACTTTTTTTTTTGGTTAAGTATTGAGGTAAGAGTAATTATAAAGATTATCAAAAGTGGTTGAACGATCAAATTATAAATGATCAATAAAAATTGAAAAAGTGGTTGAATTTTTTTTAAAAATTAAAAAAATTTTATTTTTTATTACATTTAATTATTTTTTTATATTTTTATTTTAAATCAAATAAAATTTTATCATTAATGGTTAATTAATTATTGTTAATTCATTGATTAAAATGTTACTTATAATTTTTTACTTATATAATATTTGATGTAAAAGATAAAAATATTACAGAACTATATTATCATGTTACATCATTGTTCATTATAATATTTGAACGTCATGTGACTTGATAAGTGATATTTTATTTAATAACAATTAATCAATCAATAATTATAATTTATTTAAATTTTATAAATAATTTATCTAAAAAAAAAATTTAAAAGGTGCATGAAGCATGTCAATTCTTATTGATATTCACTCCTTTTTGCATATTAATTAATTTTTTTATTTAATTCACAAAAGTCGAACTAGTGGCTTTTGGTGGACGAAAGGAAGAGTTGGGTGTGACATCAGCATATAAAAGACGAAACAATGAGATAACGACAAACAAGGATACAGTTACTGAATGATGATTTAAGAGAGAAACTTCTTGCCATTAAAATATTTGGATAACATTTTTCTGGATATAAATTTACGGAGCAACTTATTTATTCATTTATTTAAAAAAAAAACAGAAATTAATCCATAAAAGGTTTGTAAAGAGAAAATGTCAAAACCTCCAAATCATTGTTTTTAAAAGGAAAGTTAATTCCGTAGATGTCTTACAAAAATAGAAAAAAATGTTAAGAGGTCTTATTTTTAGTTACTAAACGACAATAAAGAGGAAAAAAAATATATATTTAATTGCAAAAAAAATTATGTTAAGAGGTCTTATTTAAATAAAGCGGCAAATGTATGGACCGCTGTGAGTACGAACTTTCACTTGCTCTAATTGGAAAAAAAAATTGAAAGATATCTAAAATAGTTATATTTAAATATTGATATAATATTCAAATAAAAGTTTAAATTATTTTAAAATATTTAAATAAATTTTATTTTTTATTACATTCAATTAAGTCATTATATTTTTATTTTAAATCACATAAGCTTTTATAACCAATGATTAACTAACTACTATTAGTGTAAATAACACTTCTCATTTTATATTCACATCGTACTAATATAGTATTGATATGGAGGGTGAAAACTATTAAATGATTATGTTATCATGTCAAATTAACATGTCATATCATTATCAATTATAATATTTTAATATTCCACCAGTATCACGTTGTATAGAATAACAAATAATATTTTTACTAAATTAATTATTAACTATAAGAGTTTATTTAAGTCAAAATAAAAGTATAAAAGCTTATTTGAATTAAAATAAAAATACAAAGACTTAATTGAATATAATAAAAGTATAAGGGTTTATTTAAAAATTTTTAAATAGTTTAGGGACTTATTTGTATATTATGCTTTAAATATTTAGTTTAATAATAAATTAGCATATAATTATTTAAAAGTCAAATTTTAAATTTATTTAAAAAATAATAATATTAAGTGTTTTGTCTTAAGACTAAGAATATTGTTTCCAAAATTTACATTATATCCTAATTTTAGCAAAAAAAATCTTACAAAAAAATGTTAGGAGTACTATTTTAGTCAAATACTATTTATTCATAGTTTTAAGACTTTTACACTTTTTAACTAGTGTACCTTTGTGAACTAAAATAATTTGAGGTTATGGACAAATTTATCCTTATAATATGAATTAATATTGAAATTTTTAATTGTATTTTTTTAATTTCGTTGATTTTTTACATAAAGTAAAAAAATTTATGTAATTTTACTATTTATATTAGTAATATTTAAATTTAATTAATTTTTTTCAAAAATCAATTGAATTAAAAAAACAACAATAAAATTTGGCATTAATAACTAAAAAAAAAGGAAAAAGATGAGATTTTATTATTTTTATTCAAAATGAATAAAATTAAAAATATAATGATAAAATTCAATAAATTAAAATGTGATCAAATTCAGTGTATAATTATAATGAAAAGTTTGATCTTCATCTTAAATAGTCTTAGGAAACTGCTTCTGAAAAATGCAATGTCAGAGGACAAAAGGACGGGTCCAACGGCGTCGTCCGAAGCCATCAGATCGAACGGCCAACAAAATATTTTCACAATCCCGAATCAACGGCCATTACTTCCAAAACACGTAGGCCCCACACCTTATTTGTAGTCATCGTAAACAGACGACAGAACAGAGCCGCACCCCAGTGAGACCACTTCCTCTGCTTATCACCCGTATTTAATGATTGGCCCACATGTCAGCATCTTAAATCGCCACGTCACCAACGCCACCAAATCAACTTAAGAACAGTGGTTTTCCGTTCCCCTTTTGCACCGGTTTTTTCTCCACCCGCCGGTTACGTTATAAAGCTCCCTACTCCTCTCTATTTCTCCCCCTACTTCCTGAATTTAATGTCACCAAAAAAATATAGCCGTTGCTAATAATCAGAAAAAGAAAAATCCAGCAAAAGCTTCATGTATTTGCTATTTATATACTTCTTGTTTTTTTATCCGTTTAGCTTCAAGTCAGTGATTTGGTTCCATTTCTGAGCATTGTAACTGTCTTGAGAAAACGAATAACAATTTCTGTGTTTTTTTTTTCTATCTTATAAAAGGAAAATTCATCATTTCCTTTGCTTTTTTGAGCCATTTCTTAATTATTACTATTCCATTCTCACACACTTTGGATGCTACTTTAGCTAGAGAAAATAATCATAACAATTTGCATTCTCACCTCTTGGCCTTTGCTTTCACATTCTCTCCCTCTCTGGGGTTGGTGAGTGAAAAAGGCAGAGTTTTGAAGTATTCAACTAAGCAAAGAAGTGAACTTGGAAGCAGAAGAGGTTTTGAGGAGTGCAGATCTAGAAACCGAGGTAAGTGTAAAAGTAGTAATTTTTTATTTTCCAATAGTTTATGGTTCTATAGAGGTAGTTTGATATTGGGTTTGGTTTTGAATTCACTTGGATTCAAGTTTTCAACTTTTTGGTTGAAAAGCTAAAGAACAAAGAACAAAAAGAAAAGAAGGAAGCTGGTTTTTTAAGTGAATCGTAACTATAAGGAGTCATACAGTAACAGAGTTTTGTACTATATTTGCTTAAAGAATTGAAATTGGGTTTGTGGCAAGGTCTCTTTTTTGACTAAAGACACCTCACTCAAAGCTTGCGAGCTCATTTTTTAATGTGAAAATCCCCAGAGCCCGCCACTACTTTTTTCGACAATAATCTTGGAATCTGACCTTTGTTTTTTGGTTTTCCCTCCTTAGTTCTCCCTTTACATTCTGGTTCTACAACTTATTTTAAATTATTTTGAGTTGTTTACTTTTGTTTTTTGTTCTCTATTGTCCTTCCAGCAGCTTAATACCAATAGATGTAAGGAGGGGAACTAGGAAAGTTGCAGAAACAGCTCGTTTTTTGCTTCAAGTGTTAGGTGAGAGAAAGAGAGAGAGAGAGATGGAAGCTTTGCACGTTTCCTCTTGGATTTGCTTGTTGGGTTTGGTTTTGCTTCAAGGAAATGCAGACCTAATTGAAGATAAGCAAGCATTGCTTGATTTTGTTAACAACCTGCGCCACTCTCGTTCTCTTAACTGGAATGAGACTTCTCCGGTTTGTAATAACTGGACAGGAGTGACTTGTAACGCTGATGGCTCTCGGATAACAGCTGTTAGATTGCCTGGAATTGGATTGCATGGTCCTATTCCTGCCAATACTATTAGCCGCCTCTCAGCTTTGCAGATTTTGAGTCTTAGATCCAATGGTATCAGTGGTCATTTCCCTTCTGATTTCTCTAATTTGAGAAACTTGTCGTTTCTTTATCTTCAATACAACAACTTCTCTGGTCCATTGCCGGTGGATTTCTCTGTTTGGAAGAATCTAAGTATAATAAATTTGTCCAACAATCGATTCAATGGGAGTATTCCTCGTTCGCTGTCGAATTTGACTCACCTTGAGGCGTTGAATCTTGCAAACAATTCACTTTGTGGTGAAATTCCTGATCTGAATTTGCCTAGCTTGCAACACATAAACTTGTCCAACAATAATCTCACTGGAGGTGTTCCAAAGTCTCTATTAAGATTCCCGAGTTCGTCTTTTGGAGGTAACAACATTTCTTCTGAAAGTGTCCCTCCTCAAACTTCCCCGTATGTTGCACCCTCTTCTGAACCATATCCGGCATCCAAGAAGTCTGGGAGGCTTGGTGAAACTGCATTGTTAGGAATAATAATTGCTGCTTGTGTTCTGGGGATTGTGGGTTTTGCATTTTTGTTAGTTGTTTGCTGCTCAAGAAGAAAGAGTGATGATGTGTATTCACGGAAGTTGCAAAAGGGAGAGATGTCACCAGAGAAAGTGGTCTCGAGGAGTCAGGATGCAAATAATAGATTGTTCTTTTTTGAGGGTTGTAACTATACATTTGATTTGGAAGATTTGTTGAGGGCTTCTGCTGAAGTATTGGGGAAGGGGACTTTTGGTATTTCTTACAAGGCAGTGTTAGAGGATGCAACCACAGTGGTCGTAAAGAGGTTGAAGGAGGTTAGCGTTGGGAAGCGGGATTTTGAGCAACAGATGGAAGTGGTTGGAAGCATTAGGCATGCGAATGTGGTTGAGCTGAAGGCATATTACTACTCAAAAGATGAAAGGCTGATGGTTTATGATTATTACAATCAGGGAAGCGTTTCTTCCATCTTACATGGTATGTTGCTTTGTCCGATCCCATGTTTCTGTATGATAATAATTAATTGCATTTTTATATCTGAAGTGCTGGAAAACAAACTTTTAATGTTTGCAATTTATTCTTTGAATGGTAACGGCCTTGCAAATGACCAATTCTAATACTATGGGTTAGCTCCCCTGGGTTTTTCTCCTAGTCTGGTCTTGCCCAACTGAGGATAATTAATAGATAAGACAAAGTACTTAAGATGATATTATTCTTTTGTATTAAATTCGAAATTCTATACATGACTAAAGCTTTATTTTTCTGAGATAGTTCTGATATCTTACTACATTTACAGGAAAAATTTGTCTTTGTGTAAATATTTTTTGGTTTATGAATGACGGTGTTTGCGGAAAAGATGATTTATAGATAATAACTAATACTTCTTGGAATCATTTTGATTGCAACCAAAAAAAGAATAAGGGAATAAAAATACTAGATCAGTATTGTCATAGATGCGGGTGGTTTATCAACGTATCAGCCTGTTCTTCACTTATGAATAAATCGGATATCTTTCAGTTTAGAAAATGTCCCTTGCTGAGATTGGATGTCTTTTAGGAATGTAATGATGAAGGTGAAATCTTGATGTTCCACTGTATCTGATGAATTCAATTAGTATATGCCACCCTCCTGCACCTAAGTTGACTCAACTTTGAGTGGAGATTGTTATGCAAAAAAGATTGAAGTTATTGTCCTCAAAGAAGTTTCTGAACATTAATGTTGAATTCTGATTGTGACAGATAACATATAATTAAAAACTATGTCACGAATTAGAGTTTGGTGGCACAAGAGGATTTTGATGTCCTTGGCTTCTTTCTCATGGAACACTGTATGATCAATCTTTTAATTCCACTGTCTCTGACTTTGGTCTTTACTTTATAAAAGATCAAACAGCTTCTAGATTTATTCACAATGCAAACGTGTTACAGGTAAGAGAGGAGAGGACAGAATCCCTCTAGGTTGGGATGCCAGAATGAAAATAGCAATTGGGGCAGCAAGAGGCATTGCCCGCATCCATATGGAAAATGGTGGCAAGTTTGTCCATGGCAACATCAAGTCCTCAAACATCTTTCTCAACTCCGAACAGTATGGTTGTGTGTCAGATCTTGGTCTGTCAACTATAATGAGCCCACTAGCCCCTCCCATATCCCGTGCTGCTGGTTATCGTGCCCCTGAAGTGACTGACACCAGGAAAGCTATGCAGCCTTCTGATGTCTATAGCTTTGGTGTGGTCTTACTGGAGCTCCTTACTGGAAAATCCCCTATCCATACTACTGGTGGTGATGAGATTGTCCACTTGGTCAGGTGGGTTCATTCAGTAGTTCGAGAGGAGTGGACAGCTGAAGTTTTCGATATAGAACTGATGAGATATCCAAATATAGAGGAAGAGATGGTGGAGATGTTGCAAATAGCAATGACATGTGTTGTGAGGATGCCGGATCAGAGACCTAAAATGCCAGAACTAGTTAAAATGTTAGAAAATGTCCGGCATATTGAATCTGAGAATCGGCCATCTTCAGGAAACAGATCCGAAAGCTCAACACCACCAGCAGCAGTGATCGGGAGAGAATCCTAGTCTCGCAAGGAGTCACCATATCCCTCTATTAGAGTCTTTTTCAATTCTTTTCACCTAGTTTAGTGGTGTATTTTTTCTTAAAAAAAAAAAAAATCGTTTTGCCTTTTCCATGAACAAATTCTGTTGAGACTTGTATCACCCCGATCCTGTTAAGGTAGAGTTGGGAGGTTATGCATTGGTGAATCACTCTTCTTTTGATGCTATGAAAGTGGTATGATATGATCTCTCTCCCTCTCCCTCCCTCTATCCTTATGAATATGAAAAGAGCATTTTATTTCAAAGGTCATTTCACCCCTGTTCTGTCGCCATTGGTATCTTAAAGTTGGTTAGCATGTCATTTAGGAATATGACTCTGTCATTTGTCTTTAGACCTCAACTGCGTCAGCATCCTTTTAACTTAATTTGAACGAACAATGACCTCCGACGTCCAAAGGCATGGCATTGCGGGTGTCAATGGACCCTGAGTAACCATGAAAATGCTGCTCTTTTTCTGAAGCTCCTTTGATACTGGGACTCAAAGGGAGCCATGCCCAAGCCCTCTTTTCATCTTGTCCAAGTCTTCCACGTGGGGGGAGGAGCGTCTCTTCCCAATTCACAAGGAACATTGAAGCTATACTCATTTACAAAAAAAAAATGAAAAAAAGGTAACAGGAGATGGAGATGGTTACGTACACGTAAAGTATAACGAGCTTTTACTTTTTCAAAGATATTCAAATTCAAATTCCTTTTCCTCCAAATAAAATTGTTCATCTAATTTACGTGTATGTATGACTGTAATTGGAATATGTGTTGAACAATAACACAACATGAATTAGTGATCGAAACAAGTGCTGGTGGAGACGTGGGATTCGAGAATCTAATCATGAACATTTTCGTGGGCCTCCAACTGACCAAAAAATCTCTAGTCAGCCACGCCATGAATGACCATTGCCCAACGAACCCAATAAAAAAAAGAAACTTACCATACACTTTTTACCATTTTAATCCACTACTAGTGATTTTCTTTTTCACCTTCTAATCAAATGATTTGGTACTAATGTTTTCTTTAAAGTTGAAAGGGTCGGTATAATTTGTCGATTTTAATGTAATTAAAAAAAGAAAGAAAGGTTAAAGAAACGTTAGGCGGTTGAACCAAGCTTGAAGGTCAAAGTTCCGACAATCTAATACTGACTAAAAGTAAACAAAAGCAGTATCAAACTAAGATAAGAATAAGTCACAAATTTGGGTCAACCGGTAAAAGCGCAGATAGATAGCAGTAAAGTACAGTAAAGTAAAAGTAAAACATTTTATTACATAAAAGAAAATTATTATTACTACAAATTATCGAGTGTGTGTGGGGTCCACCGAGATAGCCAATGAAAACGCAAGACAGCCTGAAAATTGCCTCATCTTTCTTTTCGTTTTCAATTTTTCATAACTCATTTTTCTCGCACCTTTCTTTTTTAGTCCTTTGTTTTGTCCTCTTTACTTTCCTTCCGCGATTTCCAGCTGCTAACAAACAAACAATTCCCAGGAGGATCTCTCAGGTACTGTTCTTCCCTCCAATTACATCATCTTCTTTTTTTCTCTTTGTCTTTAAATTTTTTTTCTAGGTAGCTGCGTCGAAGCTATGCGATCAACTAGCTCGGATTTTCTTATATTTTGGTGTTATTATTATTATTTTGAATTTCTTTGTTTGTTTTAGGGTTTAGGCGATGGCTTCAAAGCGGATCTTGAAGGAGCTCAAGGATCTCCAGAAAGATCCTCCTACCTCTTGCAGCGCAGGTTCAATTTATTCTCTCATTTTCCCTGTTTCGTGCCTCGATTTATTTATTTCTCGCGATTTTTTCTCATCATCCCTTTAGTTTTTAAGTTTTATTTCCGTAGATAGTTTTTTTGGTTTTTTTCTTTGGAAAATTCTCTTAAAATTGTGTTGTGTTTTATTTTTTTTAGATATTATGAGCTATATTAACTTAAGCGATTTATGAAGCTATATATCTACTTTTGTTATTTTTAAATCATGACATGAGATAATTATTGCTGCATAATTGACCTTTGAGCCGTAGATAATGGATCTATACTTATTGTTAGGGGTGTGATTTTGACCGTCATGATTTTATTGAACAAACTGCAATATCTTTTATTATTCTTTTTTTCAAGCTTTTGGTTTACATCATTAGATTCTGTTTGACACAAGATTGTTAAGACTTTTTTCTTTTTTCATTTCTCATTGATTGTTGTGATATATGTCAATGTTTTGAAGTCAATTTGCGATACAAATTAGTCATAGTATAAGTGAAGTTGCAAGGAAATGAGTAGCATGCGTTGCAGAAGAATTTTAGCATGTATTGTTTACAAGAACACATCATTGCATCGTCATTTCTGTTGAATATGCAACATCTTATATTTCTCAAGGCAAATGACAAAGAAGATGAGTGTTTTATTTAATTTTCATTTAGGAAAAGATTTTGATAAGGTTACTTGCAGATGGGTTATTCCATCTAACTGTTGTTTTACTTCATTTTTCTTGAAATAAGGCCCTGTTGCTGAAGACATGTTTCATTGGCAAGCAACAATTATGGGTCCTCCTGACAGTCCATATGCCGGTGGAGTGTTTCTAGTCACAATTCATTTCCCTCCGGACTATCCATTCAAACCACCCAAGGTACTTAATTTTGTTCCTTAACCATCTAGTTCTCATTCTTTCCTTCCTTCACTGTATATTGTGTAACTGTCTTTATCTTTTAAAGCATGCACTATGTCTCTTAATTGTCTTCAAGAAAATTGCAAAGCACTCTGTAATTCTGCAAATCCATTACGTCAGCAAGCTAATATTTTTATAACCATCTATACTAGTTGTAGACATGAGTTTCATCTCCTCAGAAATCCAATACAGCTGTTATTTTAATGTGGTGAATTTCCCTCCCTTTTCCCAATTTTATTTCAACATTTGTTGGGATTTGTATTAGAATAAATGCTTAAAGCTTCATGTCATATAGCTAATTCCATGCTGTAAATACTTTGTGACGAAGGTGTCTCTACAGGGTAAGTGGCTTGTGCAAACATTGCTTGGCATCGAAAAGAGTAAATGCTAATTCTACTTGATGGCCTTTTTGCTTTTATTAGCTTATTGCAGTTGCACAGATATTTTTATCTCCATAGGGCATGTATGCATGCACAGTGGTGCATGCACATGCATGCTGGGTGTCTAATGGTTTAGTTTATGCGTGAAAGGCTATGTTAGGTGGTTTTCAGTGCCAAAGTTTACATTGTTATTTTTACTTTTGTAAACAATATCAGGTAAGCCTTCTATGTGACATGCATATGGATTTAGTTATGTCTCCCCACATTTACTATATACTTCTTGGTTAAACAAAAAATATTGTGCATGGATGCTGTGGGAATATATTTATAATTTTATATGATAATGATGATGTTCATTCATTGAAGATAGAATTGCCTCAGATTTATTTTTAAAGGTAATTTGATTATATAACCAATGAACAATGGCTTGTTAATGCTGAACCAGACTCTTGTATTTACAGGGTAAAACTTATGGTGAAGTTATTTCATACTTCTTTTTTACCTTAATAGCCTTGTATCATGCTTGTTTAGTAGCTGATAAATGACTAACAAGTTTCTCTAGTACTTTTGTTCAGATAACCTTTTTTTTTTCTTCTTTAATTACTGTTTGTTGACTTTTTTTTAAAATTTTTTTTTCCATTCAGGTTGCATTCAGGACAAAGGTCTTTCATCCCAATATTAACAGCAACGGTAGCATTTGCCTCGATATTTTGAAAGAGCAGTGGAGCCCTGCCCTCACCATATCCAAGGTCGTTTTTCAAAACCCCTAGCTGCCTTGAAGTATCAACATGTTTGCTTTTTTAACATAATTTACCATGTTTGTCATCTCCAAGTCAACTATTCTTCATGAAGCCGTTAAAAAAAAAAGTACTGGTTCAACTTCAACATAAAAAGTTACAGCAAGCCCTTAAAACTTAGCTTTTAATCTACTGACCGATTTGTTTGCACTACTGATCAATGCTGTTTTCTATCTGGTCACCCTGGTTTAGAGTATTATTTCTATTGTGTAATCTTTGCTACTGTTGTTTAAGTGTGGGGATGTGTACTTATTTTTATTTTTGATTGTAGGTGTTGCTCTCAATCTGCTCACTCTTGACGGATCCAAATCCTGATGACCCGTTGGTACCGGAGATTGCCCACATGTACAAGACTGACAGGAGCAAGTATGAGACAACTGCGCGGAGCTGGACTCAGAAGTATGCTATGGGTTAATGTGCTGCTAAGTATGTAATAGGAGGGCTTCATTCCCCATGGCTTTGGTCTTTTGAATTAATATGTATGAATCAAATGAATCAATATGTGTGATCTGTCTCCTCTTTATTTAGTGGACCAAGCCCTCCTTAAAAACTCATTTGCCTCGTTAATTGGTTGTATGGAAATTATCTTTCAAACTTAAAACCAACTCTTCCAAATACCCCTCCTCTTTGCAACCTTCCATCCTATCATTTTCACTCTTGAAAAAGCTAATTAGGTGAAGCATGGGTGTTTCTGCCAACGTTATTATCGAAACTGGAATCCTACTGATGCATAAACTGACAATCAAATATCCTCTTTGTGCATTTGTGCACACTGCCACAGTAAATTCTTAGACTGTGGGCCCTTCACGAGGTCGGTTATGTTGCCTTGCCAGCCCAGATTTCAGAGAGGAGCAATGGTGTCGGGCCAGGCCATTGCGTGGGTAGCCGGTATGTCTTTGTATGAATGCACTCAGCCCATTTCAGAAGTCTCTTTTTAAAAAATATAAGAACCAAATGTTCACGTCTTTGGTTTTTTAATGATCATGCAAGTAAGAGCAGGCACAGCATGTTCATTTATACTTAGACCCAATGTTACAGACAGGATTTCAGATACATTGTTTTGACAAAACTTTCTGCTATTGGAAAAACAATTGGAGACAACAACCGGAGATTGCAATGATTCCTTGTTAGAGTTCTAGCTTCTGCATTTCTACTCTTAGCCCTTTTTTTTTTTTTCGAAAAGCAAAAGAGAATATTTATTAAGAGAAAGGGGAAAGAATTCCCCAAAAGAGAGAGACGACTGCATCCAAAAAACATCCCAGAGAGCAAGGGAGGAAAGCTCCTCTTTATGAAGAAACCTCCATTTTCCCTAGACTTAAGACAAAAACCAGCATGCTAAAACAAATCAAACGGCATTCGTCTACTCTTAGACCTTAGACCAAATCTTCGTCTTCCCTTTTAATCCTACCCTGGTTTCTACACGCAACCAGCTGGCAAAAAGAACAATGCTAAAAGCAGGTGGGACACTATAGCCAACATCAGATTTTTCCACGTCCCTTGTTTACAAGGAGTGAAAAAACAACCACAGATTTTGTCAAGTAAGTAGCAGAGGGGAGTAAAGTTGTTCTGGTTTCAAACATTAATGGTGGTCGTCCTCGTTTTTGGCCTTTGTTGCTGTTGTTCTAACATCGGCGTAATGATTTTCCCATAGTTGTTCAAAAACCGACACCCAAAAATAGAAAAAAAAAAGAAAAAAAGAGAAATTATTTACTTTCTTTGCTCTGTCATGGTTCTTTTATTATCAAATCTACGCCTACATGGGGCTAACAACTCATAAACTGATAAAGAGAAAAAAGAAAAACCCTTCCAAATTCAATGTTTGTACATAACTGAAAACTAGCGTAGATGAGGGGCTATGGTGAGAAGTCACCCATGTGGATGAACGCACATCGTTCAAATTTACTCTTCTTGTTTTTGTCTTGATGTTTTTCCTCTTTCCTGCACAACATGACAAAAAGTTTTGCCATGAAAACTTGGGTAGAGTTTACAATCCTAGGCCACCCCCTCTGGCTTGAAAACCTGTGCCCACAAAATCCCACTTGAGCTTCACCTTCTCTTTTAGGCTTTTTCTTTGTTCTCTGTTTAAAACATTCGAGAATGTGACCTTTAATGCCTTTGAAAAAGGTCTCAGGAGGAAGGTTATAAAATTAAACTTAACATTAATAGTTATTCAAAAAACATCAGTCCGGCCACTGGACTGAACCATTTCCCCAGCCAACGTTTTAGCTTTTGTATTTAGTATCTTACCTATCTTCATAAACATTTACAAGAAATAATCTTATACACATCCTATCCTACAGATCCTACTTATTGCCTGACCCCCATGTGACCTTTTTCAGCACAACGTGTCCAACTTGTCTCTCCAATTTTCATTTTCTTTCTGTCTCAATTGTGATTTGTCCCAACTTCAAAATCATAATAATAATAAAGAGTATTAAATTCTTCAAATTCCTAACTACAAAAAGGGCGTTCAAGAAAAAGAGTACAAAAACCAGGTTCGAGCATCAAACGGGAAAAAACTACTAGAAATATGGGAAAGTTTGAGCATCTCTAAAAGAAAGCCAATAGACAATGTCTTGACTACAAATTGTATGACTTAGTGTCACGATCTCTGAAGAAAATTATGAATTTCATATTGATTGTATATTAAAATAAAATTGGGTATTTAAGTGTTCAACTATCAACTTGTAAGTCATATTTGTGGGACAACATCGTGAGTCTTTATGAGTCAAGTTAGTGTGACCCATGACATTCAGTGTCGCCTTCCCATCGAAAGGATGTCATGATCCTAAAGAATATTCACAAATTTCACGTGGATTGTATACTAAAGTGAAATTGAGGATTTAAGAGCTCACATTATCTTCAATTTGTGAGGTCTTTATGAGATAAAACCATGCAACAGTAACTCAAAACAGACAATATCTTATAAGTTGATGTGAATCGTGATAGTTGATATTAACCAGCTCTCTTTGAGATAAAATCATAAGATCAATAAGTCAAAATAAAATTAATATCCTACATACATCGTGTCATGTTTTCAACGTGAGACAGAATACTTTGTATATGTCATGTCATGTTCAAAACATATTAGAGTGAGACTCGACATTTTATAATCCTACAAGTCATGTCATGATCTTAATGTATTAGAGTGAGACTTGACATAAAATTGATCCTAATATATTAGAGTGAGATTAGATATTTAAAAAGTTCATACTGTTTGATGTGAACCAAAAACATCTAAAAAGTTTTTTTTTTCTCAGCCTCTATGCATGATTCTGGAAAAGAAACAAAATTCCAAGAAAAGTTAACGAAAGGTTCTCAGTTCTCGACGGTTAATCTGGCCACTTAATTAGGAGATCTGTTAAAAAAGAAAGAAACATAAAAGAAAAGGGTAGAGACATTGGTAACCCTGAAAGTAAGGGGTCAAACCATGCCCTGCATCAACACTGCACTAATAATAAAATTTTTTGGTTCCCCATAAATGAAAAGAGAAAGAAAGCAAGCAAATAAAAGCTTGGTTGTATCTCAGTTCAAATTAAATATTTATATTATTCTTTTTATATAGGGCACTGTGACCCATGTCTTTTTATGTTTAACAACATTGCATTTGGATTCTTTGAACAAAACCCATTCATCTTTCACTCTGGTTTTTCCTTCCTCCTTTGAGTCTTTAAACAATTGCACGTGTAAAGCCCCCCTCCCGGCAAAGGAGACGTGCACACGAGTTGGAAAGGGCTACGAACCCTGAAAATCAGGTCTCTCCCCAACCCCCCCTAATTTAATCACCATTTATATGTACAACAGCTTGTCTCTAATGAGGACAGGAGTGACAAGTTACAAGCCGATCTCCACTCGAAATATCTCAGTTACGGATGACGTGGCATGTCGAGCCAAGTCGGCCACATGTACCCTGTTCCGGTTGCTGAGGTGGAAGTGTCTCTTTGTTTTGGGTTCTGAAATGATTCTCTAATCATCATTGTTGAGTACATCCTAATCATGCGATAATTGAATCTTTTTGTTTTTCCACTTTCATTTTATCCCCTAATCTTTTAGGATGGCATGTTCCACCCATCTTTTTCCAGGTTACCAAACACGTTTTTTTCGTCTTTAAGTTCATAGATGGGAGTTGTCACGAATCATGATTGCGCTATGCCTACTTGCAATTACAAAAGACAAATATGATGTTGATTGATGCTAAAGCTTTTCCTACAAAGGCGTGTTTTCGGAGGAGCGGAGGAAATAAGCCATGACCCAAAGCCAAACATTCCTCAAAATTTTACTTGCATTTAAAGCTAATCAATCAAAACTTAAAAATTTAACATTTTTGGGTACTTGAATTAATGCCTTTGTTACTTATCCACCTAAAAACTTTCATCGAGAATTCTTTTTTATATTTTAATTTTCAACATATGATTTGGAACAATGTGTCAAGAGTTTCACATCATTAAATTTTAAATATATAAACAAAGACTTTTTTTCATTTATCATGTATATTTTTTAATTTGAAAACGTAAATCTATAAGAAGTGATATTAGAGTAAATTCACATGTATAAAGGTCTTGTATTTTTAAATATATTTATTAGGTTGGAAACATGGACCTATGACATAATGCATCTATCTATCTCTTCCTTTTTTTACTCACTTTTACACCTCAACTAAATCATAATCCTCATGAATTAATGAATTTGATTTTCATTTATTTTATTTTAAATTTGGTTATTTAGTACCATATGCCTTAACTAATTTATAAACAAAATGTATGGTTAAGTATCATGCTATTATTCAATTTTTTTAAAAAAGAGGAGAGAAGTCAACAGATTAAAAGAAAAGAGTATTAATTATGGTGAGGATGGAACATTTGAACCTAACCCATTAAAGAGTTTCAACATAAATTCATAATGTTGCCCTAACCTAAACCCTGAATTTGAGGCAATTGCACCTTACTTTTCAAGCACAGTTCACCTCACAATGGCGAAATTTTTTTGAACTAGTGTGTTTTTGACTATTTTCCAGGAACACAATGCGATGACGTTTAACGGGCACTGAACTGTACTGGTGTGGAAGAAGCAATAAATGGATTCGGTGGAAATCATTATATATTCATCCGCGTACGGAGTCCACGTAAGCTGAGAGTGTGACAACGTACACGTGTCGGTCGTTGGACTCGAAAACAGTGAACGGCGCCTGTTACGGGTCGTGGAAAAGACCCTTTTGGTTCCGGTCGGTCAGTTTATTGTCTTCGAGTTGCGAGACAGTACCCGTACGGTTCGTTGAGGGCTTAAATGATCAGCACAACCCACGCCACTCGCTTGTAAAAGAAATAAACAAAAATCAGGTAATAAAATGGGATTAAACTTAAAAAAATAATACAATTACTAATAATAAAAGCATATAGGTAGATTTATTCTCTTAATTTTGCCCAAAATTGCCGGTGATGCACCAAAAATATTCACAAAATTGCTTTATTAATATAATTAGAATGAAGGAATAAAAGAAATGACAAGCAAAAGGGGGTGGAGGGGATAAGCTAAATAACACAAGACACGAACATAATATTTCCCAAGATATCATATATCCCTGTCTTATTGTTTTTGACTATGTGTTTCATAACCATTATGATTATCAAATAATTATATAAATCTAGGTCTAAGAGCTTTTTGTCTTAATATAGGAATATGGAAGTCCAAAATGAATCCAAACAATGATGGGATTTCTCTCAAATTTGTGGGCTCAAAGCTAATTGCAATATCTAGGGGATGATGCTCATTGACTTCTGCCTTCATCTTTCACACCCTACTCTTGCAATTTAAGAAATTTTATTTTATTTTTGTAGTTTTGGGGTCGACCCAAAACAACAGAACATGTAATATAAATTTTGGTAAGTAAAGGTTTTGGACCAAAGACCTCTCCCAAAGCATATTTTGTCGAATCTGATGTACTTGTTTGCATGTTTATACATGAATGGTTCCATTAGGGTAAGCTGTGCTTGCAAGTGGGGGCAGTGTCCGAGAAAGCTACAGCTTTTTGTGCTTTGTTTGTCTCTACCTAACCTTCTCTTTCGCCAATCCACATATACCCCTCCTTCTTCTCCTCTTCACATTAGTGGGATCTCAAAACACTCTTCTCCATGACTTGAATGCATTTATGGATGCTCTTTTTTTTTTTTTTTTCCCCTTCACATCCCTTTTCTCAAGGTCTTTTTTTTATTGATTTTAGTGATTTAAAATTTCCCCATGATTACTTTCTAGACTAATGTATATATTGTTATATATATTTTATCACCGTCCACAATACATTAAAAGTTAACTTATGAAAGAAAAGAAAAATATTAATATTATTCATTATTAACCGTTACTGATAATGCTTAATAAATATGAAATTCTTTTAATGAGCTTTTATTTGGGTATTGCAATAAAAAACGATCTCTCTTACCTCATAAATATTAATTCTTTTATTTTAATAATTAAAATCTTGAATTTTATTTGTGCAATTAATAACATAAAAAAATATATGTACTTGTCAATTTGATTGATATTGACCTTTTATCTGTGAGTAATTAAGACCAGTTAATAAACATAGTTTGCCTCATGTACTTGGATATATATATATATATATATATATATATATATATATAGAGAGAGAGAGAGAGAGAGAGTACCAATTTCTACCATTAAAAAAACATCTCCCATATGTAGATTATTGATTTAGAAGAATTGAGTAAAAGGCTATGGTTGGAAGGTACTATATTTGGGACATAAAAACAGTTTCGAAAACGTTAGTCTTTGGAATATTAGGCAACCTTTTTGGTTGTTATTAATCCAAATTTAATACTCGATTAATCAAAAGCTAAGTGGTAAGGTTTGAATATTTATGACTAAGTCTTCGTCCTTTTGATTGCATAATGAAATGCGTTGGTTCAACCTCAATCACTCCTCTAAAACTATTATGGATATTAACAACAAAAACTAAAAAAGAAAAGAGAGAAAAAGATGTAGCTATCAACTGTATTATGCCATAGATATCTGTCTAAGCACTACTCGTCGAGAGATAATCCAAAGTTGGAAAATGGAAACAAAACGGCAAATGATTGGAGAGTTGTTTGATTTTCCTTTTAATTAGCATAATAGTCAAAATTGAACACTAATTGAGAAGCATAATCTAGCTGTGACAGTGAGAACCCACCAAGCAATCGTTCAATGACACCTAATTCCAGAAGAAAAAAACAAAAAAAAGAAGAAGGCACGCCAAGACATGACAAATATAGAAAAATAGGATCTAAGCAAAAGAAAGTTACTTAGCATAAACTTTTCTAAATACCTATATTTAGTTAACTACCAAGAATGATTAAGAAAAATAATACAATTTATTCATATCTTAATTCTGTCGATTTGATTAGCACACAAAACATGATATTCATATCGTTTTCATTTCGATAATTATGTAAAAATAGGATGAACTAATTAAAATACTAGTAGTATTAAACAGGGTGGAAATTTACAAAAAGCTTGGGGGGTCAAAAGACTTGTAACTGAATGCTTGAGCTCCTGTCGTTGATTGCACGGTCCCTCGAAGGACGTTTCAAACAAAGGAGCCGCCTGGTTTTTGTATCTTCCTCTGATTGGGGTTTTGTCCACTTTGTTCACAAATCTATTCATTCACTAATTATATAAAACATATATATATATATATATATATATATATATATATATATATATATATATATGTTTTGTCAATTCGACTTTCATTTGGCTCACTTCACTCACAATTAGAAATGGAGATAACTGGACGCCCATGCCCGGCAACTTTCCACAACTGACAAAAACAGCAACTTGTCACCTTTTTGTTCTACTTAAGACTCTTTAATTTTAGTTTAAATTTTTCAAAATTCTAACATACAACTGCCGACGTCAAAGTAAACAATCCAATTACCTTTGGTTACTAACAATTTAAGCACGGGATATTCATTAGAGCAAACAATTACTAAACATAAAGGAAACACTTGTATCAGATGAAATCTAACCAGTGAAATTGTTAAAAAGCTTCACCTAACCACTTACATGAAATCTACCTAAACATAAAGGAAAGAGCATACGTAGGACAACATTCATGAGAGCAAACAATTACTACCCATTTTAATGAAAGAGCAAAAAAAGAAAAGCTGGGTGGTAGCGGCAATTTGTATCAGATGCAAGTTGGGGGAAGACAGAATGATGAAGGCTCGTGGCAGGGTACAAAAATAAGGACTCCCTTTTTCTAAATGGTAAATGTAAAAGTAAAAATTATTTGGTCACGAAAAATAAAGACACATGGCTTTGCTTATTAATTGGAAGCACCAAAGCTTTTGTAATGCTATAAAGATAGATGAAGAAATGGATCCAATGAGCACCATTAATAAATATAAGTAATTCCTTTTTCCTTACCAGCTGCATTACGTGTAGCATTAAAGGCTGTTTTAACTGGTATAACAACACGTGATGCACATACGTTGCAAATACACTTTTTTATTATTCGAAACACCAAGATTCAAACTTTATAAAGAGATGCATGTATTTTTTTTAAAAGCGAGATACATGTATATTAATATAAGTAAAATGATTTAAATTTTAAATTTAAATACGTATCATTAGGTTATGTAGCTGTTTTCAATTAATTTTTACTTCTTTGGTCTTTCTCATAAAAAAATAAAAAAAATTTATTTTTCATAAAGATATCTAAATTTGGACAAACAAAAAAATTCAGGTAATATTGGCCGACTCAAATTTTGTGGAAGATAAAAGATTAAAAGAAGAAAGGGCAAACAACGTTTTACTAATAACTGCCCCGACATACTGTAAAACACAGTAAATTCCGGGTATTTATTCACCTTAATTTCTCCTAACAGATTTAAAAGAAAAAAAAAACAATTTATCATCACGTGACCTAATTAAAACTGGGTACGTTCCATCTGTGCATCAAAAGCACCATTTACATGATTAATTGCCATTGTGATTATTTGACTCCGTCTCATCTTACGGCTAATATTACTGCCGGAAAAAACCGGTTGCTGAGGCCAATCAAAACTACGGGCCACTTGTCGGTTTCACTGCGCGTGACTGCACATGAAAAGCATCGCAACTGCTCTACAGTCTACACCCAGCAGGGTCATTAAAACAGTAACAAATAAAAAAAAAAAACAGAAGAAAAAAAAATAGCGCCAAGATCAAGGTTGCCTGCCACGTTAGTCCCAGATATAAAATGACAAAAGGATAAGGTAAAATGGTAAATTTCCCCACCTGTATAACGGCCTCCTGCAATTCAATCTCTGGCTTCAAGAAAGTGACGGAAATACCCTACGAAGGGTAAAAACAGGGGTAACAGGTAAATTAATTAGGAATTAGGGAGGACAAATTAAATGGGAGTGTTAATAATCATTAACTACCAGTTGTTAATATTCTTTAGTCAAAGGGGAGGACTGACCCGAGTCTCCGGTGTCACGTGACCTGAATCCCTGATTTCAAGAAGAAATCTTTTGGCCGAGTCAGCATCCCGGTTAGCCCTTCCCATTGGATCTTCCTGTTTTGTGGGGACCAATTGCCACGTGTCTACATTGTAGGTGCCCATCTTATGCGGCGCCTCGCGAAATATCTCTACCTCGCCGGAATCTAAAAATCGCCGGTGTGACCCATCCTCCCCGCCCTTTAGTAAAAAAATTAAAAAACCTTTTCTTTTGGGTTTTTGTTTTTTACTGGGAAGATTGAAAAAAACAAATACAAATTCGAGACTTGTAAAATATTAAATGTCACTTAAACCGGGTGAACCGATTACGGCTGGTTTAGGGATCCTATAAAACAGCTCAACTTTCGGTATGGACTTCAAACGGTGCTTATTTTTTCTCTGTCTCTTCCTCTCTTATCTATCAAAGGAGCTCTTCTTCACTCCTCCATTTCCTCTCCGAGATTTTTCCTTTCCTTTCTTTTGTTTTCCGGAGAAAGTATCATCAGAAAGCAGCTTCGGTTCTTAGTTTCTTTAAGACTGAGATTTGAAAGTTACCCAAAATAGCGAGTCCGTGCTCTGTTAAGCAACTGAGAAAAGCACTGTCTGGTGGTTTTTTTTGGGACATTTATTCTCTAACCCTTTTCCGGTAAAGCCATTTGCTTGCGGTATCTTCCCTTTTTCTTTCTCCTCTCCAACTTTTGGCAACAAAAATTTCTTCTTTTCTTTATCTCCCCTCTCTCTACTACTGGTTCAGTGGGTCTTACCATCTCGGTGCTTTCCGTACTGCTTGTTTAAGCACACTCCTTTTTTTTGGGATAACTTTCCTTGAAATTTCTCGTCGTTTGATAAACTTTTGAGTGAGCCTTTGAACCGATTAATGGTGGATTTCTCTTCATTTCAAGCTTCTCTTTAACGTGTTCTTTCTTCAGCTTTCTTTTTAACCCTTTATTCTCCTCGTGTCTAGTCTTAAAGGAATCTCTTCTTTTCCCCTTCCCTCCTTTTATTTCGCTCCCCCCTCCTACTCCCTCTCTCACTCTCAATGAGAAGAAGTGAAAGAATCTGAAAACACGAAAAGAAATAAAAAAGATTGAAAAAAAAATGGATCATTGTCCTGTTCCTACAATCAAATACACAGAACACCGCAATCAAACCAAGCTCCTTACGCCACTGTTAAATGTCAGACTCGAAAATCAGCCAGAAATGAAGCCCCGAATTGTTCGGATTTCAGTTACCGATGCTGACGCCACTGATTCTTCCAGCGACGAAGAAGAAGAACAAACAACCCGATTTCGTTCTCGAAACAGAGTCAAGAAATTCGTTAACGAAATTACTATCGAGTCATCATGTCCCACTCAAAATGATGCCGTTTGGAGAAGTAAATCGTCGTCGTTGTCAAAGATTCCCCGAAAAAGGCCAGCGGCTGTAGCCGAAGCCAAAGCTAAATCGCCGGCAAAGGTTCCGGCGGGGAAGAAGTTCAGAGGAGTACGACAACGGCCTTGGGGAAAATGGGCTGCTGAGATCAGAGACCCACTAAGACGTGTACGGTTATGGTTAGGTACCTATGATACCGCCGAAGAAGCAGCAATGGTTTATGACAACGCCGCTATTCAGCTGCGTGGACCCGACGCGCTCACCAACTTTACCACTCCTCCGCAAAAATTGGTTCAGGACAATAACAGCCAAAAACCGTTATCCAGCTCAGATTACAACTCCGGCGAAGAATCTCACAACACTAACCTTTGCTCTCCGACCTCCGTTCTCCGCTGCCCTTCGCTTTCGACCGACGAAGTGGACTCGCAAAGCGTCAAGGAATCGCGAGAAATCGGGAGCGAACCACAAGATGCCCTCGACGAGTCTTGCTGCATATCGGGAGAGAACTTTTCCGGTTTCTCGGATTACTCGTCTTTCTTTCCGAATGATATATTCAGTTCCGTACCGGATTTGTTCGACGATAATACGAGCTTCCACGAAGCTTTCATGAAAGATGATTTCGGTAACGGGTTTCTGAGTTCGGGAGCGGATTTCGAGTTCGGATTTGGGAGCTTCTCGAACTGGCAACATGTCGATGATCATTTCCAAGACATCGGGGATTTGTTCGCGACGGATTCTCTCTTAGCCGTTTGACAGAGTGTTTCTTCGGTTTTTTTATCTCTCGTGTAATGCCGGTTTTACGGCAAGTTTTGTATCGGCGGGAACTGAAAATATCGGCTGCGTTTTTGTTTTTTTCCCCCTCCCCTGTTCCGGTTTTGTTTATGTTAAAATTTATTTATTTATAATATTAATTAAAAGTAAGAATATTAAACATCTCCGTCACAGTAACGGTGACGGACGAGTTTGGCTACGTGTTGTGTGCTGTGTCGTTTATGTTCCTCTTCGCTGTTGTTTGCTACTAGTTCTTGTGAAGGCACGTGTTGATGCACGTGACATGAACATTTCAAAAGCTCTCGTTTTTGGCTTCTTCAATAATATACTTGTAAGGTTTTAGATTTTAGATTCTCATTATTTGTAGTGCACACGTGCTATCAAATAGATCCATGCACCTTAATATTTTTTTTCTCTCTTTTAAATGCTTATTTTCAAAAAATTTTAAAAAGATAGATTCTTACAAAGAAGCAATTTCAACGGTTGAACTTGAATCTGAATCCTCCTTTTTATTTGCACATAGGCCTATCAACAAGCCCTTTGATTACTGGTACTGAAAGGTAATGTCTATGGGGATGCTTAAATGCTTAATTCAGAGTTAAAAGTTGTTAAGCTATCATTTAATTGGGCAGCTATTCTTTGTTTCAACATAGTAAAACAATAATTAATTTTCACTTTAATGAACGTCAACTTCCACCTATCTAGGAAGACAAGGGTTTTTACAGTAATGGAAATAGTAACTGTGTGGTACAAGGCAAGTGAAACCCTTGGTAGAGACTTAGGGGCTTGGGTTTTTTTTTCTTTTTTCATTACTATTATTATATGATATTGTAAATTATACAAACCTAATTAATAATTGTTGTACATTCCTTTACTACTTTGTTGGTCCATTTACGTTGTGGTAATTAATAGAGAAACATATAACGGATGGAACAGTAAACTCGTTTGAGTCATTAAGAAACACATTTAGTAGTACTAATAAGGTAATAATATATAATACATAATATATAAAATAAATGTTTTGGTCGGAATTATTTTGATACTGAAAGTTATCCAAGTAATAAATGGAACAACTGAAATTGGAAACTGCTTGTAAGCAGGTTTTTTTGTTCCTCAATTCTAAAACTAAAAGGAAAAGGGGACATATATATATATATATATATAAAAGGGACAAAAATCAAGGAGGGCACGTGGCGAGGTAGAAAGGGATTTCAGTTATGGCCGTTTTCAAGGAATAACAGATCTGTTTAAGCAGGGCAGCGGCAAGTGTGGCTATCCGTCTTATTAGATTTTTTTTGTCCCATTGGGCCGCCGACCCCACCCCCATCCCAGGTGTTGGTTTTGCATAAGAAAGAAATACAAGTTGGTAATATCTTTGGGATAAGTCTGAATTTATCTCAGGGTCTCCACGTTTCATCACTCTATACAACACAACTATCATTGAAACATGCGATCCCCTACTTGATTGGGACTCTTTCCATTTTACGCCTTTGCCACTTTAGATCATGAATTGCTTGTCTATTTCAATGTTTGATACTTCCAATTTAAGTGGGGAGGTTTTAATAAATTTAATTAAATTTGAAAAAAAAAAACTATTTCGTATGTCACAAGTTACACAGCGAAGTTTGTGATACTAAAAATGAAAAATGAGAACATATAAAATGTGCCTTTAAATGACCAAAAGCAAGCAGCACCACTCGATGGTGCTCCCTATGATGAGAGAAAAGCAACCTTTTCCATGTCAATCTCTAGTCACGGAATAAATGAACCTTTAACAAGATGAATCAGCATCTGAAACTTCATTTTCCTTCTCCTTCACTAGAATTTGACCACTTGAGAGACATGAATGAATCTGGAAGGCAAAAATGAAAAAAATAGAAGACAGAATTAGATATCAAGGTGGCTTTACACACCAGAAAGAAAGATTGGGAATTATTATGTTTTTTGAGACGACAGGTATTGTTTGGAAATGCATAGAGAATCATGAGAGGGTAAAAGGAGAGCTCGGGCAGGGCATTTCAATTTCTGGGTCCCTTTCTCCTTAGTGTTTGTCTGTTGGTGAATTTAGCAAATCAATGTTCATCATTTTTGGGCCAAAACTGGGGCATTCAGTCAACACTTCGTCATCATGTGTGGGTTTCTTCATCCTCTCAAATTAGACCCTTTTTTTTTAAACTTGATCTTGTGGGAAATTAACATGTGATTATGTGACAATACTTCGATCCTAAAGAAGGTTCAAGTTGTGGATTTGGTTCTGAGTCTTCCTGGTTCTAACTTCATTGCTATTAGTGTAAGCCGAATAATAGCACCCACCAAGTGAAAATGTTAGCAAAAGGGTGGAAAAAAGAAGAAAGTGAAACAGTTTTCAATGGTTTGATGAACTGTATGAATGTGGTCCCATACGGTTAGCTGGTGGGAGTACAAATGTCACAAGAATTTGGCATATTAGAACTCCCTCTTCTCTCTCCCTGAACCATTGCAGCACCAGAAAAATTTTCTCCTGGCTTACACAATCCCCCAATGCTAAATCCAAAAGTATATTAGCTAATGCTAATAGTCCTCATCCAAATAGCTGGAAATTTCATTAAGTAGAAGTTGTCATTATTCTAAAACAGTTACACTACACTGCCTCATACCTGACCACACCCAGAGCCAACTTCCCTAACATGACAAATATACTCTTAAATCCCATAATGTTTTTTTCTTTGTTTCGTGACATTTGTCTCTGTAATTTTTTAGGATTCTCCTAATCTCATTTGCCTAACAATGTCCAAACTCCAAACCAGTGTTTGATAATTTCAAGCAAGTGGTTGGGATACCGTGAAGTGGGAGAGAAGAGATGTCATTGTCCGGTAGATTTGGGCCAGTTAGAGGGGGGGGGGGGGAGGGGTAGATTTGCGGACTTTTATAATCATCTAGTGATTAAAAAAATTATTATTTCAGTGGCACAACATATTGGGAGAGAGCCCTACAACTGGGATTTTTCTGCCTCTTCAGCTGCCAAGTTGATGCATAAAGACAGTAAACTCTCGAGTCATGGGTTATTTTCTTCTGGGTATTTAATTTTTTTGGGGCCCTCACGATCATACACATTGCATGATCATTTATTAACACACCAAAACTCTCCTACCCTTCGTTCCCTAATGGAGGCGAAAGAAAAAAGAAGTAAAAACTTTCTGGATTTCGTCGCTTGTCATGTCATATCTTATTTAAATTCAGAAAACGACTACAGACATTCATATTTTGTCAATGATTTGAGTTAATTCTGATTTAGAATTAGAAAAAAAGAAAGAAACTTGTACAAGGATTCAAGTGTTACAAGTTTGCACTAGCAAAGGTTCACTGCATCAACAAATTGTATGCTTGTACTTGTTGCACATATGGTTTGTCTAATCTCATCTTCTCCCCGCAAAATATCTCAAGGACAGAGGAAAATCAAGAAAAGAGAAAGAAAACCCAAAATATCTCTTCATCTTTTACTTTGTCTCAAGAATAAAAGAAAAGAAAAGGAAAAGGGGAGAGAGGCATTTTGACTAGTTTTGTCTCTTGGCAGAAGCATTGGTCTTTGAAGCAAGTAGGAGGTCAGGGGCAGGCAGCCACACAAGGAAAGGTGTTCATTTTGGCCGCAGAGGGGGCTTGCGTAGCGCAAAATTCCAAAACTTTGGAGATTCATTTCAAAGAGAAAGGCTGAAAAGCAAACAATCCAGAAGATCTTCTTTGTTATTCTCCAGGTCCTACTATGAAATTCAATCATGGCTGTACACGTAATGTCAGGTTAACGGTCTTCCATGTCCTCGTTCAGTGCAAGTCGTGCAACTAAAAGCCCGTCCCCGCCCCCCTCAACCCCCCACCCCCGGTCCCTCCTCCTTTTGGTCCCCACCCCTTGATTTCCAGCTCAGCCATCACTGTTTGATTGTTTTCTCCGAGGGGCACGGCTGTGATCCTCGTGGTCCCACTAATCTTTGCCATCTCATCAGCCTGATATGGACCCTCCATTTTGGATAAGCGTGGCTCGTTTTCGGATATCCACATAAGCATCCTGGCCCATCATCTTGTGGGCTTCTTAATTTTTCTGTGGCCCCCTAAAAGGAAAATGACCCTTAAACCTTTCAACTTTTTACTATTTATTACCACAGTATTCTGCGTATGCCCTATAAATTGTGCTGGTGAAAAGCATTCACAACTTCTACCAGAACTGATAAATTTTTGTAGGCTTTAAGTCTGTACACAAATTTGCAGGGAGGAAGCTGAGAGACTTCAATTCCATTAGAACCTGAATAAAGTTATTTCGCAACAATAGGACCTGAAATACATCAATAGTCAAAATTAATGCTTTAGGTTCCATATAGTATTAGCCCAAAAGTTTAAACCCTGAATTTTGATATTTACAGCACTTGGTTTTTAAGTTTTTTAGCTTTAGTTTAATTGATATTTTCATTATTTATTTTTTATATATTATTCAAATTTTTATAAAAATAATATCGATCAACAGAATCTTGATAATTTAAAAGTGTTAGGAATAATCATTGATATCGGACTAGGTCTAATATTGACATCCTACACGATAAAATTGGGAACAAAGGTACAACCATTTGAAAAAAAAAAAAAAATAATAATAATAAAAAAGGAGTAAAGAGAGAGAGGTGAGTTTGGAGGATGAGGTGGTCACATGAAGTACGTATGGGATATTTGCTCCTTAAATTCCAATGTTTCCATGTGCTCCATCCCCAACCGCAACTAGGCAGTAAAAGCAAAAATCCTGAGAGGCCCATATGGCAAGTGCAAGTGGAGAAAGGGAAAAAGGAAAAGCAAAAATGAGGAAGGGCCATAGGCCGTATAATCTCCTACTCATGCGTTGCGCGTGGAAAAGCAGGCAGGTAGGGCCATGGGCCATGGGGATGGCTTCTCTTTCATTTTCACCGACCGACACCACAGTGATATGAGACGAAATGTACAGAGATACCCTTCCCCTAAGATATACTACCTACAAGCATAGGTACATGCATTTACTAAGTATCCCATGAATTATGTTAATAGATATATTTAATAGAAAAGCCCACAACTCTGAACTCACAATCCACACCCAATTCTTGTGGGATTGGGATTGTAGTTACATGCGCCCATGCTCTACCTCTGCCACTTGTTTGCATTTCCACTGACTATCTTTACCATAAAATGTTTATGGCTTTCTCCATTTCCAAACACCCGCACTTGACTGAACACACACGCACACACCCTCTCTCTCAACTGTAAAAATATCTCTCTCCTCTTTTCTTCTGCGCATTATATCTTGTCACCAGATAAAATGAAGACAAAGTCACTGTTTAGATTGTTCAAATCTTGAATGTTTTTTCTTTGTCCATATCTATGCATGTGTTGCACCATTGATAGACAATAGTTCTAACAATTTATTTAAGGAACTAATTAGTTGTGTTTCTCCTCTGTATAGCAAATTGATGAGTTGTTAAAACAGAACAACTGTTAATGTTCTGTCAGTGCCCATTTTGGGGTGATGTTCTCTCTCTTTCTGGTTTGGTCTTCTGGACATTATAAGTCAAGGCCCAGGAGTAGTGGTCTGTCCGTCTTCTTTGAAAAAGTCCTATCCTATCCATGGAGCAGAGGCCCGTGTGGCTCAACTGGACCATTGTTATTCAGTCTGATAAGAAAGCAGAGATTCTCCTCTTTCAGTCCACTCCATTAACACTGAAATGGAGGCCTATCTTTTTAGAATTAGAACATTTTTATGGGCTAAAATGCCCCAACGCAATCACCGAAATAGACTAGCTTCTCCATTTTCAGTCCACAATCCAACCCAACATGGCAATGAATAGAGGCAAAAGCGTGGATGTTATGTTATCGTGCATGTGTGCTTGTGATTTAGCGGAAACAGCAGGCGCAAAACTAACAAATCCACCCCCTTTTCTCTCTTTTCCTGTTCGACCAAACAGTGCTCAAGCCTTGGTTTAGGAGGGGTTTATCCTGGAATCTAAAACCCGAATACCTGAACCCAAGGAAAACCTGAAGCAAGCCATGGAGGAGGCAGGTGCTCAGCCCGTCTGCGCGCAAGAAGCGCTGGCTTTACTGAATTGCGTTACCCAGTCTCCTTTTGATCAAGAAAAATGCATCCGTCTCTTGCATTCTCTCCGACAGTGCGTCCTCGATAAGGTACTGTTACTAATTCCCAGACTCCATTTTTAGGAAAAATTTGTGAAATTCTGTTTAAATTGTGATAAATTGGTAGTTTGATTAATCCATATAGGTCAATTATGTATTCTTTATTTGTATCCAAACCCCTAATGCAATACCGAAATTGCTCCAATTAAGTCATTGGTTTTTGCAATGTGGAATAGTTAAATCTAAGTATGATCTGTGCAAGTTTTAATGGTATCTATTTGAGCTCTCCGATTCAGTTAGTTCAGCATCAATTGGGTGTTTTGGTAGAATAGTTTTTGGTGTCACTGAACAAAAACAATTAGGACTTGTTATCCCCATGAAATTATGAGCAAATGCACTCATTTTCCCCATGTTTCATGATTATTCACCTTGGATTTATTTAAAAACATGTTTGCCAACATGCTTGTCTTTAGGGATTCTGTGTGAATGTGTCTTTCTAACTTCTGCTTTCTTGCGAGCCATTCCTCTTTGCAGAAAGTAAAGAAATTTTCACTAGATAATCAAGACCAGCAGGACACAGATTCAGTTAGCAAGAAGAATTGATGAAATCTTGTGTTGGAAGAATATATCACCAGATGGCCTTACATTTTTTTTATCTTGTATTGTTGAGAAACGTAATTGTTTCTTCAATCAGTTGTTGAGAAACCAGATGCTCAGTCAAAAATGCTTCCATTGTGAACTGAAATTCATACTCAATATTGAACTTGACATGGTATCCACTTATCTGCTGTTGGCTGAGAACTTCTTTAGAAAGGTTAGATGGTGGCGCCACTGGTGTGTGTCTTTGTGATGTTTGCTTGCTCAGGCTCAAAGCCTGTTTCATTTTACCAGATGCAATTGCGATCGAGCCTGCAAAAGTAAATATTTCCTAATTTGGAGTCTAAACATCAAATAAGTCGTGTTGTTTTATGAACATATTGTTAATGGTGATCTGGGTTGGAGTTCCCTTGGCCTGGATCATTCTACCTGATATTAGAACCTCTTAAGATCATGAATCACAGAAGAATGGATTCTTCTTTTCGATATGGTGCAATGCAAGGAAAATATATACACAAGTTTGAACATGATGATTTAACTTGGTTATTACCGCTCTTTGGAAATTGTTTTTCTGCTGTCCATGGAGAACCATTTCTGTTGGAAGATATATTCCTTTTTTTGTTTATATATTCTTTTTATTTCCCTGGAGTTTGGCTTGTTGGTCTGCTTGGAGGATTTAAATAGTTTGTTTGGCTAATACAGAAATTTGTATGATGTAATACTAAAATATTCTTGAATGGTCAGGGAGAACATTCTGGAGCTCAGAACTGTAGAAATTCCAGCCATGGGTTGCTTTATGAACATCTTTAGTAATCGGTTGGTCCTTGTACCACACCCTGTTGGTCGAAATCTACAACTACCAAATTCTTCAAATCTTCACCCAAACTGTTCATAACTTTTCTCAGTTGTTTAATTCTGTAAGCTGGATTGCTTAGAATTCGGATGGCGCAAAGCATTCAGGACCTGCAATTGCTAGTAGGCCAGGGCTTGGTAGATGCCATTTGTTTTAGTAACATAATTAGCCATAGAAACCTATAAACTCAGTACAGTAGTTTTCCAGAATTACTTGAGTCAATTCCATAAGATGGAGCGGTTGCCTGCTGAACAAATGAGTAGCCTAGCAATGAGACAATGGAGGGAATGCTAGAAAACTGGGGCAGAAAAGAGACTGAAAATCTGAATACCACCAAACGTGAAAATGACATTATCAACATCCACAAAAGCCCAAGTGATTAATCGAAATCTCTAATTACAAACATTTAGAACCATGGTTACACATCATCCATCCCCCAACAAAATGCCAAATGTAACAATTCCCATCTCTGTCTCCTTTTTCTCACTCTTTAGTCTTAACTTAAACCCAAAAAAGAGAAAAAAAAAAAAAAACCCTCAGCACCCCAACCTAGCTCCATTAGCAAGCTCAAAAGCTGAAGCAGAAATCAGCAGCGTGAATGAGGTATGTCAGCACCAGCGCCACCAGCATCAACACGTATGCGATTCCTTGGTCAATCGACGTCCCTGTTTGCCCCCCATCAAAAAGTTAAATTTTAAACATGAATTCAAATGGCATTTGATCTCAGATCTAAAGAAAAACAAAGAGAGAGAACTAACCATCGCTTGTGGGGGCAGGGGCGGGAGCAGAGGACTGGGCCTGAACAGCAGCAGGCAAGGCAATCATAGCAAAAACGAGAGCTACAAAAACAGCTGCAAGAGAAACCCTGGAAACTGCCATTCTTCCTTTCCGAAAAAACAGAAAATGCTCGATCTCTCTCTGCGATGCTTCTCAAATTTAGCTTTTGTTCAAAGACACTCCTGCAATGGCACAGGAGAGCCTCGCAGAGAGAGAAAGAGAGGAAAAAGAAAAGCTCTTTCCTTCTTTCTTCTTCTTGTTGTTGAAGAAGAGGAAGGAGCAGAATATCCGGTGGCCAAGGAAACAGAGAGAGTTTCTGATGATGTGACGACGAAAAGCAACAAGGGGTTGGAGGTGCTTTTATATGCAGCGGTAGAGGTGGGGAGAGAAAACAGGTGTGACCAGTAACCGGTCAGTAAAAGAATAGGGAAGGATTTGTGGGGTGGAACCGAACCGTAATTTTCGGAGCGTTTGGACCCGGTTTGCGCTTGGCTGTTGCCTAGGATTACCGAGTCAGAGTCGCTCCCCATGTGATTCCTTCCCGCCCCTGCCAGCCTCCCTTTCTTTTCCTGAATTTTTTTTCCTTTGGGTGACAGAACAGTTTGTGACCTTAGTTGGCTCCATCTGCCTCGGTTCTGATTCGCCCACGTGTTGTTTCCCTTTTCTCCTTTTTTTTTTGGTAGTTTTTTACCATTTATTTATTAATAACCTTTTTAACTTCTTTCTTTTCTCAATTTACCCTGATGGTTAATAACAGAGACCATGGTTCATGGTTCATGTTTCATAGTAATATTTATATAAGTATAATGGGACTTAGGATATTGGGTATCCAAGAATTAATGTGATGGAGTTTGAGTAATAGATATCTTAAAGTAATTTCTGAAATTTATCCAAATCTGAGACGGTAATAAAAATTTTACTTGAACTCACTTTAAATCTAAATATAAATTATCTGAATTTTATATTTCCGGGTCAAAATTTACACATAACTTTGTAGAATTGATTGATGTGACATTGAGCCCATTTCTCCGAAAGCAACCCCATGGGCCCAAGTTTCTATACGGGGTGTAACTTGTTTTCTTTTTTATAAAAGATGGGTTTACTCATAATTGAATTATTAAGAAGAGAATTGGTATGTTAAGTGAGATAAATAGGAACAAACAATACAATTGTCATTACCTAAACTAAACTAAGGGATTAAACACAAGATGCTGCTGCATGAAGTTGGCGAGGTGAATCTGTTTACAGTTTTACTTTTTTTTTTCCTCGTTAATGGTAATTAATTTGCAATTTGACAAAATTTCTCTCATGGTTGTGCTTTAGAATCTGTTCTGAAAGCCAGCAAATGCCAACAAGCATTCGTGTGACTAAACAAAGAATTGTGGAAGTTCTGGCAGAACAACAGCACAGCAAATGCCAACAATCATTCCCTTCTGTGAAGATTCCCTTCACCTTAATCATTACGAGCTTGAATCTTCCACATGAAAATATTAAGGCAAAGATTCTTGAGTGCTTTTTCATTTAATAAGCAAGGAATAAAACCATCTCCTTCATCATATTCATATATATTATGTTAGGAAAGAAAACCAGTGCAAATGGAAAAGGGAAATGAATTGATGAATTGATTGATTGCATGCCATGTATAGGTTATTTGAATGAGAATATTGTTGAAAATAAAAAAGTTAGCAGTGCTAAACTTTCTCTCCTCTCATCTTCAGTGTTTCACCATATTCCTGCTGGGTTTTGTTTATGCTGCATGTCAAGCGATAATGAGATGGCAGAGCTAGATTTTCAATGCAGGTTATGGCTCTTGTGTTGTCTACATCAAGATATTGAAGGGCTCTTATCCTTTTCTGTCATGATGAAGAATTCTTTCTTAACAAAGTGTCAAAGCTGATTAATTACACACTCTTGACATATAGGGATTTTGTGGTTTGCTGATAAAATTGCCTTGGCCGATAAGCATCCTGGGGAGGCAATTGGGTCAACCATTTCTAATCAAATTCATAAAAAAATTGAACCATCATTACATAAAACATCACTTGTCTGTCTCAACAATTAATAAAACCCAACTGCAAGAGAAGCCGCAATACATTCATGTCAAACGATCGGGGTCTTGACATTTTTTTTTTTTTGGAAATGTGGATATTTGTATTGAAGGGTAGAAAGTTACAGGAGGGAGGTGAAGAAAATTTTCACCCATTGAAACATCCTTAATCCTTGCGTTGCAAGGTCTACCCTGCCCTGAAGTACATCTAAAAAAACACAAGACCAGGGCTCAGACATCCTTGATGACGCATGAAGGGGGGGTCTTGACATATTACAGCAATGAAATCGATGGCTGCTTGATTCATTGTTTCTTTTAAATGCTGATTTAAAACCTCCTTATCCATTTGGGGAGTTCTAGTTAGCCTGAGAGGTTTCATTCACCCCATATTTTCACGACACCCAATCACTTCGACATTGGTCAGTAAATAATTGACCCATTGCTGCTGGGTTTAAGCTATCAATATCCCAAACTAGTACTTTGATGCTAGGGCTGGTCGCTTCAGAGCCACATGTTTTCCTGACATTGGACCCATCAAACAAGTGGGATGTCAAGAAACATACATCATGAAGGATGAAGCTTTAACAAACTTGAAACGCATACACAGTGATTCTAAAAAAGGCCATACTGGTACATCAGGGTCTAAAGAGAAAGATTTTTGCACTGTTTGGACCTTGGACAATACAAAACTTTACTAACTCTACTACGATTCTATAGTCTAAACACAGAAAGCAATCTTCTCTGAAAGTTTTTACAGTATCATCAACAATAAGAACTGTAAATTTCTAACATTTTTTCCCCATATGTAGCTAAATGTTCTTGCCGTGTATGAGAGGTCACAAGTAACTGTCATATTTAATGGGAAACCTAACAGGTGAGAAAACTGGGCGTATTACTCCAAGTCCTTTATATCAATGATGGCTCTGTTAGACTTTCTTGTTCTTCTTCATCCTCATCTTCTAATCTCTACAAATAACAAGGCTCGAAAGATTTTGTAATGAGATCTTCGAGTTGTCAAATGCTTCAATCATGTTACAGATAAGAGTTGTCATGTGCTTCTGGTGTAAAAGGGACCGCCATGTCTTGTTTTCATTCTTTTGCAGCAGATGTTGCTTGTCCAACTTCTTTCTTTTCCATTTTTTTCTTAATTGCAGTCGAAATAAACATGTTCGGCAGATTCTTATATTGAAACAATACTTGCAATGGATGAGGACCTGAGACAGAAATTCTGAAACTCTTGTTTGGGATGTTTGTCACGGTCCTCATGGAGCAAAGCATGCTACTGATTCTGAGGAGGCTAGGTATATGTAGTCCAAGCCTTAGGCAATTAGTACAAAAGAAATTGAAACTATATTTCCATTACAATAAAGTGGTAATCAATGATAATGCCAAATTACATAATTAATGAAATATAATACACTGACACCAACTATCGAAGCTACTTCAAAAGTACAGAATATTGCAAGACTTTATCAGTTAAAGCATGATGATATACAGTAGAGGAATAGAGTAGGCTGATATAATTCATACTGAAGCAAGAGCAGACGGGTGCCTGAAATTAACCTCTATTCATTCTGGGAAGGCCAGAGAAAGGCTCCCATAGCAAACTTTCTCTTTTGGTTGACATCTCCAATGACGGGCAGCCCATACTCATTAAGCAGGCAGTCCAGCTGCCGCTCGGGCATGTTCTCGTAGTCACTCTTCTTGTACCTTGGATAGTGAAGTGGCATCTGAAAGTAACAGCACTTATCAGTCCTCTTTGCTTGGTGATGGTTCCCATTAGGCCTTAACCCAGCCATTGCATACGAGGCGTTGGGGCAGCTTGTTCCACTCATCTTCACCTTTGTACTCTTTTGTCGAAGCACATAGGAATGGTGTCGAGTTAGCCTTTTATAGGCAACCGGAGGATCAGGGTGTAGAGGGGGAGAGAACACTGGAGGGAGTACTAGAACAGGCAAGCATCAAGTGCAATTAATATCTTGATCGTGAAGCATTTGAAATTTCTGGGTCCGTGTTTACCGTGTTGTGGATACTGAAGAGTAAGTGTCACCATTCAATGCATTTACTTATAGTGAAAGCAATCTATCATGCCGCAAAATATAAATGCATACGAATTTTCATATGGATAGAATTGATTTGAGTTCTTGTTAGATTATGGACCAACGTACCACAATTTCTATAGCTTTCCAACTCAAGCAGTAATGTTTCCTGGCTGCATATTATTAGTCAAATCTGGCTTTTCTTCACGACCACAACCCGAAGCTGAACTCATCTTGAAATCCAAATGAACCTGACAAAACCCAAGCTTAGATTGTAGAATTCGATCATTCTGATTAGTGCCTAGCTAAAAGAAATAAAGCTCTTATTATCATTTTATATTTGTCTGAGTTGCTTGGACAAAAAGAGTCAGAACTGAACAAAGAACTTCATTCCAGAGAATTGCCAGAATTATAAGTTCTAATTTATTATTCTCTAATCTACATCCCTTACAACCTTTAGGCATATCTTGTCATTGTCTCTCCCTCTATTTTCTGTCACATCCAATAGGGGTTCCGGGGACACGGAGGAAGGTTTGAGAGCGTTCCTGGTTTAGAATAGATCAGTGCAAAAAAGCTTGAACCTCACAGAAATTACTTGTCTTAAGAAAGAAAGAGAGTCGGAGCTTGCTGGCTCGACTGATGATTAAGACTTAAATAAGAGTTCAAATCCTGACTCATCCTTGTAGTCAAGAGATCTTTCTAATCGATGAAGTCATTTGGGAGTTAAGGGCTCTAATTATCTGTAAAAGGCCCTCCATTCAATGATCATCTCATATAAAAGGTAAATTTACAAAACAAGGAAAAAAAAGGGACAAAGGAAGAGTCAAAAACCTCGGCTAATTAATATGTAGGGTCCGATTCAAGGAGAATATACATACGGGGTAAGGTGAACTAATTACTTGCCTGAATCAAAAGGAATTCAATTTGTTTTTAGTGTCATCTGAATTCTGGTCTGAAATAAACTTCTGTAGTCAAATCAGATTTCTATAGCCAAAGAAAAAACCAATATATTGTATCTGGTAGCCAAAGCTGCATTATTTCCTTCCATCACTCTCACATACCAAATCTAAACAGGGAAACATTGAACGTTTATTGCATAGATAATGAGGAAAATTAAATGCAAGAAGAGTTCACAGCCAATTTCCTGTTACTCTGAAGAAAAGTCGTAAATGGATTTGACATTCAAGAGGTATAATAGAAGCATTGCCAATCTACAGATCAATTTTTGTTCATGTATATTATCAATTAGGTGTTCTTTCCCTTTAGAAAAACTCTGGCTGGATAGTTCGATGGTCAACGTGCTCTCTGATGTCAATTGCTGATGTTGGAGAAGAATCAGAATGTTGTACAAAGGTTCTGGTTCCAGTAATGGGCACTTTCCGCATATGCTAAGAATGTTTTCTACCCAACGCTCCAAGTACTGTGATTCATCGAGTTCGATAGCCGCGGCCCAACTGTCAGAAAGAATCTGGAAATACCATAACGATGCTTTACCAACTTTGAGTAGCAGCAAAGCTTCCTCGGTCTAAGATAAATCAGGAATCTGTTCTTCGTTCATTTTTTATGGCAACTTACTCTGGAGATGTTTTCATGGTTAAAGGCATATCTATAAGCGTGTTTGGAGTGCAAAATAAATGTGTAGTGACATCATGCAGATGATAATACCCAAGAAAAGCTGTGGTGGGTAGAATAATCAATTATACAAGTGAGAGAGAAAGGCTTGAATCTTACCTTTAGAATCATATGACTTCTAATTGCATGGAATTTTACCTGCACTGTAGGCTTGAAATTGAATAGGTATACTCACAGAACCATGGTCAGTAGCATTGCCATTGATTTGGAATAAACCTGAAGCAAGATTTAATGCAATATGATAAGAACAAATTAACCACGATTTGATGCTTAAAAATCAAAAGTAAGCATGTTGCAAGAATATCACAAATAGCACCTCACAATGAGAATAGCACATTAGTGATGCGTTTTCATGTGATATAAGCAACCCAAGACCATGGCAACTACAAAGAAAGTCTGAAAGAGAAACACATTATCTTCACAATGTTGTCAGCATACTTCATCAGCCATGAAACCAGTAAGCCAGTTGATCCAAGATTCAAAACCACCCACCAAGTTGTAGAATTATATCATTGAGAATGGGATGCTACCAAGGGCCAATCTCAAATCCACTCCTGAAGTCATCCAGGAAAGCTGTGCCACAATAAAATTCACTCAAAACCTGAAAAAGAAAGACAACACCTATTAATAACTGATATATTTACAAATTACAGGCATTCAGGTAAAATGCACCATACAGTACCACAAAGATATGTAAACACCCACATACATAAATATAATACAAATTCACAAAGAAAAAGTTATAATTTCATCTACCTACATACAAACAATGCTTCATTTCCTCCTCGACTAGTCTTAAAAGAGATATCTATATGTATAATTGTACATTCTGTCAGTAATAGCTATCACTACTTGTTTTCAGCAGAAACTAACTATAGCTACCAGCTAATGCTGATATAGAGCAGAAAAAATCCCACCATATACCCTTGACTCAATCTCAAGGTCAGGTCAAAGTCAAAGCACCAAAAAGTAAGAAGCAATTCGGTAATTAGAAATGGTATAGTCAGAAATTGTACAAATAAGGAACACTTAACTACCCTGTTCTTACTGTATATCTTGCATTGGCCAATAGCTTAACTTCTTTGATTTTAAATGTCCTTTTCAAAAGAAAGGATTTGTTAAAAACAAATATTTTACTGCCAGTAAAACCAGAGTATAATCAGTTAATTTGACATGGATAATTGCAATATAAGCACCTGAATAATATACCCGTTGTAAAAATCTTCAGATTAACCATTATCTGATAGGTGGATGTGTCCACATAGGTCAGTGTGGCAAACTGAATGTTGTCATGAATTGGATATATAAGTGAAGGAATAGGGAATAAGCACATGCTCTTCCATTCTGTAATAATCATCCGGGAAGGTGAAGTCTGGCATTCTCTCACATAGGAGTAAACTAGAAACCAATAGCTGTAGTGTTAATGAAAAGCCATAAAAGATTCAGGACATTACTACCATAAACAACCTAAAATGAACGCTAAAGAAACTGACTCATATAGCTATTTCGAAATCAGGAACTGGGCACTTTTAAACAAGGTAAATTATTTATAAAATAAACATGATGAAATAACTTCAAAACTTCAGCAAGAAAGGGAACAATTGCAAAGTCATAGTTATGCCCTCCATTACTTTGAGAGAGCGAGAGAGAGAGAGAGAGAGAGAGAGTAGACAGCATTCCCTATCATCATATAGCGTAAAAGATGGCTACAACCAATATTTGGCATCATTTTAAAGGGAAATTAAGACATCACAAGATCAATTTAAAAAAAAGGCTATCACACTGAGGAGGTTATAAGCTTTCAAAACTCTGGATTTAAAATAAAAGACAAAAGCACTGGAACATGTAAACCATGTAAACTGATTTTAGCAATCTTCCAAATAAGATTAAATATCATTTCCAATATACTGCTTTAAAATGTATAAGATCAGAAAACTTCAGCATTGTTATAATTAAGTTTACTTTAAGGAAAATAAAATACAATATCCTATATTTGGTCACACTAACTATTTATTGTCTGCTTGGCGTGTGGGTGGGTTCATGAACACAGGACTAGGAAGTAGGCGCCTCAGTTTGCAGGGAGAGCCATTACCAGTAGTGTTAGATATGGTTGTCTAGAATCTTAGCTCACATTAAAATTACCAAGACCTAAATCAACATCCTTTTCCAATTTTCTCTTCTCCAGTATTGTATTTCCTAGCAGGGATACGATTCTCACCCTTCGAAATAGGATCCTAAATTTCGGTGATGTGAAATTTAAACCAACACTAAACTCTAATTGGACACAAGTTTTCTCCATAGTCCTTCTCCTATTTCGAGTTATTCCCAGTTTCCTTCACCAAATTTGAGATGGGGCATTAACTTTGCTCTCTTTAAAGATAACAGCAATGAATTTTTGATGCAGGGTTCCTTTCACAGCTTTGATTACTCAAAAATATAAGCCACATTTTGGATGACCCAATTCAATCAATCAATACAAGCATGTTTAAAAAGAGCAAAAAGAAAAGCGTGAAAACCGCCAATAGTATAAAGAAATGGTCTAGAGTATGAGAGGGTAATGATGACAGTTGAAAGAGAATTAACAACGCATTGGGTAACGATCACATTTGCTCTGAGATCAAGTAACCGTTTCATAGACAGATTTCCAAACAAAAAGAAGAACAGAAATGGAAAGCGAAGGAAGTAAATAAAAGAGATGAATAGGTTCTTTTACCGCAAGAGACAAATGAGTTCTTTATAGAGTTTGGGAATCATACCAGAGAACTGGTGAAGAATGGTGCGAAGAAGCACTGCATTTTTATTCTTCTTTTGGCTCTCTGTTTGCAGTCATTAGCAGTAAAGCACTTGTTGCTTTCATGGCTGCCATCAAGAAATTTCTAAGAAAAAAAAGTTGTTGAAAATGATATACGAAACGTTTGCAATGGTCACTAAGACTGACGAAATCGTGGGACGGTTGGAATCAGGGCCTTAACACGTCGCGCCAAAAGCTTAAGACGTGCCGCGCACCGCCCTCAAACCTTTGAAATTGCCAAAGGTTAATATATTTCTCTTTCAAGTTGCCTTTCTTTGAAGGTTGCATACCAAGCTTTAAACAACTCCAATTAAATTGAATTGATTTATTTATTTTGAAGGTAGAACCAATCCTTAGTGAGTTGGTTGGTAGGCTTTTATATATTTCAAAATGAAGTTGGGAGAAGACCGCCTTCGTTGGAAATCCTTGTAAAATACGACGTCGTGTCTCGTTTCAATTCTCCGGGAAACCAAACAGGGAGACCCGTTTTTTTGAAAGAAATACTAAACTTTGAAAATTTAAATTAAAAAGAAAAGGAAAAGGAAAAGGAAAGCATAAAAGACGGAAATCGCGGGAACACGTTTATATAAAGTCTCCAAAGAAGTCGGGGACGTGTTCAAAGTTTTCAGAGTTAAAAAAAAAAAAAAAAACCTTAAACCTGTTTCAGTTATTCTAAAAAAGCTTTAAGCTGACTCTGTTCTGTTCTGTTCTGTTCTTCAGTTATTGTTTTCTTTTTTATCGTTACAAAAAGGTTTGGGAGGAGATTTCCGTTTCTTGCTTTGATCGTTTCCGTTTTTCACCTGAAATTTTGCTTTCTAGAATTCCCCAAGAATTCAAAGCTTAGGGGACAGGAAAAGAAAGAAAGGAATAGGTCTATCAGGGGTTGTCAGGTGCTCCCTCATGGCTGTTCTGATTCTTGAATTGGTCAGTTTTCTTTTTTGTCTATTTGTTGGCACATCATTTTCATTCTTATTTTTTGGTTCTTTCTCTCTTCTTTCTTTGTTTCTGTTCTCTTCTATATGGAATAAAGATGGAAGCTTCCTTGATCAGATCAAACTTTTGGGATTCTAGCGAGTCAAAAGGGAATCAGTGTGTTCTTGGCTGCTCGAATTGGATTGGCGTAGGACGGGGAGACTTATCACTGAGAGGTCTGTATCAGGATGAACATTTCTTTTCCGTTTCATATCTTTCAACCAATATATATATATTTGATTCAAGATCTTACAACCGTCTAAACATTTTGTTTATAAAAATGATATGTGCAGGTCTGGAGGTTTGGGGCTGTTAAATCTGGTGTCTTGACTCCAGGATTTGACAGCACCCTCGTGATTTTTTTAGGTTATATCGATATTGCGTGTTTGAAATCTCTAAACTCCAGACCCTGAATGGAGCAATTCAGGCAGATTGGTGAGGTTTTGGGAAGTTTGAGAGCTCTCATGGTTTTACAAGATGAGGTCCAAATCAATAGACGCCAGTGCTGTTTGTTGTTTGATATCTTCTGTTTGGCTTTCAATACGATAGCCGAGGAGATCAGGCTGAACCTGAAACTAGAAGAAAAGAACACGAAATGGCATGCCCTTGACCATCCCTTGAGAGAGCTTCACAAGATCTTTAAAGAAGGAGAACTCTATGTTAAACAATGTATGGACAAGAAAGACTGGCGGGTGAAGGCAATCTACCTCCACCAGAACAAGGATTGCGTTGATAATCACATTCACAATTTGCTTTGCCACTTCCCGGTTGTCATTGAGGCCATCGAGACTGCAGGAGAGATAGCAGGGCTTGACCAGGATGAGATGCAAAGGAGGAGAGTTGCACTTGCAAGGAAGTACGACAAGGAATGGAATGACCCAAAACTCTTTCAGTTTAGATTCGGAAAGCAGTATTTGGTCCCTCGAGATATTTGTAGCCGGTTTGAGAGTGCTTGGAGAGAAGACAGGTGGAATCTTGTTGAAGCTCTCAAGGACAAGAAAAATTTGGATACTGCAACCAAAAACGAGCAGCGGCTTGCTGGCTCGTTGATTAAGAAAATTATTGGATCAGAGGCTTATAAGGGTAAACTTTTCCCGAGTTCAATTTTGTATGGAGGCGATTACCTAGTTAGGCGACGATTAGGGGCACAGTATAAGGAAATCCAATGGTTGGGAGATAGCTTTGTATTGAGACACTTCTTTGGGGAGGTTGAGCCTTCATGTTCTGAAATCTCTACCCTACTTTCACTTTCTCATCCTAACATATTGCAATACCTTTGCGGGTTTTATGATGAGGAAAAGAAGGAGGTCATGCTTGTTCTAGAGTTGATGAACAAGGATCTCAGTTGTTACATGAAGGAGAATTGTGGCTCGAGAAGGAGAATCTTGTTCTCTTTTCCTGTTGTGGTTGATCTTATGCTTCAGATTGCAAGAGGAATGGAATATCTCCACTCACAGAAGATCCGTCATGGAGAGCTAAACCCTTCTAATATCTTTCTGAAAGCTAGGAACAACACAGAAGGTTTTTTCCATTTAAAAATCTCGGGCTATGGTTTATCCCCTGTCAAAACTCGTTCTTCTCCGAACTCATCACCAAAGCCAATTGAGCCAAACCCTTTTATTTGGTACGCTCCGGAAGTTTTGCTAGAGCAAGAACAGCCAGGAAATATTACCATTTCCAAGTACACAGAGAAAGCAGATGTCTACAGCTTTGGGATGCTTTGCTTTCAGCTCTTGACGGGGAAAGTTCCTTTCGAAGATGGACATCTCCAAGGAGAGAAGATGAGTAGAAATATTAGAGCAGGGGAGAGGCCTCTCTTTCCATACACAGCACCTAAATACCTCGTCAACTTAACCAAAAGATGCTGGCATACTGATCCAAATCAGCGTCCAAGTTTCTCATCCATTTCTAGGATCTTGCGCTACATCAAGAAGTACCTTGTGATGAATCCTGACCGTGATCAGCCTGAAATGCAATCCCCAGTTGCAGATTACTGTGAGATAGAGGCATGGTTCCTGAAAAAGTTCACCGCAAATGGGACTTTCAGTCCATTATCAGTAGCACAAATCCCATTTCAAATGTTTGCTTATAGGCTTGCTGAGAAAGATAAATCTATTTTGAACACCCAGGATAAGAATGGGGAGTTAGCCAGCGAAGCAGCCTCAATTTGCAGAGATGAGAATAATTCTACAGTGGAGGATCCCTTGATAGCAGCAAGTGAAACAAAGTCTGTTTCTTCTGATGTAAAATCGGTTTGTTCAGATATCAAGTCAGTCTATTCAGATATCAGGTCAGTCTGTTCTGAAATTCCAGAAAGGAGATCAATCAATTTCGATACACCACAAAAGAGATCGATTTCCACCAAGATTCCAGAGAAGAAAAAAATGTTACTGATGAAGAAAAACACTAACGTGAAGGCGAAAAACTTTACAGGTCAGTTAACCTCCTGGCTCATTTGTCATATAAATTATTAACAATGTATAGAACTGCTATGAAGGCTTTTTATATTCAGGAATCAGGAGTAGGGATCCTGAATTAAAACATTTATTCAATGGATTACAGGGACACCAAATGCACAATCTCCTCGACCACCAACTCTGAATCGTGGTCACAGTGTAAGGATAAACCGAGAAAGTCGCTCACCATTAATAACGAGTTCCGTGAGCAGAGGCCGGCAAAGAGCAGCAGCAGGTCATACCTCGGATTAGCACCCATTAATCACCAGAATGAACGGGGTTGCTGTTGTTCCATAGAACATCTTGCCCAAGGTGTGAATTTTCCATGATACAGATAGAGGCTGCCTTGTGTTTTTTATCCATCGCAATCATTGCAGTTTTGATATAGAAGGTAGGAACAGTGTAGTTGATCTTTTGCTGCACATTTCTGGTTCTTGTGTAATAGCATTCTAGCATGTAAGTTACCCCAAACTATAGCTGTAATTTGTCATCAATATCCCACTCTTTACTTGTTCTATCAAAAGAAGTTCTTTCCTTTCTCTTTTAGCTTCTGTTTTGCTGTGGTGTTTGTTTTTCTTATTCCTATTTCATTTTGAGACAATATAGTGAACTATTCTTCAAAACAGTTGGCTGATTTCTGCTAGAAACATTGCAAATCGGTCGTAAATATTCCATGGAAAATTAGCCCATTCACATTGTTGATCTAACTTTGAAAAAGCTGGCAACTAAATAAGGGAAGAGTCATAGCTTTGATCGTAGAGCCAAAACTATCATATACATCAAAATTTGTAGATTTACAGAGGTAACCTTGGTTATCGTAGAATGCTTAGTTACAACCCAATAAAGAATTCCCTAAAATTTGAGTAAATTATCAATTATACCTCTAAAGCTATAATATGAACAAACAACCTGGCTTAGGCTAGTCCTCGATTGAAAAGGTTAAACGGACCGCACATTTGTTTCAAGGAGCAAAAACAGACGCAAGACACATCCTAATCACCATAAACTCTTGCTCCAAGAACCGAGATGGAAAGCCTCTTATACAAAAGTTATCTTTTATCTCAAATTTGCTTCCCCATATTTACAATTTCATTCTCTCTATCTCAGAACCCTGGAGGCGTCATGATATTCAGGAGTCTTATCCCTGTAAGAAATATCACTGCAATCTAGTTCTGGCTAATCTGGAACCAGAACTCCACTTTGGCTGACTTTATAGTATATTCTACGCATCAAAGCTGCATAATTTGCCACTGAGAGACTCGAGTCCTCCCACGTATGACATATTTGCCTGGACTTCACTGCTTAAGAATAATAAGCCTCCAAAAGAAACCTCAGAAACTCTCAGGTTGTAAAAATGATGCCAGCAATTGATAATTCTCAGCAATTATCCTTCTCCTTAGACCATCTGCAACACTTTAATACATCCACTAGAATTTGCAGCGACAACCATGTCTGATTTCCCTCTCCAGCAGACACTTGATACAAACAGCCCGTTGTCATCATCAGTCTCTTTCCCAGAAATAGGATCAATCGACCCAAATTTATGTGAAGTGATTGGCATAGGCAGAGATCTATAGTAAGCACAAACCTAGGACACAACATTTCAATAAGTTAATGTGTCTGATATTGCAGCCAAAAGAAACAGATAATGCATTTGGCCACTGAGTGACTTTAGATCCCCCTTTCCCCCGCTAAAGAAAAAGGAAGAAAACCAAGCTTAAGTTAATACCTCATTTGTTTCTGAACCACAAGCTATATAACCATCAGCAGCGGATAAACCCACAAAGTTCTGGAGAAGCAGGTGAAAAGTCAAACCAAACACAAACGAAGACAAAAGTCTTGTCAGAGTTGAGATATAATAAGAACAAAAAACTATTTGCCAGAGGCAAAAGCCAACCTTCTCATTAGTATGTCCACGAAACGTTAAGCTGCAAGCATTAAGGGACAGGCCAGCACTACTGGTTTTATTGAGGTCCCAAAGTTTTAATGTGTTGTCAGTGGAAGCAGTAACTACAGTTTCTGAGTCCAGGAATTTCACATAGCTCACAGCTTTATCATGGCCACCAAGAACACACCATGGTGCTCTGGTATTCCGAAGATCATAACAATATGTTTTGTAATCCGCAGATCCAAATGCCAGTAAATGAGTGGAGTGGGCAGAAAACTGAACGCAGCAGACATTTGCAATATTCCTGATGGTTCCTAAGCAGCTTTTCTACAGCCAGAAAGGAAGGGAAAACAGGTTACTTAATAAGCTTATGCAAATTAGACTAGTTCTCTCAGACACCTTGAGTGATAGAAGATCGTCCTTATGTTTATGCTAAAACAGTTACCATTCGTTTCCCAAGTGTACAACATGCATAAACACACACAAGGACAGTTTCCTGTGATCTGATAGCTCCTCTCAGACTTGAACTTTACACTGATCAAATTCTATGGCATTTGTACACAAACAATAATGATCCAGGACAATACCTTTCTATTAATTCTGTGTCTAATAGGATGAGGATAATAAATAAGGTATATTCTTGATCAATAAGATCACCGGATTGTAGACATTCTAGTACAAGTTTTTTCTTTGATAAGTGGAATATAACAGTCAACCTGTCTGTTTGTTTCCTCTACCAAATTTGGTTCATTTACAGGAAAAAATGTTCATGAAGTGCCTACATCTTGAGCTATGAGATCCATAAGAGACCAGAGGAGAACATACCTCACTAATGCTCCATAGTTTCACAGAACAATCATCACTGCCACTAGCTAATTTTGTTGGATACACCCGAGAAAAGTCCACAGACCAAGCTCTCTTTTCATGCTCAATAAAATGAGAGACAGCTTGACCAGTGCTTGCATCCCATAACTGGATCCCATCCAAGCAAATAGTATCAATGAGCAATGCAGGAAATTTAACAACCATAAAAAGTAATTTTAACAACATAAAGCTTATGACATATATGGAAATGACTGAGCTGTATTCAAAGTACATTAAAAAGAATTAAAGGTATTCCAGGATCCAGGAGCTAGGCATTTGAATTATATTGTTCCATAACAGCACCAATATACCATAAGCTATCACCAAAACGTTATTCCAACATATAAGACTTGTAGATCAAATTATGAATCCACTAGCAGTATCCAAGTATAGCATGGGCTTGAACAAGGGAACCTCCATAACCATTATAGACACAAAAGTTTTTGAACATGGTTATAGATGGTATACCCATTCTCTGTAACACCTATGATTCAAAATTATGTCTAATGAAGCTTGAGATTTAATTATTATTAAAAAATAAATAAGTAAACAAGCTATTAAGCTTTTCTATAAAGTACTGTAATTAGAAAGAGTATTAAGCCACTTCCTGAGCTTCTAAATCCAAAATAGAGACGCTAGAATTCTTGTTTTTGTCCAACCATATTCTATTCAGGAAGATACCAATAGCCACCTATGGCTATGATCAGAATAAGAGAAAGTGACTTGTTTCAAAATTGCTAAGAAGAAACAAAAAAAAAAGATCCAAATTGCTAGAGGTTCTACCAACTATCAACCGAAAGAGATTCAATGGAACTGTCATAAGAACTAATGACAAGGATGAAGTTTTGAGGTAAGAACAGGTAAGAGACAAGCAGCTCCTGTTGAGTTGGAATCTAGTACCAAAAGCCCTGCAATTATGCCAGAGATATGACAAAGTTGCGAATGGATTCAGCTTATCAAAATTCTTAGAAAAAGGTTCCTTAAACAATAAAATCCCCCTATTTGCAAGATATACAAACCTTGACCAGACCGTCATAGTCAGTTGAAGCCAGATAGTTCTTGATATAGTTGTTCCAGCAAACACAGCTAAGCTTTGATTTGTTTGACATCTCAATGACTGGATAATGAATATCAACAGAGTCATTAAAGAGTGCATTAAACTCAAATATCTTAATTTTCTTAGAGACCCCAGCAGCGGCAAAATAATCCTCATCACGGTCAAAACTCAAAGAACAGATTACATTTGCAGAGTTGTTGAACTCCCCACTTCTCAGTATCCCACAGACTTCAAACTTGCTATATCGAGCATACTTGCACAAACCATCAAAGAAGGCCCCAAGACTATCAGTAGGATTTGGTATTTCTTCATTGTTTTGAGCCAAATGCCAGTTCTCACGATTTTCAAGTAAATCCTTATCTGGCCGTGTCATTGAATCAGTCTCACGAAACTGGACTCTTGATCTCATAGAGAAATAAGCAGTTTCGAGGTGATTGATATTTCTCATTAACCTCATTTCACTGGCACTGGAAAGCTGGTATAAACCAGAATGCACCTCTGAAATTGGAGGTTCTTTGCCAAGGTGCCTACATTCTCTCACATTACAGGAAGAATAAGTTAAAGGTTTTCTGGAACAGCGCCTTCTCTCAACCTCTTCAATGTCTGCTTCTAGGCATGAAATATCCTCCATTAATTTTGAGGCATGCTTCTGCTGTTGCTCTTTTAATAAACTAAGGAAATGCAGTAATAGCTCTGATTCGGTATCATCTTGGATAATGGATGATGATAATTCTTCTGCAATTACTTCCTGGAATCCATTAATTACTTCAGATTGTAGGATATCCCTGATATAGATAAACAATCATAAACTTAGAAACTACATTGAATTATAAATGGACAGCAGGTTCTGAACATATACATATCCATAAACAAGGGTAGCATGTTTGTACTAACATAAGTGTTAATGCTCAAAACTTAGCCATCAGTTAAAAGAGCAAGGAAAGAAGCAAAGATACCTGCCAGTTAAAATTCATAAATTCATCAAAAGAAGGCAGAAAATGATTTATCATCAACATATTCTTACCTTGATGTAAGAAGGTTGACAATAAACACCAAGCTAAAATAGCATGCAGAATCCATAACATTATCTAAAATAGGCAACTGGTAACAAAATGGAAAAAGAGCTCACCTTCAAGGAGAAAGAATTCCTACAAGCTATAAAGGTTCTAACTTCTAAATACATTTCTAGGGACTACTAGTATGTTTGCCATGCAAGTGGACCAACAATGCCCTGCAAATTTCTCAAATGGGCCTTACATGGTGCATTTTAACTGCTTCAACAGTTTGATTTTTATAGTTTATTTGTTAATTTTTCATCTTTTTCCTTTCCACCAACTATAGATGGAATATGATTCTCTGATTAGTTCATAATCTGACCTACTGACGCTCCTTGCTTTATATCCCACGATATCTTATAGATATTTCACTACAAGATATAATTATCATGATCTAACCACTAATGCATTTAAAATTCTAGTCCACACATTAGCATTTGTCACTTTTTCAAATTCTCTTTATCCAACAATAATTATAAGATTCTAGAACTTGACATTTAGCATTGATGAACAATTTGTACAACCTGGTTGTTGGGCGTAAAGAAGGTTCTGGATGAAGTAGCCGAAGACAAAATCCAGCTTCCTTGAGATTTTCTGACAGAAAAGTTGGAGGAAAAATCCTATGACGTAGATCTAACATTGCTGCAGCATGTGCTCTCTCAGATTCAAAATGACCAAGTAACTGAAAGAAACGATCAAATTGCTTCTCAGAATAAACACCATTTATTCACTCCCTTCCATGCAGACCAAAAAATACAAATATATAAGATACAACTGTTTCTTTAGAAGTAAGTGTGATTAAAATTCACACGGAAAGGCTGAACATAATATGGTTCAATGTTGCCCAAGAAGAGGGAAAAACAAGAAAGGATTGGTTTACGTCAAGATGAGTTATTGCTGAATGTAAATCTTTCGATGAAGAAGAAGAAAAAGATGAAATTACAGCTGCTTCTCAAGCACAAGAACATAGTTTAAAAACTTATTTTTAGAACTAGTTGTGCTTAAATTACAAAATGAATTGATACAGATAAGAAACATTAATCAGATGCAGATTTTTAAAACAGAAGAGAGAAACCAGTTTTACATCACATTTTAACCAACATGCCTTGTAAAATAAAAAATATGACATGGAAGCCATCATGAATATTTCATGGCAGAAATGCAGATTCAGCATAATTGGTTCTTGTACCTCAAAAAGCAGCACGCCCAAACTGTAAATATTTGATGAAATTGTGCAAACTCCTTCATTAAGTTCCTCTGGACTTGCATACCACTTCTCTTCCAACTGCTCATTCACAGAGACTGACTGCTGCTGAGCTGAATTAGATGCATAAGGGCTGCCAGAATTGCTAAGTTCTGTATTAAAACAATGCTCACTAGATTCATTGTGAGAAAATTGGGTATTATTTACAGTTTCAATTTTGGGTCCAGCTCTAGAATGAAAGAGAGGCCATCGTGTCGAGTTTTTATTTTCATTGAACCTCTGCTTTTTAGCACAGAGGCCAACTGATGAAATCATCCCCTGCTCCATTGGTCTTCTCCTAATCAGAAAGTTCTCTGAGGGGGGGAAATCTTTATCCAAGACAGTATCTAGTAGTCCTTTTTGGACACCTGAACCAATATATTTAACCTGTTTAGGTTGCAGCAACTTGAAGAAAGATGGGCACAAATCGTGCAAGATAACTCCTTGAGAGTGAGAATAATCAACCAGATCCACAATTTGTTTGAATATATACAAGCACTCCGATTTTTTTGCTTTATGGCACTGTGCTTTCAGCCATTCTCTCAAGTTCATTCCATCACGATCACACTCACCAACCCTTGGCCCCATGATCCCATAGGAAGAAGAAGTCATAACGGCTTTGTTAACCAAGATCAGTGAAGTATTCGAAGCCACAACAGGGCTTCCGGCAGCCTTCAGTGGAGCAGTAGGAGCCACCATAGTTCCCTCAGTAGATTTTGTGTTATTCTGATCTCTAGGCTCAACTCTTGAGGCATCATGAGATGGACCTCTACATATAACTCCTTTCCCTTTCAATGTAGTTTTGACAAAAAATTCAGAAAATCCTGATTTTGATAGAATCTTTGTCTTAATACCTCCATGAGATAGCTGACTGCCCGAAACCTCAATAATATCACCACTCATCAATTGTTCTGTTGCTTCATTCCGCCCATCACTCAAAGGTTTCTGACCCAAAAATTCAGGAAAAGATGCATACCCTACATCCTGTGACATACTTGGCATTGCCTGACTGTTGTCCCGGTTGCCACATGAACCCCCACTTCCTGATCCACCCACCAACTGATAAAAATGCTGCCAATGGTTCTGTCTCATCTGCATTCTTTCTCTATTATTTGATGTACCAACCATGGGTAAGTTAGAACCATTGTAATTTCTCACAGTTAACTCTTCAACCATGTCATTTGCATCATCAATAGTGCGAGGGCTACTACATCCATGTTCTGATACATTTACAGGACCTATACTCCTATTTACTTTCTTACCTTCCAACATATTTCCAAGAACGTGGAATGAGCTCTCAATAGTATTAACCTCATCCGGTATCACCATTTCTCGGGACTCCAACATGTTGCAGTTGTCAGGTTTCATCAAATACTCAACCTCTTTACCCTGGAGGTGAGTCCCCTCAGCCGCATCTATTGGAGCTACTTCGTCAGATAGTCCTCCATCCATACTATAGATGCAAACTTCATTCAGTAATATGTTCCTCTTTTGCTGCATATTGAATTCCTAGTCAGAAACTATTATAACCATGTTCATAAGTGTTATCATCAATCCAACAAATGGGAGGTCAGCACCAAGGCTCCAGCATGGAGGCTGCTTTCATGTGCATTAATTTAAAAAGAAAACAGCAAAAGAATCAATTGCACACTTCAGATGGATTGAAAATGCCCAAATGCACGCAATTCCTCAATTTTCATAAAATGCAGCGTTTGACATCAGTCAGTGGGCAATTCAGAAAACACATATTTAGCAATCACCTTGTCATTTCCTAAAATTGTGAACCAAAATGTCTGAGCATTGCTAAAAACACAAGCAAGAGCATAATTTAAAAACAAAATTCGTGAAATTCTGAAACCTAACAGCAACAGAAACCGCTCATAACTTCCAACAAAACAAAGCTAAAGCTATCACCTCCAAATTTTTTACTAATTAAATTGTCATACCAATTTCCCAATTTCTAATAAACCTAACAACGTTTCGTTTAGTAGCAATATGCAAAAAATGATATAACAATTTGAAAGACTTCATTATTTCCTTATTCTCAACCAACTCTCGAAACCCTTCAGTCAAAACAAATCACCGAAGGATCATTTCATCATTTCTTTTCTTCTCTCTCCTCAAACAGAAACTAAAACGAAATGCAAAAACTCGATAAAAACAAAAAAGAAAAAAGAAGCATACCGCACCAGTTCTTGAAACTGAAAACTCAGAGAACTTGACCCGCCCAAGTGCAGAGCTCCAACTCAATAAAGACGAAATGGGAAAGGGTATAACTGGAAATTGAAAAATAATAATCGTGAAAACCCTAGAGCCTCTGGAGAAGTGAAGGTGAAAAAAGGGTGGATAATATAGTACTTGCCGGACATGGGAAATGAAATATCTTCGATTGGAGAAGCAAAATTCTAAAAGTTAATTTTCCCCTTTTTTTTTCTGATAATTTTCTATGCGGAAAATAGTATTATTGTAAATAAATAAATAAATAAATAAATAATAATAATAATAATAACAATAACAATCCTAGATTTTTTTATTTTGTTTTTGTCAGTTATTTGGTGTGTCAATCCAAATACCTTTGGGCATTGTGTGCCAAAACAGAACAGATCTATTTTCAAGCCTTCGAAATGCGGAAAAATGGCAGCCAGTAAATTTTCTGGGACACTAAATTATTTTATTAATTTTTTTTTGGATAATAAATTATTTTATTAATTGATATTGATCATTCTACTAAAAAGGTGCCGCGTTTCCGGGGTATTTACGGCAACGCCATTGTCATATCTCAGCGGACCGTTCCCTGTTTTTTTTTTTTTCTCTCTCTCTCTATCCGTTGCTGACTCAAATCGCTCCTGTCACGCTCTACTCACTGTGTTAACATTTAACGCCTGATTTTTATGATTTAAAAGCATAGTTAAGTAGGTACCAAACTCGAGTCAACTCACATTAAGACTGATTTGATCTCATCATCCCCACATACATTGATTGTAAAGTTAATTAATAGTATCCTTACTAACTATTATCTCTTTGTCGAAAATGTTTACACGTTTTTCACTTTCATATTTCTGAATATTTTATTGTCTTTATTCAGAAACTTAGTTTTCTTAACGGACACGGACCTTAGGTTTCTAATCTTGTGAGCAGCTACAAGTAATAGAATACATTCTTTCTTTAACAACTATCATGTGACTATGTTGTAGTAGTAGTAGTAGTAGTAGTACTGGTTTCTGAAGAAGAAAGGAGAAACACGTTTGCTGCTGGGGGTGCTGCCATAGAACGAAAAGGTATCCGGTGGAGAATGAACAGTCCGAAAAGGTATCCGGTGGAGAATGAACAGTCCACGTCGGTCCAACGTGGAGTGCTGCAGGGGGCAAAAGAGCAGGCGAACATGGTGGCATCACGTGGCCAGACATGGGACCAGAGTTTCTATCATTTGCTCAACCTCTGGCTTCTACTTAAGCCGCGTCATGCGCCCTGGAGGCCCCGACATATCCCTTCATGCAGCAACTCATCAGTGAAGCCACGTCAAGCTTGCAGGTCCATGGCCATCCCAATCTCAATATCCTAAACATCATAATGCACGCTTCTGAGCTTTAATGCTTGTAATGAAAGAAGGAAAAGGAACTGAAAGAGTAAGGGATAAACCTTCCTTTATCAACCCTTTTTCATAAAAAGAAAGTCCGAATTGATTGAGAAAAAAGACTTGCACTTAAATCATAAATAAATGCAGTCTTTACAAGATAAGTTACAGAAAACATATACAGTGACATCAACACCATTTCTCCTACAGCCACTACTTTAAATGACGTACGCTCCTTCACTGCCATAGCCCATAGGCTAGTTGAATAGGTGCCCCTTTGTCTTTTATCTTTCTTTTCTTCTCTTTCGGAGGTTTCAACTTCCAATGAATGAGTTACACGTTAAATGGCATCTTTCATCCTCGACCCCTCGATGGAAAGGACGGGGACGTGACCTTAACTCAGAATTTCACATGAAAATATTATTCCATCCAAGGCCTCAATCTTATTAATAATTATAAAATTACGTTTGATATATTATTAAAAATATAATTATTAAAAATATAATTATTGAATATATAATTATTAAAAATATAAATTTATAATATTTAATATAATAAAAAAAGTGATGATTATAAAAAATATAATTGTTAAAAAGATTACATTATAGTATTTGGTTTATAAATATTTTAGTAATTATATAATATAAATTGATAAAATTATCTTTATATATAAAAATATATAAATTGAATAAAATTATAATTTTTAATATAAAATTTGATTTTTTAATTTAAGTAATTAAAATAATAAAATAATATATTAAAATAATACAATATTTTTAAATTAATTATTTAAATATTAAAATATGTAAAATTATTAAATATTTAATTTTACTTTAAACTTATAAAAATTAAAAATAAAAAACATTATCTAAAGACAAATTTATCGATAGATTATATTATCTATTAATAGATAAATAGACACTGTCAAAAATTTAAACGTAATCTATAAATAGATATTCAATTTTGAACGTTCTTGATGCTTTATTTTTTTTATAAATGTGGTACCAAACATCTTTTCCGTCCAAATCCTCTCAACTCTTTAGTAAATTTTATCGATTTTAAACTATTTAAATGTTTCTCTCCTAATTTTTAGTATCAAAAGTATAAATTTTTTTCAAAACACTTCCAAATTTTTTAAAAATTTAAATTGAAATTTCATAAAACTCAAAATCTCAATCTTTTTAATTTTCAAATTTGATGATGAAATTTTGATCCAAATGTATTGGTGACTGGTTACCCTTCTTGCGGATAGTGAGAAGAAGAAGAAGAAGGCAAGAAAGAAGAAAGACAAGAAGGCATGAAGGAGAAGAGAAAGGTCGAGAGGTTAAGAGGGTGGAGTGAGATAGACAATTTGGGAAAGAAAAAATATGTAACTTTCCCTTTGCAGAGAGAAAGTTACTTTCCCTAGAGAAGGGAATGCCATTACCTTCTCTCATTGTAATATGATTACAATTATAAGCACATTATATTTCTCTTTTGCCAACCAAATGCTATTAAGTGATTGCAGTCATTTAAATTTCAAGAAATGTCTTTTACTTACACCATACCAAACGCCCCTTAAGATTCAACAAGCTAGACAGCATCTTTCAACTAAAAAGTGCCTCTGCCCCCGGGACCGGCAGACAGTAGGATTGCAAATAAAGCAAAGTCACACTTACAAACTAAAAACGTACAATAGATGTTCAAGCAATCACAATGGTTTACCATGCACAAGCTAAAACAAGATCCATGAAGGAATAAATTTCAATGTTTACATGCTGCTGTATTTATTAGGCATCTCAAAGATTTGCAAGATGCAAGCATCAAGTAAATACTGTCATAGACCATCTTTCCTTTTCTTGGGTATTTAAGATGGGCACTAACCACCCACCTCCCCGTCAATCTCCTAGTCAAGAGCAAAAAATCTAAAGGGGAAAAGTGAAAGGCAAGGCCTATCCTGCTCTTTTCCCCAAAATTGCAGACACCTGCTTAATTCTACACTGAAGATACGGGAAAGAGAACGCATGTAGATATACCAGCAGAATAGCAGATATAAAACAATGTTGCTTGGGTCTTCTAAAACATGTGACTATCTACAGTCAGACCTGAGGAGAAGGTCTCAGACTTGTTAAAAAGAAGGGAGAAATACACAAAATAAAAAGCCCTATCCTCTTCGGCAGTCTGCTGTCGCCATATCAGTAACAACTTCTGGTAAGAACAATATTGGTGCGTACAGTCTACAATTATAACCAAAAGGATCCTTTTTCTAGGGGTCTATCTCAAATAATTGATTGCAGTGCTGAATGGCTAGTTCTTTATTATGATCAAGACCTCTTAATCGTAACTCCAGTAATTCCCTGACATATTTCTTCGGCTTCCCTCTGGATCCCCGTCTATGAGAATCTTGGCCAGAGTAATACCCCTGGAGCCGATGTGCATGAAACGTTATGGTAGCATAATTGTAAGGAAAGCTAACAACAAATCTATACAACTTACAGAAAGCAATTTTCTTTTCAATGCTAAAAGGAAATATACTTGTATCATGTTATAATAGAGCAGAGTGCACAAGTTACAAAGCAACTTTTGGTTTGTCAAACTTATTGTTAGAAAAACTCGACAACTGCCATTCTCCCCTTCCCTCCCATTTCCCGTTTCTCTCCTTCTCTCTCTTCTCCCCTTCCCTCCCATTTCCCGTTTCTCACCTTCTCTCTCTTCTCTAAACAACCCCACTCCACTTCTCTCTTTTCCTTTACAATATTTCTAATGCATGTAACAATATTTTATGAGAACCTATCTTTCAAGTTATTAATTGAAACTATCTCATCTTCAACTTTACAGTCAATGAACAAAAAGATAAAAAGGCAGGGATATGAAGAAAGCTTCTGTAGGTGATACCTGCGCACATCAAAGATAAATCGTCAATTGGCACAATTTGACAAAGGGTTTTTTTGGTTTTTCCCATCTAAAACAGAAAGTAGCCATCCAATTCCTCTGGCTAATTTCCGTTTTCCCTCTGAGCCTCTGGTGCAGGCTGAGAATTGTTAAAGAAAATATGCACACCATCACTGTCATCATCAGAGTCAGAGTCGGAGGAACAGGAACTCTCCTCCATGAAACCAAGCCCATCCAAAGGAAACCCACTCATAAGATTCTGAGACTTCTGCTCAGACTCCATTTGCTGTTCGCATTGTCTTAAAACCATGAAATCCTCCCTTGGTGTGCTAAAACCTTTGTTAACCTCGTTACTATCAGAAGTAATAGTTGTTGTTGAGCAAGGATTAAGAGGACAACCATCAGGCTTGCAAACTGGCTCTTCACATTTTTTCATCTTTACCGATCCAGTCAATGAGTTATCATCATTATCGCCATTTTCATTCTCACCTATAATTATAAATGAAGTTCGTTTTCTTTTGAGAGTTGGACTCCCATTTTCTACACCAATCTGATCGGTATGTGAGTTGTCAGCAGGACATACCAAAGTCGTTCCTTTTTCACTCAGAGTTTCTACTGGTGCACATTCATCATCACTATCAACAATCGGAATAATGCTTTGAGATGGAGTTCTCTCACTCCCTGGCATGCAAGTTTTTACCAAGATATTATCAATAATATTTCACTGGCAGATGTTAGAAGGGACAATATTGAACTTTACAAGTACCAGTAAGACGTAAACACAGCTCATAGACATATATTTAGCATAAGCTCCTAGATTTGGTTCTAAAACACTTGGAAATCTAATGAATTTATCATCTATTCACAACTTAAAGACACCAACTCAAACAAGATAACAAAATAATATTCCCCAATAAAAAGGAGGTTTTTATGCTGGACATACAAGCCTCTGATGACATATCAACATACTGACAACACTATCCAAATACACCAAAAAAGAATTGACCTTGCACATATACAATACTTAAAATGAAATAATAAATAATCTTTTGTGCCCACAGTGTTGATGAACATAAAAGAAACAAAATCCAAGTTCTTAACCTAACTAAAACTCAAAACTATCCAAACAAATTAACGAATCAAAATGCAATATAAATTCAAAATTTGTTCAAGCAGCTTGTAACTTTCACCTGGATTTTGTGAATTCCCATTAGCTTTGACAGGAGAATCACAACTTGGACCAAAAGAGACTTCTTCCACCTTCACATCAAATTTTAACCCCACGTTTTTCGAGTTCCTGTTTTCTTCCCCAGCCCCATTTTCCTTCAAATCTTCTTGATTACTCAAAAACCGTAAATCACTCTCCAAACTCGATACCTTCTTATCCAACTCCTCAAATCTCTTCCTCAATATTTCCATCTCATTTTCAGCCTTCGCTTTCTCACATTCAAGCTCGCAATTCCTGCTCCTTAAATCAATCATTTCCTTGTCTTTCTCTCCGATTCTCTTCATTTCCTCTAACAACTTCTTGCATCTTTCCTCTGCACTCTTCTCTCTCTTCCTTAATACCATGTTCTCTTCCCGTAACTTAGACACCGCATTCCTCATATCCTCGCACTCTTTCTTGCACTTATTGAGTTCGTTTTCGAAACTCATTTTCTCCAATCTCTCTTCTTCGGATTTGTAGAAAAACAAATCCTTTTCCTGTTTCAGTGCCTCGATCTCCCGCTTTGATTTGTCTTCCCTCGCCACTAGGACAGCCTCCACTTTTGCGAAAACCGTGGGACGAAAAGCCGATTTGAGGGAAGAAATCAGTTTGGAGATGCTCCAATTGCTGATATTGTCATTTTCATTTTCTCCCAAATCTGCTGTATTAGCACCCCCATTTGCCATTTTTGTATGTCACAGAGAAAATTAGGAAATGCGTCGTGCTGAAACTGGGATTTGGAAGAACTTCTAGTCCTAGAGACGCTAAAAGGTTAATATATATATAAAATAAAAAAGTGATTAATGAAAATACTGCAGGTGGACGGTGGCTTGGTAGGGCTAAAGGCTCAGATCACGCGTCGGGGTCACAGTTTCGTTCTTTTCCTTTTGGTGATTGGTGCGGCTTGGAGCTTGCCCAGGACCCTGGAGTAGACCTGCCCACCTGCTCAGGTTTAGGTCCTTTTGATATGACTTTTTAAATTCCGATGAGATTTAATATTATTAAGTAATTATTTTTATTTAAGTTTAATTCTAAAATATTTTAAATATTTTAATAAATAAAATTATTTTTTTAAATTAATCGATTTGTGCAAAGCCCATAAACACTTCCACCCTGGAATAAATGACCTATGCACAATTTTTATATGGATAAGATAGATAAATAACTTGATTATTAAGGTAAATACTAAAATAAGAACAAAAATAAAAAACTTTATAATTATCTTAAAGTGTAAAATGAGTGGAAAATTACAATAAATGTACCTACACACATGTTTTAATAATAGAAAAAATTATTCTTATGATCTTATTAGTAAATATTTTTATTTTATAATTTTTTTATCAATTCTCTAATTAAATTTATGTCACTTAATTTGTGACATAGATTCAACTAAGCTGTCTAGGCTTTTATTGTTAACATAAATAAACAATATATCTTCATTGATATTAGTGGTAGTATTTCCTTTAAGTTCGAAACTTTAACTTGTTTTAAATCTTAGAGCTTAAACTTTAACCCATAAACAACACATTTACTACTATAATTTCATAAAGCATGATTAATCATGTAAATAACAACTTAGTAGTGCATTGGTGAGAGGATTATTCTGTTTTACTATCATTAATTAATATTCATGTAATAAAAATTACTGAGTTACTGTTTAAAACATTGCAATTAAGTTATTGTTGTTGGCTTTTTGTGTTATGTTGTAGGTGTTGTATTTGTTTTAAATTTAAAATTATAAATTATTTCATCAAATGTATGATTTTTTTAATTTATTTTAATTATAATTTTTTAGAAAACATTTACTATGAAAGAAGTAAAAAAATTGTAAAATTTATAAATTTTTGTTAAAAATGTACGTTATAGATACAAAGATAATCTTTACTTCTATATTCTTTTTTGTTTTTTATTATAATAGCATTAATTATTTTAAATTTATGTTTATCATTATATTTTATTATTATTATTATAAGTTATGGTATATCATTTTCCTTTTCTTTTTCCATTTGTTCCTATAATTTCTCTAATTCTTTTGTGCATTCTTCTTTTTACCATTGTCTAACTTAAATCGGTAATCTTTAATTTGATGATTTAAATTAAATTAATCCCATGATAAAAATAGTTTTTGGTCATGATAAGAGATAAACCTCAAGTCTCAAGTAAAAAAAAAAGCCTTTTAATTAGGTCGGGCCAATCTCCTAAGAATTAGAGTTGGGCCCAGACTCCGTTTAGAATGGGCTGCCTAGCCTACTACAGAAAACGATGTCGTTGGAATTTTAGTATAAAGTGTAGAGAAAACCCTAAATTCTCAAGTTTTTTGCCATTTTTCCTTCTCTATCTTCGAGTTCACTACATCTCTCTCTATCTCGACTTTTTCTCCTCTCCATTGTTTGGGACTGCAGTCGTCGGCTACCGGTGGTCCTGTTTAATTCTCTATCTCTTCTTCCTTTCTTTCTCTTCCCCTTTGAAAAACTCTCTATCCTTCACTCTCCCCGATCTCCTCTCTTTATACTTCGTTTCCTCTTTCTTTTGGTTTTCTGGTAGATTTTTTGTTGTGGATTTTTCGGGTTAAAGTTTAGTGAATCGTTTTGGGGTTTTGGTGCTTTAGAGTGAGAAATCCTCAATCTAGCGTCCTGCTCTATCTTTCCTTCTTCAACGAGAATTCCCCTTTCCCTTCATTCTCATTGATTAGTTATGGCATCCAAAGATGCGGATCCTTCACTCGGATACTTGACCCGGAAAGATACCGAGGTCAAACTCCCTCGCCCCACTCGAGTCAAGAACAAAACTCCGGCTCCCATTCAGATTACTGCCGAACAAATCCTCCGAGAAGCTCGGGAACGACAAGAAGCAGAAATCCGACCACCAAAGCAAAAGATTACTGACTCGACAGAACTCGCCGACTATCGCCTCCGCAAACGCAAGGAATTCGAAGACTTAATTCGCCGTGTGCGGTGGAACGTCAGTGTCTGGATTAAGTATGCCCAATGGGAGGAGTCTCAGAAAGACTTCAATCGAGCACGGAGCGTGTGGGAGCGCGCTCTGGAAGTCGATTACCGGAACCACACTTTGTGGCTCAAATACGCCGAAGTGGAGATGAAGAACAAATTCATCAACCACGCAAGGAATGTTTGGGACCGTGCCGTCACGCTCCTGCCACGCGTGGATCAGCTCTGGTACAAGTACATCCACATGGAAGAGATGTTAGGGAACGTCGCCGGAGCTCGCCAGATTTTCGAACGCTGGATGTCGTGGATGCCAGATCAACAAGGCTGGCTTTCTTATATCAAGTTCGAGCTTCGTTACAACGAAGTTGAACGCGCTCGTGCAATTTACGAACGGTTCGTTCAGTGTCACCCCAAAGTCGGAGCGTGGATTAAATACGCCAAATTCGAAATGAAGAACGGGGAAATTGTACGGGCAAGGAATGTGTACGAGCGGGCGGTGGAGAAGCTGGCTGATGAAGAAGATGCGGAGCAGTTATTCGTTGCCTTTGCTGAGTTTGAGGAACGGTGTAAGGAAACAGAACGAGCTCGTTGTATTTACAAGTTTGCTCTTGATCACATACCGAAAGGGAGGGCAGAGGATTTGTATAGAAAGTTTGTGGCTTTTGAGAAACAATATGGAGATAAGGAAGGGATTGAGGATGCCATTGTAGGGAAGAGGAGGTTTCAATATGAGGGTGAAGTGAGGAAGAATCCGATGAATTATGACACTTGGTTCGATTATATAAGGTTGGAAGAGAGTGTCGGGAGTAAGGAGAGGATTAGGGAGGCTTATGAGAGGGCTATAGCTAATGTTCCCCCAGCTGAGGAGAAGCGGTATTGGCAGAGATATATTTACTTGTGGTGAGTTTTTGTGTGCCTAATGCTGAAATGCTTATATTTTTTCATTCTGAACTGTGTGACTGACTTCTGGATTACTTGTAAACTAGGATTAATTATGCTTTATACGAGGAGCTTGATGCTGGAGATACGGAGCGTACGCGAGATGTGTATAGGTATGCTTAATTTTTCTTGCAATGGATTTATGGTTCTGTTGGTTGCTACTGTTGCTAAATTGTAAGTGAAGTCATTGCTTCACACATAAATCATGCCAATTAACTCTGCAAGAAATTTGCTAACTATTAGAATGTTTGAGTATGTTGGTTCATGTCTTACATGTTCACCTAAATCCTTGCCCTTTCTGGTGAAATCTTAGCTATGCTCAGGAAGCAAGCTGATAAAAAGGGAAAAAGAAAGAGGATAATCTCAGATATAACCTGCTACCAACTACAAAGGAACTTACCTAAGATTGATTGCAATTGTCTTTGTTCCACCCTTTTACTCAGTGACCATTCTGTTTCTTTGTAGCATCAGCACCTTCAGTCTTTCCATGCCTGTCTTTCTGTTACATGTTTCCTTTCTTTGCATGGGTTCATCTCTTCTGGTTTATCTTATTGACAGTTCTTTATATCCAAAACATTATGAGGAATGACATCGTTTAAAAGGAAATGAAAACATTTTATTGACACGCGTTAAGTTTAGAATGCTCATCTCTTCTGGTTTATATTATCGATTCCTCATGTTTTCAGTTTTAAAAATCATTTGGATGTGTGATTGTTATAGGCTTTGAAGAGTACCTCATTCATTTAAAATTTTTCCAGGGAGTGCCTTAAGCTTATTCCCCATGAGAAGTTCTCTTTTGCAAAGATCTGGCTACTTGCTGCGCAGTTTGAGATAAGACAACTTAATCTCAAGGGTGCTCGACAAATTTTAGGAAATGCTATTGGAAAGGCACCTAAGGATAAGGTAGATGTCTAGCCTGATGCTAAAAGTTTTATAAATTTGACTACAATAAGTTTTTACATTATGTTGTTTTCTTAACATTTTCTTAACATTTTCTTAACATTCAGATCTTTAAGAAGTATATTGAGATTGAGCTGCAACTTGGCAATATTGATCGTTGCCGAAAATTGTACGAGAAGTATCTAGAGTGGGCACCTGAGAACTGCTATGCGTGGAGCAAATATGCTGAGTTAGAAAGATCGTTGTCTGAAACAGAGCGGGCAAGATCTATTTTTGAGCTTGCCATTACACAGCCAGCTTTGGACATGCCAGAGTTGTTGTGGAAGGTATTTACCCTATAATGACTGTTGTGATGTTTGTCTTTGTGATTATTTATAGTCAAGGCAGAAACCATTAGAAAGAAGCACAGGGTGGGGGGCATTTACTTAATTACCATTTCTGTATGTCAGGCTTGATAAGTTTGTCTTGTTGCTTCATTCATGATGTTTAATAAATTTTCTCATCTCATGATTAAGTTTTTTATAGTAACATGACTTATGATTTTTTTCATGGAACTTAACTTTAAAAAGAGTTGCATGTTTGCTAGGAGATGTATACATTAAGGTACTAAAAATTTGGATAGTTGGGAGGTCTTTAAGAGCAATTTCTCCAGTTTTCCTTCTTTTCCTTCTTGGCTGATAGTTGTTGTTTTTTTAAGAAATCATTTATAATGATATTATAGAAAATTGTGCTAATGCTCATTCTTTAATGACAGGCATACATTGATTTTGAAATTTCGGAAGGTGAGTATGAACAAACCAGAGGATTGTATGAGAGGCTTTTGGATCGTACAAAGCACTTGAAGGTGTGGATTAGTTATGCAAAGTTTGAAGCCTCTGCAATGGAGGAGAATAATGGTGGTTCAGACTCGCCACAAGATGGGGTCCAGGAAGAAAAGAAGGAATGCATTCAGCGTGCAAGAAGTGAGTTTAGACCTGTCCATATTTTGCTGCTATACATCTACTTTAATCATTTATAAGTAGAACAAACTCTTACCTGTTATTGTTTACCAGGAGTCTTTGAGAGAGCAATTAACTACTATAGAACATCAGCACCTGAATTGAAAGAAGAACGTGCTATGCTCCTGGAAGAGTGGCTTAACATGGAAAGCAGTTTTGGTGAGCTTGGCAACATTAGCCTAGTCCAGTCTAAGTTGCCAAAGAAACTCAAAAAGAGGAAGCAAATTACAAGTGAAGATGGTGGTGTGGCCGGGTATGTAACTTATCATTTACTTTGCTTCTGCCAGTTGCTTGGATCCATGATGTAGTAGTCTTGCTGTAGCTTCAGTTGGTTTTTTGAATCAAGCAATTAGGAACTCTGAGGCTAAACCCACTGGGCATACAAGTCAACAAGTCAACATAGTTCCATAGCCCCATAAAGTGTTGGGCTCTTTTTCCTAGTTGTTTCTTAATCCTCATAGAGGTGTTCTGTCTACCACCATAAAGGTTCTGTCTGCTTGTGTGCCCTATTGGCCAGTTTTAGTTCCTACATTTCCATTCCATATGTTCTCTTTCAATTTCATAAGTTTGAAGACCCTGCATCAAATGCCGGCCAAAAGAAAAAAACAGGATTATGCATCAAACCTCACTTAAACGAAAGTAGCCGTCATTTAACAGATGCATTTACAATGGTAGTATATTTGTGTTTTCCTTGGATACTAAATGCTGAATTATTTGGCCTGGCAGGTATGAGGAATACATTGATTATCTGTTCCCAGAAGAAAACCAGACCACGAATCTCAAGATTTTAGAAGCTGCGTACAAGTGGAAAAAACAGAAGATCTCTTCTGACGACGACTAGGAGCATATCTATATTGGACCTTTTTTGTACTTCCAAAGTAAATATTAGTGCCAACTTGGCTGCCTAATTCCTTTATGTATGGATTCAGTTCTGCAGTGTTTGTGTTGAAAAACAAGCTTTAAAGGGAAAAATCTCCGGAGCCTGTTAGCGAACTGCACTAGATCATAGATGAGTTAGCATTGTTTTCGAATTTCCCTTGTGTTCAGCAAATTTTGATTACGAATTTTACTTCATCGAAGATGATTCTTAAACTTAAAGCTGTTATGCAAATACATGTCTGTAAAATTCCTTCATCGTAGATGATTCTTAATCCTAGTGCTTGTCAATTGTCATGCCATGGAATCCCCCACCTCCACCTCTTTCTCTCTCTTCCTGTAAAAAAAAAAAAAAAAAATTGGAACCCAGAATCCGTTCCGGATCAGACATAAAAACCTCAATTGATCCTTTACGATTAGTCTGCAACCTATTCACTCTTGGAAGCTTCTATTAAGTCTATTGGATCTCACTGAGTATAGCTGTCAAGTGACTGGATACAGCATCAAGCTGTAGAAGCTGGTTTGCCCGAGAGGTTAAGGGGGAAGACTTAAGATCTTCTGTACATAAGTACGCATGGGTTCGAACCCCATAGCCAGCAAACTTTTGCAATCCCATGCTGCCAATTTTTTGCTTGATCGCCAAAACTACAGTCTAGCAAGGCCAAGGGAAATTCAACATATTTTTTAGTATATTCTTTCTTTCAGTGGGCTGCGGCCACGTGGCAAAACCTTTACGAAATGCCCAGTCAAATTCTAACATGGAATCACCGTACTAGACTCTTTGGCAACCCCAAAAGCAAATTGAGTGCAAACTTCAAAAAGTCATATTAATTTCGCGCAAACAAGCCCAAATTTGGTTCCTATTAGTTCAAGATCAGCTTTTAGTTTGACTTTTTACAAGTTAGTTGTTTGTTATGGAAAAATGAATGTAGACTAACCTTACAGCTTACGGGCAGGTACATAGTTACCAGGGATTGGCACGTGGAAATTGGAACACAACTGGTGGAAACGTCATGGAAGTTAGGCTCCACCTTTCCATGTGGTCTCTACGCTCTTACTTTAGGCTCTTTGATAATGATGAATTTTGCTTCAATTTTTCTTCTTCCCGTACAGGTTTTTGGCAGGCCTACCTTCTTAACCGGCTAATTGCTACCATGTATGGGATAGCGGAAAAGGTAAGCTGATCAAGATTTAGGTGAACTTCCGAACCCGTAGCCGCTGCCACCACCAATGTTGACTACGTTTTAGTTGGATTTTATTGCCAATTCTTTACATGCAAAATTTACAATTGAATTCACTCATGTCATTTAATTTACACTGCTTAATCCACGTTGTGTATTATCATTTGTTACAAATAATTACTTTCTCTCAAAAAATTAACTTAATAAAATATATAATATTTAAATTTATATTACTTTTTCAAAATCTCTTATATTATATTTGTTTCTTTTAAAAAGTTTAACGTATTTTGTTTACGTAATAAAATAAATTTTTAAAAAATAAAAAATTATAATTTTGTTGGATATGGTAACAAGGTTTAAGCCTTCCACATGGGAAAAAAAAATAAAAGAAAAGATTATGCCAAACTGTTTTCAAATTTGATCTGCCATTAGCAATATTTTCTCTTGAAATGATTAGAAAGCACCTGTGAGTGCAGAAAACTAATTGAAACTCCAAACACATGAATATCAGGACAAGACAAAAGACAAAGCGCGGGACATCACCCACGTGGCATCACGTTGAAACTTATATTTTTAGACAGATGAAATTATCGCGTTTTTCCGCCACCCGAGATAATAAGATTTCTGCCTCCTGGCTAAAATTCAATGATTTTGAGTGTAATAGTAACCGAAATCAAAGGGCATTTGTATCGAAAGAAGCGCCAAAATTTCCTTCTCTCCTGGGCCAGGCCACGACAAACACCCTAAATTACAAAAAAGGGAGCGTCAATTTTATAATTTCCTTTTTTTTTCTTTTTTTTCCTCCTGAAAATGTCTCCCAATTTGCAATTATTTTATCTCTTCTCATCGCATTTTGATCGGCAGAGAGAATATTCGCTTTCAATTTCCAGGTATTATTAGATTTCAATGTAATTTTTCTGTTAAAAAAAAATCTTTTTCCTTTGTTTGGTTGTCAAGAAAATGCAATAGAAAACGAAAATTCATTCAATATAATCTCAAATTTTCATTAGAAAAACTAAATATCTCCATTTAAATTAGCTTAACATAAGAGTCAATATATTAACTACAATTGGAATTTCCCAGAAAATTGATCCAGTATTTATTTTCAATTATATTTCATTCTCTAATTCTTGATTAATTTAAAATTCTTGTTGAATTGGATTTTGATTTGAATCTACAATATTTTACGTAGCTTTCAGCAAATGTCATTTCTTACGTAACATATTTTAATTCAAAATTTCTGATTAAAAAACCTTTAACCACGTGATTAGGATTGCTAGGCCCGGGGTGGCAATGGACTGGATGTTGGCTGGAAAAAAGTTTGTAAAAAAAGGGGCAGTAGGAAAAAGGTGTTTGAATTTAAGATTCAAAGTTGTCATGAAACGGGTGGGGGTGTTCTTTCCATTTGAAGATGACATCTCAATCCTTATGCACCATTACCGATCACCCAATTTTTGGAAATCTGGATTTATTAATGGACCACCACTCTTTTTTTGGTGGGCTTTATTGTCAAAATCATATAAAGCCATGCAGTAGAATAAGTGTTCTTGTTATACATGTCACCTTTGATTACTCAGTTGAAGGAAGATTCCTATATGTTTGAATGTGTTCAGGGCTTAGAAAGAATTTTTCTTCTTTTGGTAGCTGGGTTTTTATAACAAGAGGTTATCTTTTAGAAGCAGTTACAGCAGGTTATGTGCCTATTACAACCATATATTGTTATGATGTATGTTTTTGTTTGTTGCCTAGGGGTATTAGCATTGAAGACTCTGATTTAGGATAAAATTCCAAAATGGGTGGTTAAGCATCTGCTATTAAGTTTTTGACTAGGTAATAGGACTGTCATTAATGAATTCTTAATGTACATAGGTCAGGAATGCACATTGAAGATTTGACAGGCATGCCTCATGGCATGTTTTTCAAAACCAAATTATTGCAAGACTTTGAAATTTTTGAGCAGTTTGGATGAATGTTTGATGTAACAATTTTCGAGTGGACATTATAACGGTCTTTGTTTTTCTTCACTCTGCAAAGGAAGTAATTTTACTTCTATTGTTACTTTGTCTTTGGTGTAAGCAATTTTTATGTTAGTCAAAAGGGAGAAACTATAAGGGCTGCAATGACTGCCTAAACTGTTTTCAGGGATATGCTTAAGCTTAGGACTTTACTACGTTTTGAATGTGGTAATGCCAACATAATTTTATTAATGTTATGTCACCTTATTTTCAGATATTTAGTTTGATGTGCTTGAGATGGAAAATGCCGTTTTCTTTTTTTTTTTTTCCCATTTTATTGGGCATTCATTCATTAAATTTGCTGCAAATTTCATATGGGAGATGATGAAGCAGTAAAGACTGACAAAGAAACGGTTCCCCTGAATTCTGATACTCAAAACGATGGAGCAAGTGGAAGGGACTAAAACAGGTTTGTAATCCCTAAGAACTAATGGAATCCAAAACAATGCACTTTATTTTGCTGTAAAATCAAAATTTGCACCTTGCTGATATCTTCCCTGGCTACCCTCCTCTTATCCTCTTCTGATATTAGTGGAGAATCATAGAGAGCATGACTATCATTAAGAGGGCTTTTTCACTCTAATTTGCCAAGTATATCTAAAGTTTCTGCTATCAATTGGATGGCAACTTTTAATGTATGATCTCAGTCAGTTTTATCCGTGGCCTATAGGCTTTTCATCTGGAATGCACACTCTTCCCTAATTTTAATATGGTTTGCTTCTTAATTTTGTAAGTCTTAATGGATGGGTGTTTACATAGTTATGTGCATTTTCTTTTTTGCAAAGAAAACAAAATCCCCTAAGGTCATCCTCAAGGAGGCGTATACATCGATGAACTATGGTTGAAAATCACTGTCATTATCCAAATGAGGAATTCTTTTAATAATAGGGTTTTCACCATGTTTATGCTTCGGCAAAAGCAAGGTTCCGGGATCTGTTCATAGTCATACTTGTCCTATAGAAAAAAAGTTAACAGTGCCTTGTAATAGCTTCCTTTTTTATAGTTTACGACTGTCAGCTTAATGAGCAATTCTTTGATTATCTTAGGTAGCTGTCATTGTTTAGCGTTGATTGCTTTGTCGACTTTCCTGATTTGTGTTTTGTCGTTGTAATTATTCTGTGCTTGAAGATCTGCAGTGATTTTTACCAAGTTAATACGAGAGTTTTAACATTTTCTTCTATAGCCTCTTCATTTGATGTTTGTGTATCAGAGTCAGAAGTTCCCTGTTTCTTGCAGATGTTGAAAAGAGGGTGGAAAGAATCTTGAAGCTCATTAAGAGGAGAAACAGAGTGAAAAAAGAGCCAGAACTTGTTGGACTCGTTGAGGACTTTCACAAACAGTACCAGGCACTCTATGCCCAGTATGATCAGCTTAGACGAGAGTCAAGTAAGAAAGCTGACGATGGAAAAGGAAATGAAAGTTGTTCTTATTGTGCCTCCAGCTCGGATTCAGAATATTATTCCTCCGAGGATATAGAAATTAACACCAACTTAGAACTTAATAATAATAGAAGTTCCCATAGAAGGATGGCAGACAAAACCAAGGAAGAAATTGAAAGGGCAAATGTAGAAGTTGCTGACTTGAAGAATCAATTGGCCTCTAAGACTGAAGAGAAGGAAGCTTTAACTTCAGACCATCTGGCAGCTTTAAGTAAAATACAAGAAATAGAAACCATCAACAGAGATTTGAGAAAAGAAGTGGATGAGAAAGAAAAGAGACTTGCTGCTCTTGGAAAGGTGCATCAGGGACGGGTAACAGAGCTAGAGGAGCGGCTAACTGGCTTGAAAACGGAGCTGGAATCTCTGCACCATCAGAAAAGAGATTTGGAAGATCAGCTTGATGGTAAGACAGCTGAATCTAAACAGCAAGAAAAGACAAATAAGGCACTGTATTCGGAATTCGAATTGATACCAAAGGAGGAAGGAGATGCAGTAACTAAACTCATGAAGCAAATCAAGGACGATGAGAACAATTTAATGTCTAAAATTGAGGATTCAATGGCACAGGTGAGCAATCTGAAAAAGGAGGTGGACTATTTACGTGCCCAAAAATATGCAGCCGAAGGAAGTATAGCAGGCAAAAGTAGTGAATCATTTGATCAGGAAAATGTAATGAGGCAGGAATTGGATTCCCTACGCAGCCAGAAAACTGAATCAGAAATTCTGCTAGAGACGAAATCCAAAGAAATCTCCCAGTATCTGATTCAAGTGAAATCCTTGAAAGAGGAATTAGCAAGAAAGAGCGCTGTTGAGCAGATAACGATTGAGCAAAAAGAAGGCTTACAGGTGCAGTTGATGGACTTGGAATCAGAGGTGGACACTCTCCGAAGGCAGAAAAATATATCAGAAGATGAAGTGTGGAGTAATACCCGTGAAATCAATCAATTGAGAGAGGAAAAGGGTAACCTGCAGGCTAAAATTCTAGAATTGGAAACACTGTTTCGAGAGAGAGGCCTTGAGCTTTCTGCTGTTCAGGAGGATAGCAAAAGTATAAAGATTAAAGTAAATGCTCAGATAAGGACCTTGAATGCGGAGGTTGAACTTCTGCAACAGAAGTTGGATACCCTGAAGATGGAGAAAAGCCAGTTGGAGTTGCAGATTGCTGATCAGCAGAGAATCACGAAAGAAAGAGAGGAAGCCATAAACAAATCTACGGAGGAGTCTAACTCTAAGGTGGTCAGAAGATGGTCGTCAGGATCCACGTTAAATTCCCAAGTCCTAGAAAGAAAGATGGAGGAGTTAGCAGAAGAGTTCCGCAAGAAAGTTGAAGATAACATCCGTCTTTTGTACCAGAGGATCAAGGTTGCTGAAAAAATACATTTTGAGAACAAAGAGACTCACAAGAAAATAAAAGAAAGGCTAGAGCAAGAGAATGGGGCACTTGAAGAAAAGCTTGCAAATTATGAAGCTGAGTTCAGGAAGTTGAGGGATACAATGGAGCCAGGAAAAACTGCATTGTCTGATTTGACTTCAGCGGTGAATGAGCTAGAAGACGAAGGGAATTCCCTCACCCGCATCCCAAATGTCACCGACGAGCTTGTTTCTGCAAACGACTGCGAACAGCTGAAAGGCAATGTGGATTTAGCGGTAGCAGAACTGAATAAGGAAAAAGAGGAGTCGCTGGAAGCTAAGTTGAGAGAGCAAGGAGAAGAAAAGCTGAACCTAATAAAAGCAGTGAGTGGGCTTGAGAACAGAGTGGGAGAATTGGAGAAGATTATGAAAGACAAGGACGAGACATTGCTGGGTCTTCAAGAAGAGAAGAGGGAAGCCATAAGGCAGCTCTGCCTCTTGATCGACTATCACCGCTGCCGCTGCGACTATCTCAAGGAATTCATCTCTAAGTTGATTGTTAGAAGCCAGAAAAAGACATGAACTTTGCCTAGTCATCTATTTACCCATTCAGCACTGCCACATTATTTTTCTTTACATAAATCGCAATTATTTATTAATTTTTTGTAAAAAAAAAGTGTGATGTACAATTCAGATTCCCGACAACAGCTGCAGTACCCAATGGTACAAACCTCGGAAGCAGGAAGTTTCCCTCCAGTTACTATGTACAAATCCCCGCGGTTTCTTACAGTAACGGCAATCGAATTCGAACATCGAAATAAATCGTGAAAACACCAAAAGCGCGGGAAAACAATAAGTGGACAATGATTTTTGTTTTCTTCCCTCCGACCGAAAGGAGTAAAAAAAAATCAAATTATCTCGCGTTTTTTTCTTATGACGAGAAATTGGAATGGCCCGGAGGGCATGACTGCAATTAAATAACAAAGGCGAGGGCAAATAATGTGATAGAAAGCTCCAAGGATTCCATCCCCTGAGAATTGAAAAGATACAAAATTCTAAAGAAAGTGCTCTAATACAAACCAAATCGCTTTCTCCGTTTATTCTTTATTATAATGCACTGCTGGTTTCATTTCTCAAAAGGAATTCAAAACACACAAGACTTTCTCTCTTTCTGAGTTCTATTCTTTTCTTCTCCTCTGCTTTTCAGATTCTTCTTCTTAATCAAGCTTCGAGGTAATCTTTGATTCTCAACTGATAAATTATCACTTGAAATTCTTCTTCTGATTGCTTCAACTTCAGTTTCGATCAATACCTTTGATCTTTAAACAAGAACTTCAGTAACTTCAGTTTTGATTGTTGAGTTTAGTTGATTTATCGCTCTCGTTTTTTCTTGAATTTCTTGTTCTTGTTCATGATTCTGTTTATATAATTTGATGTTTGATTTACTTATTTTCTCAAACATAAGATTGACTTAGATCCTTTTCGTTTTTGGTTCCTTGAACGTTTGGTTTTACATGGATAACTGTCGACTCCAGAATTCAAAATGATTTAAGATGAAAATTTTATAAAGATCATGATTTCCAGTTCTAGTCAATGATGTTCTTCTTCTTCTTCTCCTTCTTCTCTAGGAACTTGTTGTTTACATCGTTTTCGATTAGATTGTTTATCTTAAATTCAATATGTAACTGTTTTGATTTGAACAGAAGAAAGAAACTATTTGTTTCTGCAGAAACTTAGCAAAGCTTCCGAAGCACGATTGAGAAAGGAAAGTGAAGAGAAAGTCTCAGGTGAATAATGCCAAATTACTACTCCTCCTCCTCCTCCTTTACTGTTGATTTATTTATTTTACTTTATTAAGTTAAAAGTTTTTAGTATTACTTACAGCTTCTTTTCTTCTTCTTTTCTATTTTGTTTATAAGTATTTCTTTTTCATGCGTAAAAACTTTTTGGTAATTGAGTGATAATTGACTGGGCCTTGCCCTCTGTGGTATGAACAAAAAGAACAGCTAACCTTTTTCCAAATAATAGCTGTCTTTTATCGTTCCAAATCAGCTTCTTTATCTGTGGGTGGGTGATTCCCTTCCCCGGTGAATGTGGTTATGAGGTGGCACCAGACTAGAATCATATCTGCCACTTTACTGACAAGTGCTTCCTGAAAAATTTTTACGCCCTTTTGGCTGTATTTCTTTTTGGTAATCTAATCAAATCATTAATCTTGCTTATTATGCTTAACATTAATTTAGTCAAAAGCAATGCTGATGCATACATCGATTATGTGGACCCATGTTCTATTACGGATCATGTTCTTAGAATCATGGTCATATTTATTTTTTGTTTGATAAATCTATAAACGCTTATATTAGATCCCAAGTTCCCATCTCCACCGCTTTAAGTTGAAAAAAGATCGTTGCTTTTAGATTTTGTCATTTTGATCTGGATTATCAAAAAGGGGCTGGTCCGGATTTGATTGGTTTGTTTGTTTTTTTTAATGAAATGATTTGGTTTGTTTATTGTTTCTTTGTGATTTGAAAGTAGTACTAATATTTAACAGAAGTACAATTTTCTGTTTTGCTGTAGTTTGTGACTTTGTTCTTCGTGGTAATGGCAATAATTTTTGAATGTAGGGGAGTGGGTTTGGGCCCATTATAGTGGTAGATTTAACGGCTATGGCTTTGTTGGAGTGGTTCATGAATCAGAGCATTTATTTGAACTTAATGCTCAGTAGGTGAAAAAAGAAGAAATGTTAGGTATTGAACAATGGAGATCAGAGGATGCAATGTACACATATCGGTGTGAATATGTAGCAATCTTGAAAAAAAAAAGAAAAAAAAATGTACCTATATCGTGGATTCTTGTTGCTGATCGTTCTGGGTTGTTTAGAATTCAGTTGGAAGTTGTATGATGGATAGTTGGGTCGGATTAGTGCAATACATTGGATTTAGTAATTTAAATCCTGTTTCAAATGGGTCCAAAATATGCAAATGAACCTTGGCATACTTTATAAATTCTAGTGCCGAATATATATCTTGAGAAGAACTGTTTCTTAAGGAGGACATCCTGTATAGAACAATATGATGGAATGCCTGGCGACCACTTTCATTTTCAATTTAGAACAAATTGATTTTTAAAAGTGATCCGCCACTGCTGATTAAGTACATATGCAACATATTTCTCATATTTATTAGGAGTTTGTAGCATTTTGAGTGTTTTCTCTAGCAATGAAGATGCGCCTCCGTTCAAACAATACCATTGTTAATAGATAATTTGCTTCTGACAAGGCCATCAGTTTGCTTTTGTTATGATACCAGAATTCTTTGGTTAAACTATTTTGATTAAGTATTTAATTGGATATTCAATGGTTTAAGGTCCTCATGAGATTACATACTTTTGCAATCAATCAGTCTGTGTTAGGAGTACGTTATAGAGTTTTTGGTTGACATGGTTTGAAACTAATTACAAGGTATCCTTTATTCTGCTTTTCAGATTTTTTGCTTCAGATGGAGATTGCCTTGTCTTAATGCACATTTGTTGAGCAAAATTAGTTGGTAATCTGACTAAGAGATGACCAAGCATCGTTTTAGGGAGTCTATAAAGTCCTTTTTTGGGCACCATGTTGATCCAGAAAAAGATGAACAGCTTAAAGGAAGTAAAATAGGTAATTTTCTACATTTTATGGTTTTTGTTTTTTGGGTGCAATGCTCCATTTTACTGATAACTTTGATGGATGTTCTGAAATGCCACAATCAGCTTAACATGATGTTCCACTTATGGTTTGCTTCTTTTTGTTTTAATCTCAAGCCTAAATTCTCTTCACGCAGAAATTGATGACAAGGTGAAAAAAATATTGAAGCTCATCAAGGATGAAGAAGCCGAAGAAAATGGTGGGATCTCAATAGCTAACTCCAATAAGGAACCACTTGTCCAGTTAATTGAGGATTTCCACATACACTACCAAAATCTCTATGCACAATATGATCACCTCACGGGAGAGCTGAGGAAAAAAGTTCATGGCAAACGAGAAAAAGATGCCTCCTCTTCTTCAAGTTCAGATTCAGACTCTGATTATTCGTCAAAGGATGGAGGCAGTAAAAATGGACAATTGGAAAGTGAATTTCAGAAAATAGCAGAAGGCATTAAACAAGAACTTGAAATGGCAAAAATGGAAATTGCTGAGCTGAAGAGGAAGCTGACGGCCACCAATGAAGAAAAAGATGCTTTACATTCAGAGAATCTAGCTTCTTTAAGCAAGCTGCAAGAAGCAGAGGAAATCGTCAGAAATCTGAAGCTTGAATCTGAAAGATCAGAGAGTGAAAAATCAAAACTTGTGGTTGAGACTGAAGAGCTGAGGCTTAAACTGGACACTGCTGGTAAGATAGAAGCTGAGGTGAATGAAAGATTGGAAGATCTGAATAGAGAAAAAGATAACTTAATTCTAGAGAAAGAGACTGCTGTTAAAAGAATTGAAGACGGAGAGAAGTTTACAGAAGATCTTAGAAGAGAAGTTGATCAGCTGAAGGAGGAAAATATAACTCTAAAGCAAGAGGTGGAGAGTGTTAGAGGAGAAGTTTCCAATGTGCAGCAGCAGCTGGAATCTGCGGAACAGCAAGTTTCAGAATTGAGCCACAGTCTGAATGCTACCGTGGAAGATAATAAATCCCTGAACTTGGAACTTTCCAAGGTTTCAAATGAGATTCAGCAGGCACAGGGCACAATACAACAGCTCATGGCTGAAATGAGCCAGTCAAAAGATGAAATTGGTGAGAAAGAAAGGGAACTTTTGACTCTCAAAGAGTTGCATGAGGTGCATGGGAATCAATCATCTGCTCAGATAAAAGAATTAGAGGCACAAGTGACAAGCTTAGAGCTGGAGTTGGCATCATTGCGAGCAACAAACAGAGATTTGGAGGTGCAGATAGAGAACAAAGCAGCTGAAGTAAAACAGATGGGAGAGCAAAAAATAGGACTGCAATCCCAAATTTCAGAACTTGAAATGATGTCAAAAAAGAGAGAAGATGAGCTTTTGATTCTCACAAAGAAATTTGCAGATAATGAGAAAGAATCATTGTCTAGAGTAGAGAATTTGACAGTGCAGATCAACAATCTGCTAGTTGACATGGAGTCGGTACGCACCCAGAAATCTCAGTTGGAAGAACATATAGTATTTAAAAGTGATGAAGCATCAAATCAAGTTAAGAGCTTAATGGATCAGATAAATAGATTGCAGCAGGAGCTGGAATTTTTGCATAGCCAGAAAGCAGAACTGGAAATGCAGCTTGAGAGAAAAACTCAAGCTATTTCAGATTATGCAATTGAGATAGAAAAGGCAAAAGAGGAAATAGTAAGCAAGACCGAGGATCAACAGAGAGTTCTGCAGGAGAAAGAAGGTTTGGTGGCACAAACGAAGGATCTAGAATTTGAGGTCAATTCTCTAAAGAATCAGAAAGGTGAACTGGAACAGGAGTTAAGAACTAAAATCGAAGAGAACGGTCAGTTGAGAGAGGAAAAGGTGGGGTTACAGGGTCAAATCTTTGAATTAGAGAAAACATTGGCAGAGACAGGGCTTGAGTTCACTGCTCTCCAGGAAAAACATGCAAGTGCAGAGAATGAGTTAAGGGAGGAAAAGGTGGGGTTACAGGGTCAAATCTTTGAATTAGAGAAAAAATTGGCAGAAAGAGGGCTTGAGTTCACTGCTCTCCAGGAAAAACATGCAACTGCAGAGAATGAAGCTTCTTCCCAGTTAATAGCCCTAGAGGATCAGGTTAACAATTTGCAGCAGGAGTTGGATTCCTTACGGACCCAGAGAAATGAACTGGAGTTGCAGCTTGAGAGAGAGAAACAAGAATCATCAGAAAGAATCTCTGAAATGGAGAATCAGAAATTGGAGAATGGTCAGTTAAGGGAGGAAAAGGTGGGGTTACAGGGTCAAATTTTTGAATTCGAGAAAACATTGGCAGAAAGAGGGCTTGAGTTCACTGCTCTCCAGGAAAAACATGTAAGCGTAGAAAATGAAGCTTCTTCACAGTTAACAGCCCTAGACGTGCAGGTTAAAAATTTGAAGCAGGAGTTGGATTCCTTACAGACCCAGAGAAATGAACTGGAATTGCAGCTTGAGAGGGAGAAACAAGAATCGGCAGAAAGACTCTCTGAAATCGAGAATCAGAAATTGGAGAATGGTCAGTTAAGGAAGAAAAAGGTGGGGTTAGAGGATCAAATCTTTGAATTAGAGAAAACACTGGCAGAAAGAGGGCTTGAGTTCACTGCTCTCCAGGAGAAACATGTAAGCGCAGAGAATGAAGCTTCTTCACAGTTAACAGCCCTGGAGGTGCAGGTTAAAAATTTGAAGCAGGAGTTGGATTCCTTACAGACCCAGAGAAATGAACTGGAATTGCAGCTTGAGAGGGAGAAACAAGAATCAGCAGAAAGACTCTCTGAAATCGAGAATCAGAAATTGGAGAATGGTCAGTTAAGGGAGAAAAAGGTGGGGTTAGAGGATCAAATCTTTGAATTAGAGAAAACATTGGCAGAAAGAAGGCTTGAGTTCACTGCTCTCCAGGAGAAACATGTAAGCGCAGAGAATGAAGCTTCTTCACAGTTAACAGCCCTGGAGGTGCAGGTTAAAAATTTGAAGCAGGAGTTGGATTCCTTACAGACCCAGAGAAATGAACTGGAATTGCAGCTTGAGAGGGAGAAACAAGAATCATCAGAAAGACATTCTGAAATGGAGAATCAGAAATTGGAAAATGGTCGGTTAAGGGAGGAAAAGGTGGGGTTAGAGGATCAAATCTTTGAATTAGAGAAAAAATTGGCAGAAAGAGGGCTTGAATTCACTGCTCTCCAGGAAAAACATGTAAGCGCAGAGAATGAGGCTTCTTCACAGTTAACAGCTCTAGAGGTGCAGGTTAAAAATTTGAAGCAAGAGTTGGATTCCTTACAGACCCAGAGAAATGAACTGGAATTGCAGCTTGAGAGAGAGAAACAAGAATCATCAGAAAGACTCTCTGAAATGGAGAATCAGAAGTTGGAGAATGGTCAGTTAAGGGAGGAAAAGGTGGGGTTGCAGGGTCAAATCTTAGAATTAGAGAAAACATTGGCAGAAAGAGGGCTTGAGTTCACTGCTCTCCAGGAAAAACATGCAAGCACAGAGAATGAAACTTCTTCCCAATTAACGGCCTTAGTGGTGCAGGTCAACAATTTGCAGCAGGAATTGGATTCCTTACAGACCCAGAGAAACGAACTGGAGTTGCAGCTCGAGAAAGAGAAACAAGAATCATCAGAAAGACTGACTGAAATGGAAAACCAGAAATCTGAGCTGGAAAGCCAAATTAACAATCAGCAGAGAATGCTAGAAGAACAGGGGGAGGCGCATAAGAAGTTGGCCGAGGAATACAAACAGGTTGAGACGTTATACCAAGAGTGCAGGGCAAATCTTGAAGCTGTAGAAAGGAAGATCGACGAAATGTCAGAAGAATTCCATAGAACCATCGAATCTAAAAGTCAGATGGCAGCTGATCTGAAGCAAATGGTTGAAGACCTTCAAAGAGATTTGGAAGCAAAGGGAGTTGAGAAAAATGACTTCATAAACCAGATTATAGATCATCAGAGGATGCTAAAAGAAAAAGAAGATGCACGTAACAAGCTAAGCGAGGAGTATAAACAACTTGAAACTTCATTTCAGGACTGCAAGGTATTTATTGAAGTCACAGAAAGGAAGATGCAAGAAATGGCAGGGGAGCACAATATGAACGTTCAATCTAAAGATCAAATAGTAGCTGATTTGGAGCAAATTATTGACGACTTGAAAAGTGATTTAGAAATGAAAGTAGATGAGCTCAATACCTTGGTCGAGAACGTCCGCACAATTGAAGTTAAGCTCCGGCTGTCAAACCAAAAGCTTCGAGTCACAGAACAGTTACTAACTGAGAAGGAAGAGAGCTTCAGAAAAGCAGAAGCAAAGTTCCTGGAAGAACAAAGAATACTTGAAGACAGGATCACGACATTGTCTGGAACAATTGCTGCAAATCAAGAAGCACATTGCAGGATGATCACTGATATCGCAGAGAATGTGAACAGTACCTTGACCGGATTTGAAGCTGTCATCCAGAACTTGGAAGAGGGCTATGGAAACTACGAGCACTGCGTTGAAGAAACATCCAAAGAGCTAAGGATTGCAAAACACTGGGTTGCAGAGACAAAGAGTGAGAAGAAGCGGCTAATCAATGAAGTGACTAGTTTGATTGCGCAGCTGAAAGATCAGAAAGAAAGAGAATCCATGTTACGAGAAAGAGTTGAGAAGCTACAGACTAAGGCAGACAAGGAAGAAGGGGAAAGGGAGAATCTGATTAAAGCAGTGAAGTATCTGGAGAAGAAGGTGGAATTCTTGGAGACAGTGATGAAAGAGAAGGATCGAGGCATACTGGGCCTAGGAGAGGAGAAGAGGGAGGCCATTAGGCAGCTCTGCGTGTGGATTGATTACCACCGCAGCCGTTGCGATGATCTAAGAGAAATCCTCTCGAAAACTACCAGAGTCCAGAGGGCAACCTAGAATTATTTTCCATTCCATCATGTTCATTCTGGCTTTGCATTTGTGGATTTATTTTTTATTATTTCATTTTTTTTCTTTCACTCAACAGATTGGGCTGTTGATAAAAAACCTTTCTCAAGGTGATGTTTAGTTAGCATAGATGTCTCATAAATGTTGTTTGCATGTAAAGAAAAACCGTATGCTTAGGATTTTCTCTACAAGGAAAAAAAATCTGGTTTTTGAGTAGATTTCCTACGTAAAAAAAAGAAAAGAAAACCCAATTAATTTATTGTTTAGTCGTAATTCTAGTATTTTGTAATGTTAATTATTAGTCGAAAAAAGCAGAGTACGGCCAGGTTATTAACAGTGTGTTACATTTGGTATTTAATTAAAATAATAATAATAATAATAATTCCAAATAGAACTCGGCAACAGGGATTTTAACTTCATTAAAATAAAACTATCAGAGAGTATATAAACTGCATCATTTCCTATCAGAGTGTATATAACTTTATTGTCACAGCATATTATGAATAATTTCCTCAAGCTAAAAACCTAAGACTGAAGAGGATGGGCTGTAAGTGAGGAAGATATATTGACCTATATAATACTCCTTTCCTTCTGCTCACGACAGATTGACCAAAATATCTTGGGAGTTCCTTCAGTCTGATATCCTTAACTCAACTCCAAGAACATCCTTCACCAACTCGTATGTGACAAATGCAATTGCTATTGAGGGAACCACCTGAAGAATATGGCAAGGAGCAATATAGAGTAAAATGGTATTCCTTAAGAAGGTAAGAAGTATAAACGACAAACGCTTTTATTCAAACCAAATGCAAGAAGCTAATGCTCCTGTAAAAAAGAAATTAATGATGGAGAAAAAGCAATCTGTAGCTGTGAGGAAGATATAGCTAGATAAAGGTTAGACTAACCTTCACGGAATTGGGAACCAAACCCTTGTATAATGCTCCAATGCCCTCGTACCGAACTGTTTTCCTGAATGCATCAACCATACCAGTATACTCAAGAGGGGCCTTGCTCTTCCCATCACCAGTGACAACTGAAGCAGCGTCTTTCCAGCCCACCATCTGCATTCTCCGTCTAATGACATCAAGAGGGTAAGCAACTGTCTGGCCAACAGTTCCAGCAGCAGCCCCACATGCAAGCCTTGTCATAACACCCAATTCAGAGTCCTCAACTAGCCCAAATGGTTTGCTTTTGATCAACCAGTCTTTCAGAGATTCATAAACCGCAAAGTTAAGACCCACATAGGGTACCTATAAACATCATAAAAATCATTTAGGCCTTTGCAAACAAAAATAAGGAGAAAGATTCTTTAATTATATAAAATTCAAAACAGATACAAATTAAAAAGTATCAGATATTGGACTTCAATTATTTGCCAATGAACAGCTATATGCCATAGAAAAACTAAAACACACTATTTCAGGCAGACTAGATATGGAACTCATCATCCTAGCAGAAGTTTACATCCATCTGAATGCACACCCCTGTAGTGCAATTGACAGTAAACAATGCAGGCATCCAGACCACAAAAATTTTTACTTACAACTCCTATTACAGAAGGTAACCAGCCTTTGTACAAAGCACGAGGACCTTCTTCCCGTAATACTGTTGAAAGAGCATGAAAGATTCCTCTATACTGGCGAGGCGACTTCTCAGTCTGCAAATATAACACATGGACGTTAGCCATCAAAGTCAGATAAGAAAAGGCCAGCCCGTCCCTTAAGGCAAAAGAGAGCGCATCCAGCATAAGTAAACAAATTAAGGTCTCAAAAAGAAAGTCATAAAATTACCTGGACAGTTAGACGACCTCGTACCATATCCATTGGATAAGTGGCTGACATGGCAATAATTCCAGCACATGCACCAGCTCCAAGGCGTAGAACTGGAGTGAGTTGAGCATCCTCTGCAAGACAAAATGAAATGAAGGAAGTAATAAGTAAATATGCTAACCTCAACATCAATAATTACTACCTACAGAATGCAAACTCATCTTCTGCCAATCAGGGCCAAAAAACAGATTCCTTTGTCCCCATTCAGCACTATTCCAGACAGAAAAAACATGAATTAGTTATAGGAAGAGAATAGCACTACAGGCATCAACACAGGATTCATTCCCATACTTCATGGTACTACATGCAGACGAAAAGCATGTACAGATGCACATCCTTTGTCAACGGAATCCACAGCACTTGTTCTTTTGACACAAAATCAGACCTTTACTACACTGAGTTCACAAGCAGGACACATTTAACTCAATAACTGCATATAGTGAGTGAAACTGAATAATACTGATCAGCTTCAAATCTCAAAAATGATTACAAGTGTAGTTGAGTGATAACTAACAGCAACAATTATAGAGGCAAAAAGATATAGGCATACCATTTCCTGAGTGTTGCCGGTAAAGGTATAAAATCTGCCTATATTCAAAAAGAAGTAAAAAGGTAGAGATTAGTTCATACTTTATAGGACACATACAGCAATTCAAGGATAAATCTTCATTTTTTGAACATTAAAATATGCATCCTTTAACTGAGGTGGAAAATAATTGTGATAAGAACAACTGAATGTTAATAGTGAAGGAAGGAGCTGCCAAGGCTTACTTAGATGCTTCCTCATAGCTAAAAAACTTCACTGCTGAGTTAGGAATGATGCGAGCACAATTAGTACCATTGCCTTTAAACATTCCCCTGAAACCCTCAGTTTTCCATATATATTTCAAACCCAGTATTGTTCCATTGTATTTTATACTATGAGGATTCTGAACCTGCAGATTTGGAAAGGAAATCCTGTCAGTTCTACATTCTGTAAAAGAAAGAAACTATAACTATAATACAGATACTCTATCAAAACATAACACACATGTAAAGCTTCAATTATTAGCACACTAAACAAAACTGAGAATATACAGTAAGTTCCATCTTCACACTAGAAGACTGAGGAGACAAATAGTGAAATGACATTGGAATATAACCTAATAGCATACAAATAAAATGAGAACGTAATGAATAAGGACCAAATGACAATGATAAATAAACTACCTGAAGTAAAATTTTTAATCTTTCTAGGGGAGCAACAGCAGTACGTGACCTGAAGCAAAAAGATATACATTCAGTGATGGAAAACTAGCAATGAAAATAGTAAGTCAAGCATGATCCTAACACAATATAGATGCAGCAGTATTCCATGATCCTAGCACAGGGTGCAGGCATGTCAAATGAAGAAAACCATCCAAAATGTTAAAATTGTAATATTTCTCCTTCTGAGCTTCCATACAAACCCCACAACTATTTTTCAGGCAACAAAAGTTGCCAGCAAACTTTTTAGATCACAAAATGACTATATTATTAACGTATCAACATCACAAGATTCAATCCTCCCTCAGATCCTCCATTCAATGCTCACAACTCCCATCAAGCCACAACAGTTACCATCAAATTTCTCAAGGCATCAAACGTCACCATGTCCATCCTTGAAGTTTAAAGGCCATTTCCAACTCACTAAGAGTCATAATATAAGACATGATAGCAACCATTTTCACAAGAAGCTTTTGTAAATACATCACAAACTATTAAAATCCTAGCCAAGTCCTGTAAGATCCTAGAAGGTGAAAAAGGGCTTTCTCTGAAAAATCAAGCAACATGAAACTATTATTCTATAACAAATTAACTGTTCATTTAAACAAGCTTTTTGAATCGCAGAGAATCTCTGCATCATTAGCAATTAGTACCAGACAGTGAACTGTACACGTTCATCATCCCTTTCTTAAAAAATACCAGGGGAAACGAAACCCAAATTGAATATTTACATGATCAGAGTATTATTAGAAAATAAAAGTCCAAGATTTTAACAGTTGCAAGAAAGAATCAAACATTTATGAGAACAATTTCATCATAAAAAAGAAGAGGAAGAACTATTTTTGACAAATAGTCATATACTCTAATGGCTTACACAAAATAAAGGGAAAAAGAAAGATACTTTCTTGGATTTCTCAACCTTCAAAAAATCACTGCTTTCTAAATCCGGGAAGTTTATTCAGAAGAAAAAATAATATTAAAAAAGTTTTCTGAAAATGAAAAAAAAAACTCAATTGAATAAAGCAAAAACGAGAAGGAGAAAGAAAGCTCTTTTCCGTTTTGTCAAGATTGAAGTAACTAAAACAGCATACAATTTTCAAAAGACGGTAAAAAAATGATCAAATTACTTCCAGATTAAATAAATACAATAGAAAAAGAGAAAACAAGCAAAAAGCGGATCCAAAATAAAAAAACGCACTTACACTCCACCGGCGACACCACCAGCAACAAGAGACTTGCAAATACTAAGGAACGCGCGACTCGGTGCTTTAACTCCTTCGCTAGCAAGCTTCGCTTCTTCAGCGATATTCACGATCGTCGTGACCGCCGACTCGCTCCTCTTCACATCCTCGGACGCCATTTCTCGGGAGCGAGAAGAATAATATGAACAAAAAAAAAAAAAGGAAAATATATCGTAGGAACCCTAGCTTATCCGGTCAAAGTGGGGCGTTTACCGGTGATCGGCTAAGACGAGGGGATCCTCTCTCCGGTGATTATGGGAACGAGTGAGAGTGAGCGACCATTGGCTGAGGAGTTGAAAAACGAAACAAAAGAGAGGCGCTTTGGAGAAAAATACAACCAAAAAACTGTTTGGCTGGGAGCTTTCTATGTATGAAAATTTGGAAACTTAGGAAATGGATTATTCATTTTTGGGTTACAATTTCATAAATAACGGGAAAATAAAAATAAAAATAAAAACAGAGAAACGTGGTTCAAATGCAGGGTTGCCGCATTTAATTAAAAATAAACGGGACAATGAATTTACACTATGTTTGGTTAGTGAAAGCTCTTTGCTTTTTTTTTTTTAATTAAAAAAAATATTTTTTTGCGTTGAATTTAAATCGTGTTTCGTTGGTGAAAAGATTAACAAGATTATTCAATATATTTAATAATAATTTTGTATTAATACTTTAAATATAGACCATAATTAAGGAATGTGATACTTATATAGATGAATATATATAGTAAAAGTAATTTTTGACAAAAAAAAATAGAGAAATAACTTCAAGAGTATAATTTGTCTATACGGTTAATGAAAGTTAAGTAATCATTAAGAAAACATTAATTGATGAACTAAAATTCAAGGGGATTATCTTTCAATTCAGTAAAAGATCATTAATTTAATTCACTACAATTAGCTTAGCCTTTTTCTTTAGCAACACCTAACACTACCCCTAACCATGTTTTTGCACTCAATTCGCTTAGCTCTTATTGAAGTGGAATTTTTTCCCCCTTTCCACGTATCAAGACAACACTAAATTCATCAAATTAAGTCTATTTAATTAAATTTTAAAAATATAATTTAAAATTAAAATTAAATAAAGCAAACTCAATAATATAATAATACTTTAAATAAAATCGAGTCAAATCTTAAATTTCAAACCCAATTCTATTTGAGTCAAGGTGACCAACCTGACGATTCAATTCGCCTGACATATTTTCCAAGCGTTGGATGTATAATTCAAGCACTGCTTCAAGCTCATGGTATTCGTGCATGGAAATTGCCTCAGATTAAGTTCACAAAATCTACCCATACAAGGAAATATTTATATATTTACATTGCGTGCGCTAAGGCAAAAGTAGGTCCTTTCCCCTTATTGGCTTATTGCCCTTATTATTTGGAAAGCTTTAATGAGTTCGGTTTTACTTCTTTTGGACCATTTTTTCCTTCAGAAAGAAAATACATATATGGAAATATGGAAGGAATTAGTATGGTACTTAACCATAATTAAGATGAATTAATATTTAATGGACCTGGGTTTATCCATAATGTCGCTGTCTCTCTCTCTCTCTCTCTACAAGCCGAAGCTGTGGCTAGTTTGATGCGTCGGGTCAGGTCCACAAAAATTTTGTTGATGGCAAATTTCCAAGCACATAGCCTAAAGCCTGAACACCATCAATATAGAAAAGAAAATGCATTGTGGAATTTGAATAAGACTCTGACATTTATCGCAACATCGATGGGTCATTTCTATCCACATGCTGGACAGAGAAATAAGTGGGAGCTTTTACGTATGGTGAAAGACAAAAAGCAATCCATGGCTTCTTCAGAGTTTCAGTTTCAGCAGCTCAGATATGGTGCAGGAGGTTACCTAGGAGGATGGCTATACTTTTTTCCTGTATGTGCAAACGTGTGAAACTGAAACCTACTAATCTTGTTATTTGGGGTGATTGAACTGGTTTTGTCCTTTTGAAAAGCCTGGAAATATTCTATCTTTGTATTAGTATTTATAATATTGGTGGGAAAAGGGGGCAGGGGTCAAAAATTGGAAGGAATGTGGAACCTAGTCTTTTCTTTCACTACAAGTTGGAGCTGTGATTTTCCAACCGTTTTGTACAGAGAAAAAGTGGGTTATTCTTAACTGAAAACATTATAACGTGTAGTGGGAGGCGATGGATACTATGGCCAGCTATCTGTCCACTTGGTTTTTTAGATTCTTGTGCTAGAAATGATTCTCAAACCTTCCCACTTTATCTGTGGCATTGATAAGGACACTTTCCTTCTCTTTAATGGTTCAGAAATCCGGTTCTCGTTCGGACTTGGAAATTGATTTGGTTTTGCCTGATTGCCCAGGAATTGAAATCTGAGTTGCTGTATGCACCAGGCCCATGCTTGGCCATTTGCCCTTCATTTGCTTCCCCTTTGTATCTGCATACGCTGTTGAAACCTTCCATCTGTTCTTTCCTCTCGTCCTTTTACTTTTTTCCTACTCTCGCCATTCAAACAAAAAATCAGAAGAGAAAACTCGTGCTGATTTGGACCATGTGAGCTATTGACTATTCACAAAGTTATTCACGTGTCACGTGAATGTGTACTGTATTCATAAATGATCAAGATAATACGAATCAATACCCAATAGCCATCAATTGTCGAAACTAGAAACGGTGGGCGGAAACTGAGGAAAAACAAAGAATGAGACTAAAGACAGTTCATTTTTGTAAGCCAAAAGCGAAGACTAAATGCTATAAAACATAAAAGCCGTCCGTCCAGTCCATTTGTGGTCTACTTGTTGGATCACTAATACAAAACCATGGCAACGGTGAGTCAAGACAACATTAAACAAAGTTTTGATGTGCAGCTTCTATTTCAAGATAGGTGGCTAGCACCGTCCTTTCAGTTAAGTTATTCATTTGCCCAGTCATTCGTATGCATTTGATGAGCAAATGAGCATGTGCTAATGCATGCTTAATGCAACAACTCCAACTGTAACAAGCTGAAAGCCCCCAATCATGTTGTTCCAATGGTTGGAATTTGACTGTTTCTGCATCATCAACAAACATGTAGCATATTGTCTTAACCAGAAGAGCCTAATTAAGTGACATCATGTTATGTTCTGAAAAGAAGATAGGACAAAAAACGTTGAGAAGTTTAAGAAGAGAGAGATGGGTGGTTATCCTGAAACCCAATCTAGTGTTTTTGTTTTGATCATGGAGAAGAAAAGATCAAGATCAGAGACAAAGGAAAGTGATAGCATATGGGACTGCGGGAGTCCTCTGTATGATTCTTACGAATTGGCTTCATTTGGTCATGTCCTGGAGAGGCACACGATGGCCTTGCCATATCCTTGCAGGCCGTCGATGCAGTTGAGAATCATATCAAACAAGCCGAAAGCAGAAGCGAGAGTTGCGGGGGAAATGGGCAATCTTGATGGAGTAGGATTGTTCAGAAAAGTTGTGAAGTGGACGCTCTGGAAGACGAGGATTAGACGGGACAGAAAATGACAAAGGACAAAACGCTCTGGAGTGGATTCTGTAGTTTGTGCAACAGGGTTAGGTTATGCAAGCAAGAAGAAGCTGTAGAATTGAAGAAAACATAAATGGAGGCAAGTTTTAGCTCTGTAGCTTTTGTGGCAATCTTGGTTACAATATTACTAACATATATACTACCTAGTGAGGGTCAATTTTACTTCAGTAAATCTTTTCTTCAGGCGACATGCTAATCATAAATCTTTTGCAGAACATAACATCTACTAATCAAACTGGGCTAACTGTAATTATTCCCTTTCGTAGTCCATGAAAAGCCCAACATGACCTGAATTTTAACAGTGACCCGCACTGAATTCTTTAATTGGGCTTCAGCCCACCCTTTGATTTGAAATTGATTTTCAAGTGAACAAGGTGCGCCAAGTGAAAAAACTAACACAAAAGATGGGAAAAGAAAGAAAAAACAGGCCAATTAGTGTCAATTAGTGTGAAAAGGTGAGCTAGCTGCAGCATATGCAAATGGAGATCAGGGTTTTTGACTTCTAAGCTGTAGGAATTAACACTGAGTTTAGACTAGTGTGTTGGTAGTACGAATGTCCTGGTCTGGGAGGGGAGGCCTGAATTCTTGCTGTTTATTCATCATTGCATATATTTTGCCACGTGCAACAAACTCAGTATCCATCTATGAACGTATTATCTCTCATCATATTCAAAGCTTCTCACCACTAAAACACTGTTGACTCTCTAAATGGTAGAAATTCCACTTAAAATGAACCTCCAAGCTAGTATTTGACTAACTTTCTGACTTGGTAAAATGATCTGGTTAGTGGTAAGACAAGTAGCAACAGATATCATTGTTTTCTTAGTGAAGAACAGTAAAAGCTGACATAGTCAGAATAATACAGCATCACACAAACGTACCTGTTAGATCACGAGATTTACCTTTTTTTAATGGAAACATTCAATGTTTTTTTTTTTCTATTAGTAATTTGTTAGTAAGTATCATCCTCCATTTGGCAACTTAGATACCATGAAAACGGCTATAAACCCTTTTCAATTCTCTCAGCCAATAAGAACTTGCTGAAAACCTTAAGTTTTACTCCAATGAAATTCAAACATACACAGAGATGATTGGCAAATTTGCACCAAACCTTCATTTTTTTCAGCTTGAGAGTCAAAAAGCTTATCCAGTCCCCTTGACTCGGCCCTTCCCATAGATTAATCTCATTCCTTTTCCATGATCAACGCAAGTCAACTCACTTTAATGTAAGATTAACCGATGGAAAAAGAAGGGTTCTAATGATGTTGATGAGAAGACGACTTTTGGCCGTTGCATTCTCCTCTGGCTTCCTTACAATTTCCAGGATGGGCAGGACCATAAATGTCTTTACCAGCGCCAAGTTTACGGCATCATCTCTCTTTTTCTCTAACCGCGTTTTTGTACAATACGTGTTTGATAATGTTTGTCTGCAATTTATGATTGCTTTAATTGTCTGTGGTACTGTATAAAAACAATATTGATCCTACTATGTGTCTAAACTTTTTATATAGAGCTAATTTTGGCATTTTTAGGTCTCAATCTCGCTAGATATCTAAACAAGAAACAGGGTCCAGTCTGCAATATTTGTGCAACATATATTCATACAGAAACAAATTTGCATGACTCTAATATTCTAGTATTGTCCCACTGTACCCAAAAAAAAAACCCAATGATTTTCCTTTGACATAACTCCAATTTAAGAAGAAGAGGTCAAGGGTGAAAACCATCATATGGTCGGTACTCTGTTTTCTGTACTCTGTCTTCCAACAGTTTTTCCTGGTGAGTAAATCCTTTCATCACTTGAAAATTTGATATAATGCCTAAGAAAATTGTCCACCGGCTAGGCTACGTGCTTATACTGTTTGGGGGCATCCAACAATGTGTATGTTCACTGTGTAGCAAACGAGAGAGCGACTTCAGTTTATAGGCAAAAGGTCAAGTGCATTCCTTCTCGAAACAAGTCCCGTCAGTCAGGCCATGGTATTCCTTTTTCAAACCAAGGCAAGCAAGATAAACTCTTTTTCGTGGCAGCCTTTTTCTACGAAATTTTGATAGAAACTTGAACACGTTACCAGTTTTGGGCCCATTCTTCTAACGACTAAAGAGTAACGAGGTTATTACGACTTTGTCTTTATTTTTTTCCCTCCAAACATCTTTACTAGGAAGAACAGATTCTTGGACCATAAAAACTCCTCTCCCCAAGGGGGACACAATTTCTTGCTTACTTCCTTCTTTTTCTTTCTTAATTTTCTGTTTTAGTAAACTTCGTATGTCTCAAGTTTGAATCTTTTGAAGCAAAGATTGTGTGGGAATTGAAGAAACCAAAAAGCTTTTTTTTTTTTTCTATCTTTTTGTGATTTTTTTTTGGATAGTTTAATGGTTTAGTTTGGTTTGTTTCATTGAGTCTCTGGGGCTTTGTTTCATTAGTAATGGCTGAAGAATCACAAGTTCGGTTTGTTCGTTGCTTTAAGTGTAAAAGTCTGTTACAGGAGCTTCGCGAGTACTCTTTCTACAAGTGTGGCTCTTGTGGTGCTGTTCTTCAAGGTTAGCTTTCTTTACAATTAACCTTGTCTTGTTTTATTGCTGAGAAATCAAAGAAAAAAAAAAAGAATAGCTCATGCTAATATGTAGAAGAGAACAATCTAAAGTTGTTCTTTTTTCTTTTCTGTAATTTTTTATCTGTCGGTTTCTGTGTAATTAAAAAGGCATTCATTGAGAGGTTTTGTTGGTTTTCTTTGACAATACAGCAAAGAAGAAAGAGCCGGCTAGTAATGGGTTTCTGGACAAGCCCATTGAGGAGAAGGGAAGAGGGGGTTGTGAGGAAGTGGATAGTCAGTTAGACAAAGGAGGTAGTCTACGTAGTGCTTCTGAGACTGAAATTTGTGGAGTTGAGGGTATAAGTAGGAGAAAGGAGAGAACTTTTGGAGAAAAAAGTATGAATTTCAACAGTGTGTCAGCAAGAATAAATAAGGAGAACGTCTACCTTGGTGATGATAAAAAAGTGAGGGAACATAAGCATGAGCATAATAGAGCTGAGAAAGGAGTTGGATATGTTGATAATTATATGCCATCGTCAAAGAATCCAGTGAATAATTGGGCTCAAAGGGATGATCAGGATATGAACATGAACCGGTCTAAGTCTGTTAACTCAAGTAGAGGGAGCAAAGTTGAAGACTACTCCCCCAAATTAGCAAACTTTGCTAGGTCCTTGAGGTTGAAGGGTGTTACAGATATGCGGGGTGTGGACAGAGATGGGTTTGGGGGGTTTTACAAGAGGAGCCTGAGAACAATTGATGAACAGGATAGATTTTCAGTTTACCGTTATCCTGATGAGGGACCTTCAAATTATAGGTACGGTTCTGCCTATGGCTACCACAAACCAGTGAAGAGTTTTGGATACCTAGATGTGCCTAGTGTGATAAAAAAATTTGATCGGACTCAGCTGCTCAAGGAGCTGGATGAGTTAAAAGATCAACTGCTCCAGAGACCCAGGGATATGGTTCCTAGTGATAACATAATAGCTTCTAGTGACCCTCTTGGTGGTTCCATTGGGAACAAGTCTTCTGCTCATCATCGTTCTGCACAATATCCTCATGTTTCGGAGTTGACTTATTTAAATCATAGTTCTATGAATGATGATGATCATGTGCAGAACTATGGAAAATTCCATCCAGCTTCCAAGCATGTTCGTCGCAAGATACCTGGCTGTGGAGATTCTCTCTCACCATGTATGCACCGAAGATGGCATCAGCAAGTAACCCATTACCACCATCAGCATAGGACTTATGGCTACTCTTCAAGGCATAACGAAGATCTTCTTGCATCATATCCAAATCCAGATGAAACCTTGTATCACCTCCCTGCATGCTCATGTTTACATTGCTCTGACAAAAATTTGAAAGGCCCTTTGCAAGTCCCACCTGATTTTAGCAAGAGAAGGTTTTTGAAGGACCCTTGCAATTCCAACTTCAATCATTATGTGAATTCTGATGGAGTTCAGCAGCATTATCTTCCTAGAACTGCCCAATGCCCTCTAGTGAACTTTCAAGATTCACCAGTGCATGTATGGCCAAGTGACATCGATTCAGATATTGATGGTTTTGGTCGAAGATGTCCTAGAAGGGTAGTGCTAGCCTGCAGGGATAAACAAATTTGTCACCCTATAGCCAATGGTGCTCCATTTATAACATGCCATAAATGCTTGGCATTGTTAAAATTGCCTAGGAAATTCAGAAAAACGATGAAGAATGACCAGCGATTACGATGCGGTGCTTGTTCAACTGCGATTGTATTTGAAATGGAGAAGAGACTGATTAATTCTGTTCCTGGAAATCCAAAGCGAAGACCTACTGAGGCTGAACAAAAGTCTTCTGAGTTATTGAATGTAGGCCACCTAAGTTCTCATGGATGTTTTAATGCTGGTGCCACTATCCCCAGCTCCAGAAATGTTGAACATTCTGGTTATGACCAAACATCTTCTAAGGACGTAGAGAGCCCTGATAATGTGATTGATTGGAAAGATTCTCCTGGCTCTCCGGAGCAGCCATCTAGTTATGATGTTTGCCCTGCAGTCTCAAGTTTACCTTTTCAGGACCAAGTCAGCAACCCATCATCTAATCAAGCAGTGAGTGGGAGTAGGAAGGGAAATAGGACAAAACTAGCACAAGAAGAGAAGGTTATCCTACTGAAAAATGCCTCTCAAGTTGTTTCTGAGAAAAATGCGCCAGTGGCAACTGAGGTGGAAGTTTCTTTCAGTGGATATCTTAATTCAAGTTCATCTAAAGACACTTTGCAAGCAAGCAAAGAAGAAAACCAATTGAAACTCCACAAGGGGAGCAAATCGTTTTTAGTCGGTCTTATTAAGAAAAGCTTTAGAGATTGCTCGAGATCTAATGACAACATAAAGAATGAAAGACCTAATGTTCTGGTGAATGGACAAGATATGTCTGACTCTGCAGTTAGAAAGGCTGAAAAGCAAGCGGGGCCAATTCGTCCCGGAAATTACTGGTAATTTCAATCCTTCTAAGCATGCCTAGATTAAGTGATGTTAAACTCTTATAATAGATGTAATGTAGATGACTTAAACTATCAATGCAGTTGTGCAACTTAAAAACACAGAAAGGGGAAAACATAACAATGATGAAGAAGAATGGACGAACAACTTGTTTACCCATGTAAGAATGATGGAAATTTTGCAGCATTTGTAGTGTTGTTTGATAATGTTTTAAGGAAATGACTGTCCTATGAACAACATTCAGACCATTTTTCATTTTGTGCATTTTCTTAATGCCAAAGAATTGGATGTCATCTGCTCTTCTTTGTGTGAAATAGTAATGATAGTTTTTAATCTTTAAAAGGTATGTTTCGCTTGGCCTATAGTTCAGGAACTGATAGGAAAAAGCTGTGATATAATTCCTTTTAGGTAATGAACTACTGGAAGTTAATTTATTGGTAAACAAACTATGTCAGCTTCAGATATTGCCACTTCCCTTTTCCTTTGCCTAGAGACATATGTTAGGCAGTTAAATCTACCTTTAAAACTTGCTGTGTTATTTGTCCTCCTGGATTGTTAACTATTGTAATTTGGGTAACAGAGTGGGGAAAGAAAAGCGTGGATTTGGCATGCGGCTCCCTGGCGTGGTTTAGTGAATAAAGAGCTCGTTTGATTTCTTAAACCTATTGGAAGCAGGTGCTACAGCTTCCTCTGATGATTAATCCGAAGAAGCAATTGCTTTTTCCCCATGCAGCCGTACTGATATTTGTTTGATAATCCTATAAAAACCTTGTTTCTATATGGTTGGTGTAAAGTCCAAATCCTTTGTAATCTGTTGTATTTGTAACAAGAAAAGTTTCATTAAAGATACATGCTTGTTTGTGCATTTGGATCTCTCCTTGGTTTGGCCAGATGATATTTGCCATGTGTCATGTGTAGAGTGTCTATGTTGCACTAAGGAGGAAACCATCCTTTCTCAATCAATGGACAGACCATGTCTATGTCAGGTTTAAGCCTTCCCTTTCTTTTCCTCATTTTTGTCCCCCCTCTTCTTTTCGGTGTGTGCATAGTCTTCTTGGAGACCGAGGATGGGTCATGTGAGCAAGGTGTTGAAATTTTGTTGGTTGTTTCCTGTCTATTCTTAAATCTGGAAATATTTACTATCTGCCTGGTGAGGCTTCAGGCTTTCACGCTGTAAATCATTAGTTACTCCATTCAGCTCAGGTCATTTTGAGTTTGGCAGCCAGTTTAGAACCAGGGCCTGGCATAATCCTGATATGGTAAAAAGGATGTGTTGTCCGTTTCCTCTTAAGTCTTAGGTAAAACTTGTAGGAAAGGTTTCCAGATCAAACTTGGCCTACTGACATGGTAATGGCTAATAAAGCAGAAAAAAGAAATCTCAGCTGTGAAGTTCTTGCAAAATGAATTCGTTGCTTTACTTAAGAGGCAGGAAGGAAAGAAGTCATTGTCAAAATAAATGAAACAGACGGTGTTGAGAGCTGGATGGCAGCTTATGCAGCAGAGCGGTTGACCTCAATGGCTCTATTTTGTTTACTGTGACACCTAATAAAGAATTGCAGAAAGTTTATGGATGTGGTGCAACTCTTCTGACTTTCATGTTTAGCATTCATGTTGCGACTATCAGCCAACCATTCGAGCAAATTTGGTAATCCAGGGAATAGTACTGTACTCATTAAAATACATTAACAGAACCAGATGTGCACAACAATCAGCTGTTAAAGGTTTCTTTAGAGATCATATTAGCACAATGGTTGCCAACAGAAAGCACTGCTCTTTTGCTTGATCCTTGGGTTTGATTTTACCTAAAAGATGTTGCTTCAAATTAGAAAATTAAATAATTATATTCCTACTATATTTTTAATTATTTGAAAATGCACTGAAATTTTATTTCAAATAATAAAAAGGGTAATTTTGTAATTTAAAAAATAAAAATAAATATTTTGATTATTTGATACTAAAAAATGCTTTTGCAATTGACACAAAATATATATATAAAAAAACACTTTGAAACCAAATTAACATGCAATTGGCATTTCTATTTAGATTAACGGCATTATTTAACACGGCAAATACCATGCAAAACGAGATCTTAATTTAATTATTCATTAACGTAATTATATTTCATTTTATCCAAATTTTAAAACTTTTTTTACTACTAGTATTTAGGAAGCGTTCGGTATAAGAGAAGTAGAAGCACATTTCTTGTGTTTAATTAAATTACATTATAGTTTTTGTTTTACAATAAATCACTGTAATGAAAAATTACAATGTAATCATATTACACTGTAATGTGATTGCAGTTCAAAACTAATACAATTACAATACATTGCACTCTATAATGTGATTAAAGATATTTTTACACTTCAACTTTATTATTTTGTTAAAAATATTTTGTAATACTATAATTAAAATAAAATATATAATATAAGAATTAGAAATTAAAATAAAATAAAATATAAGGAATTAAAATTTATATAATAAGATAAAAGATATTAAAGAAAATATATAATATAAAAAATTATATTAAAAAAATAAAATATATAAGATTATAATAAGAAATAAAAATAAAATATATGACATTTAAAATATATTTAAGAGATTATATTATATTAAAATTAATTATAAAAAATAAATATATTAAATTTATATTTTAAAAAATAAGAATAATTTTAAACATTAATATTACATTTTCAACAAAATACTTATAAATTAAATATTGTAATATTACCTTTTTCACATTTTAATTATTATTTTACTTGTATACTAAATATTATAATATTATTTTTTTATAATTATATTACTTGTAATAACATTATTTATAATTATATTATCTATAATCTTATTATATTATAAAATATCAATCGTCAATTAAGTAATAATCACTTCCTTTTGAAAATGAACAATTCAAGCTGTCCTAGCCGCCACCTGTTAATAAAGCAAAGTTAACAAAGGTTAATAATTGATTAATAATTGTATACAGCAATCTTTAAAAGAAGAAAAAAAAAACAAAAGGGGCTACCCCAATAAAAAAGAATTGTTTAGTACTCCTCGGTCCTCATCTGTTAATACCGTAATAAAAGCATGTACTTCAATAATTCAATACAGAATCCAATGTCGGTCTTCTGAATTCCCAGCTCAATAATTTGGATTCTTGCACACTACCCAAGTTTAGGGAAGTGCAGCCATTCCGGTTTGCCGAAACAAAACAAAGTAGGAAGAAAGAAAAAAAAAATGAGAGTGAACTGGAAGTCATGGTCTCTGAACAAGCATCAACACGTGCTTGTAAAGCTTGCTGTTGCTGTTCTCTTAGTGGGTCTTGCTTTTAGGCTCTTCGTTTCTCGTTCTAAAGGATTTGCATCTGATTTAGAATCCCCTGTGTTGGGGAAAGAGCAAGTTCAAGGGCCAGACTTGAAACCTCCTGTCTCTGTTGAAATACCTGAAAATGAAGATCAGATACCTCTAGGTAACTAAATTTGGATCCTTTTTTCTATTGGGTTTTGTTTTTTTTTTTCTATTTGTATTGTTTCTTTTCATGCTCAATGACATTGAATCAGCTGTAAGTAAGTTGGTATTCTGAGATCTGCTGATTTACATTTTACAATATTGTTTTTGATTAGAAAGATTGAAAATTTTGATGGGTTTCTTCCAAGTTGATTTATGGTCATGTAGAATGCTGGATTCTGGTGGACCTTGTTCTGATTTTTGTGTTATTGTTTCTTCTTAACTGATTGGTACTTTTAGCTATTTTGTTCAGTGTCTTACCTACTAATTGTTGATGAAAACTGTACTTTTTATGAGATAGAGTGAAGGAGCTTCTTCTTGTTATTGTGATACTGCATTTATTAAGTTGATCGATATTGCCATCCATAGTTTATTGAGCTATTACTTTTGTTATTAACATCTCACATACAAGGTTTTGTTGATTTTTTTAGTGAGTTTGTTTTAATGTTGTAGCTTAATTGTTTAAATTTATGGTTGCACCAGATATTGTTGCAGAAAAGTGTGATCTCTTTACAGGGGATTGGATACCCAGTCCCTCAGGCCCAACTTACACCAACAAGAGCTGCCCCTTGATAGAGGGTCATCAGAATTGTATGAGGAATGGCCGCCCTGATCCTGAGTATCTATACTGGAAGTGGAAACCGCGTGATTGTCAGTTACCGCGATTTAATGCAGGGAGATTTCTGGAGTTGATGAGAAATAAAGCATGGGCTTTGATTGGTGATTCCATATCTCGCAACCATGTGCAGTCACTGCTGTGCATGCTCACAACAGTATGTGTTTCGACAGTTATAGCAAATTTTAACATTGTCTTTGGGTGATATAAACTAGAAATAAATCTGGCTTCCCTGGCCTCAACTTTCCTCTTTATCATAAGAATTATATGGTTCTCTGCGTACTTGTTATGCTAGTATATGACTTGCACCAGTTCTAAAATAAAGATTAATTCTCTCTTTCTCCTCATAGAAGGAAAAAGATGAAATCAGTTATCTTAGGTACCATGAAGGGAAAAGAAAATATTGGTTAGCAAAGTTACTTTGTTATTAGAGCCAGGTTGTGATCCTGGGACCTGTCGTTATGGACTGACCATGCTTCTGCTGGCCACTCTGATCTGTTGGTTTTGTATTTCCTAACATTGCTAACTAGTTCAACTAGATGGTGAGGAATTTATCTTAGGGTAGAAGCTATTTTAGTGGTTGGTACTGTTTATCGCACTTTTCTCTCTACAAACTATTTTAATGTTGCAACAATGTCTTTGAACTTATTAATTTGAGAGCATTGGACAGTATTATCATTTGATTTTGTGGTAAACTAATGTATTTCACTCCTATGTGATTTTTTGGCTATTGTAGCTTCAGTAGTTGATGTGCTGGCTTGGTAACTAATACAACCAACTTAAATGCTAGGCTTGTGTGAATAATGACTCATGCACTTTGATGTTAATTTAAAAAGATTGGAAATTTTGGGTATTTTGTTGAATTCTGTGAAAGTGTTTGCGCTGCACTTTCTAAGGGTTGCATTCCAAATATCGTGCATCAACATGCTCATGTGCTTTGTTTGTTGTTGATTGCATCTGGTATTACAGAATCACTTCACTCCTGCTGATAAAGGTCAGCATTCCATCATATTGTGCTCAGATAGCAGATACATGAGACGCTAGCACATACAAAATCTTTCTTTCTGTTTTAAATGACATGCATTTACATTGTGAAGACAGGGAAACGTTTGACTGTGAAACTTTTTGTAATCTGATAAATATACTGTCACTAATCAAAACTGTGGTATTTTCTCACTTATGTGTCATTGTGTTATAAGGGATGTACTTCCTTAGTGCTGTTCTTGGTAGCTAATAACCCTGTCATATTTCTTGCCCCCTTTAGTTGCTATCTCCATGTTCTGTAAGTTTGATGAGTAAAATCTGGACATTTAAAGGCAAACGCTTGCTTACAGGAATGTGTAAATCACTTTGAGGTTGATAAAGTGATTGATCTGTTTGCTCGGTCACTATTCGGCCTTGGTTAGCAATCTTTTACCTGAGATTTTGATTATATCAGCTATGTTTTTAGATCTTTTATTGACTTAAAATTGTGGTGGACTTGCTAAAGCAAGAAGCCTTTTGTCATTACTTATCTATTAAAAGAAAAAACACAGAAGCATTTTGTCATGATAATGAAGTCTAGAGGGAGAGGTGCAGTGGATGGTCATTGTTTGACTTAATTCTTTTTTCGTATTTTGTTCTGAATAAGCACCTGAAATCTTATGCGCTAATGATTTCTGGTTTGTTTTGTGATGCTTATGAATTTAGTGGCCAAGCAATTTGTACTATTTTTAACACGGAACAACAAATTATTCTGCATATATTTACCTGGCATTAAACTATTGTATGTTTACTATGGTTGTAAGCAAAACTATCTCCTTGTTCATAATGTTTTGTTCTGTGGAGTGGTTATTAATGATGTTTACTTTTCCATAAAACTTTCAGGTTGAACGACCTGTTGAGGTTTACCATGACGGGGAATACAAATCAAAGAGATGGCATTTCCCGTCATACAATTTCACAATATCAAATATTTGGTCTCCTTTTCTTGTAAAGGCTGCAATTTTTGAAGATAACAACGGTGTTTCTACAGCTGAAGTTCAGCTGCATCTGGACAAGCTTGATAAGACATGGACAGATGTCTACCAGAGCTTAGATTACATGATAATCTCAACTGGAAAATGGTTTCTCAAGGCTGCGATCTACCATGAGAATGATACCATAGTTGGCTGCCATATATGTCCTGAAAAAAACCTGACAGAATTAGGATTTGTTTATGCTTACAACAAAACCCTCCACTATGTCATGGACTTCATTGCAACATCAAAGCATAAGGGCTTGATCTTTTTTAGGACGTCCACGCCAGATCACTTTGAGAATGGGGAATGGCATAATGGAGGGACTTGTCGGAGGACAACACCAGCTAAAGAAGGAGAGATTGAAATAAAGGACTTGAACAGGATTTTACGCAATGTTGAACTGGAAGAGTTTGAGAAGACAGCAGCAAAAGCTGCTGACAATGGGGTGAAACTCAAGCTTCTTGACTTCACAAATCTCTTATTGTTGAGGCCGGATGGGCACCCCGGGCCATACCGTCAGTTTCAGCCATTTGCGGAGAACAAAACAGCGGTTGTTCAGAATGACTGTCTACATTGGTGTTTACCAGGACCGATAGACTTTTGGAACGATGTGATTATGGAAATGGTGGTTAATGGTTAGTTAAGAAATTTCCCTGCGCCATTCTAGAGGTTGTTTTGTCTCAGAAATTTTGACAGTGCAAAAGCCTGAGTGATTCTCCTTCATAGCTATTAGATGAACCCTGGCATTTTATCATCTGAATGCCAGTGGTTCCTCTGTTTCCCTCCGCTGAGTCACTCATCGTTCTCTGCCCCATACAGGGAATTACTGGATAGGAATAGAATCCATGAATAGATAAATCATACTTGTTTGTAATCCATGCATTAAAAATTGTAACTTCGATTCTAGAATTCATTGATTGCTGCACATTGCTGTATACATGATTAGAGTAATGGTACCTGCGCAGTATATTACATCCTAAAATACATTGTATTAATAAAGAAGTTCTTGCATTAAATCCAAAATTTTTAAATATTAAAAAAAATCAGTATATTTCCAAATGAGGGGATTATGTCATGGATTATTTTCCTTGATTAAAGGCTCAATAAATAAACGCAGGCAGTTTTTTAGGGAATATTCCCTTCTGTGTTAATAAATCCAAACAATCCCGATGAACGGTCAAAAAACTTTTAAACCTGGACGCCACGCCCCCTCTTAAATCTAAAGAACTTATTTTTGAATTTGAAAAATCAGACCGTTGCGCTTCCCTTTTATATACCCACCGCTCTTCCTCTCAACTATCCTATTCAATCATATCTCAACAAACCCATTTTCTCTCAATTTTTCTTCCCTTCCCCAAGATGGCTGATGCAGCGGTTGTTGATGTGCCCAAGAAATCAAGAAACAACGGAAGGAAAGCCCTGAAACAGAAAAACCCATCAACAAATGAAGCCAATATCTTGGCACAAAAGCTCTCGCAGGCTTCCCCAACTCCAGTTGCTTCTCCAATGGAAGCCGATCCGTCAAAAGAGAACCAAGAGGGGCTCTCTCAGCCTCTCACGTCCCCCAAGAAAGGGAAGGTTGCAGCGAGAGGGAAACAGGGCAAGCAGCAGCAGCAGCAGTCTTTCGAGAAAGACTTGCAGGAAATGCAAGAGATGCTGCAGAAGTTGAGGATCGAGAAGGAGAAGACTGAGGTGTTATTGAAGGAGAAAGATGAGATGCTGAAGATGAAGGAGGACGAGCTTGAGACCAAGGGAAAAGAACAAGAGAAATTGCAGATGGAGTTTAAGAAATTACAGAAGATGAAGGAGTTCAAGCCCACCATGGTACTTTTTCTATTCTTGATTTGTCTATTCTTTCTTTCTTGATTTTAGGTTTGGATGGTTCTAATTCTTGGTTCTTTTCTTCAGACTTTCCCAATTGCTCAATCTTTGAAAGACAAGGAGCAGGACAAGAAAGAGAAGAAGAAGGGAGGTCCTGAAAAGAAAAGGCCATCTCCGCCTTATATCTTATGGTGCAAAGATCAATGGAACGAGGTAAAATTTAGAGAACTAGATACTGAAAATATTGAATAATGATTTTTTTTTTTTTTACTTTCTGTCTCAATTTCTTGTGCTAATTTGGGGAGGTTTGATTTTAGGTCAAGAAGGAGAATCCAGAGGCAGATTTCAAAGAGGTCTCCAATATTTTGGGGGCGAAATGGAAGACCATTACTGCAGAAGAGAAGAAGCCTTATGAAGAGAAATATCACACAGAAAAGGAGGCCTATTTGCAGGTGATTGCAAAAGAGAAGCGCGAGTGCGAAGCCATGAAGCTCTTAGAAGATGAGCATAAGCAGAAGACTGCTATGGAGTTACTTGAACAATACTTGCAGTTCAGACATGAGGCTGAGAAGGAGACCAAGAAGACCAAGAAAGAAAGGGATCCATTGAAGCCAAAGCAACCGATGTCAGCATTTTTCTTGTTCTCAAATGAGAGGAGGGCAGCTCTTCTTGCAGAGAACAAGAACGTCTTGGAGGTTGCGAAAATCACTGGCGAAGAATGGAAGAACATGACTGAAGAACAAAGAGGACCTTATGAGGAGGTATTAGATCTGTGGAAAAAGACACGAATTTCCATAAAATTTTTACTTGCTTGGTTCGATCTCTCAATTTTTTTTCTTTAAATTGCAGATGGCGAAGAAGATGAAGGAGAAATACATGCAGGAAATGGAGGTTTACAAGCACAAAAAGGAGGAAGAAGCTCTGAGTCTTAGAAAGGAAGAGGAGGAGATGATGAAACTTCAGAAACAAGAAGCTCTTCAACTGCTTAAGAAGAAAGAGAAGACGGAAAATATCATTAAGAAGACCAAAGAGAAACGCCAGAAGAAGAAGCAGCAGAGCTCTGACCCGAACAGACCCAAGAAGCCTGCTTCTTCATTCCTTTTGTTCAGTAAGGAAGCAAGGAAAACCCTGATGCAAGAGCGACCAGGAATCAACAATGCTACTCTTAATGCACTGATTTCAGTGAAATGGAAGGTATGAATTTCTCCCAAATCCCAATTCTGCAGTTGCAATTCTAGATCTATTTCACTCACATTGGGCTTTGTCTTTATAGGAAATTAGTGAGGAAGAGAAGAATGTTTGGAATGCCAAAGCTGCTGAAGCCATGGAAGCATACAAGAAAGATTTGGAGGAATACAACAAATCTGTTGCAGAAGCTGCGGAGACCAAGCAGCAGCAACAGTGAACGCTGACATCGCTCTATTGATGTTTTGTTGATGTTCAAGTATTTGTTGAACATAAGTCGGTTAGATAGCTTGGGCTTTTAGAGCTGTTCAACTAGGATCAGATTGTTTCACATTTTGATTTACTTTTCTGACTGTAATTTTATGATTCAAACTCTAATCCAACGTTCTCTGGTTGATGTCCATGGAATTGCAATTTGATTTCAAAATCTAGAATTACAATAATTCTTCACAAAAAGTACTTCAAACTTACTTGCTTGCTCATCCCGTCCAAATCGGTTGCGAAAGACGGACATGAAAGACTCTCCGTGCCCATCCAAAGAAAATCATCCTTTACTCATCCAACCACCCTTAAATCTTAATACCATAAGGCTAGTACGGTAATTACGCATCCTATTGAAAGATTAGAAAAACAAATATAGAACCAAAAGAAACGTTACATGGACCCCCCCCGGGTTCTTTTTGTATTTCAGACGAAATCGATTCTGTTTGTAAGATGTTCATGCTAATATTACTCCTTCGTCAGCCCTCCTCCTCTGGCTGCTGGCGTACGTTAGCTTAGTTTCGTCACCCTCCAAAAACTACTCAACTCTCATCCTCCTCCATCTTTGCCTAACGTGCGCCCAAAAATGGCGAAACCTACACAACCAGACGTGTTCCCAGATTCCCGCCTGGAATCCGACGCCGGAGCGACCTTCGTTCTTGAATCAAAAGGTGTAGAACCACAGTTTTCATCGGAGATCACGACTCGAATACGAAGCTCTAAGTCTATATATAAGATTAAAGCAAATTGTCATTTTCCTTTTTCGGGTTTTGATAGGGAAGTGGTGGCATGCGGGGTATCATCTGACGACGGCGATAGTCGGGCCCACAATTCTGACGCTGCCTTACGCATTCAGGGGACTGGGGTGGGGCCTCGGCTTATTCTGTTTGACGGCGTTGGGATGTGTCACCTTCTACTCTTACTATCTCATGTCCAGGGTGCTTGAACACTGCGAACAAGCTGGTCGCCGCCACATCCGCTTCCGCGAGCTCGCCGCCGACGTTCTAGGTAACAACTAACAATATTTTTTCTTACTCGATCATGCAATCGTTGCTTCGTGTTGACCGGTAGCGTTTTGTTTTCGGTACCCTTTTTTTAGTCATCAGTCTTCGGCAAAGCGTAAAAGTTGGATCATTTAATTAATTATTACAGTACCATTTTATACTACTAAGTAGCCATCGTTTGTGGGCTGAGTTTTGGGAAGCTTAAAGACGGTTGACCTCATTCGGAGAATGAAAATTAGGTTGACTGTTGCCATTTCGATATCACATGATGCAAAAAAATGTATACGTGGCTTTAGTTGATAGGTTGGGAGTAAATATGAAAGAGCTCAAATAAGGACAAAACTGGTTTTAATGCGACGTCGTTTAAGATGATTTCTTCTATAGCACATTTTCCATGGAAATGAAGGTGTGCATTGTCTTACGATGATTAGCAGTAAATTCACTATTTCTTATAGTTTTGGAACCTTTTTGAAAAGCCAAAAGTCAATGAAATGAAAAATATATAATAGTATGCTAGTACTGTTCATAAGAATTATTATCATATTCACTAACAGTGTATAAGTTGAATTTTGTATTTCTAAATTCTTTCATTTATCTGTAGGTGGGTGTTGTTGATTGTATATTTAGAAAGAAGTCTACGAAAGGAAAAAAAGAAATGCTAAATAAGCAAGTAAATTGGGTTCAAATCTTACTTCTCATGTGTTTCATGCAGGGTCTGGATGGATGTTTTATTTTGTTATATTCATCCAAACTGCTATCAATACAGGGGTCGGAATAGGAGCCATTTTGCTTGCAGGGCAGTGCCTTAAGGTATGGCCCTCCGTCTATTGATTACATATGGAAGTTTTGGGGTCTGACATATAGATAAGCATTGTCATTGCTTCTAAAGCAATCCAAGTCTTGCCATTAACAACCGCAAGTTTTACCTGATAAAAGCATGTGCACTCAAGTTTTTCTTTGTAACGTGGACAAGCTTGGATAGGGATGATTGATACCTACCTGTTTTGTATTTTCCAAGGATAGTGATAAGGTACCGTTCATTTGTTGCCTCAGTCAGTTATTTGATCATTTATTTCCTTCTTGTGGCAAGGCCTCGTGGCTAGCTCTGGTTTGAAGATGGGACTTTTGTGAACGGAGCAATAAAATCTAAAGGTCACTGCTTAGGAGATGAGAATCAGGAGAAAACTTGGAGTTAAAGATTTGGTCAAATTTTATCTAGAACTGTGTTGTACAGGCATTGGTTCAAACTAGAGCTGATAAGAATGATGGTTTTTTCCTGACATTTTGGGTGGGGATTTTGTGCTATCATAGTATTTTAGATGTACTAATGAATATGAAACTTAATAGAAGTGATTCATGGGTGAATGACAGTACTAATTATTCTCCTGTATCTCTTGTAATTTTGCCTGTTTTGATTGTGGAAAGATCATGTATGAGAACTTTTCTCCCAATGGATCCTTGAGGCTGTATGAGTTTATAGCAATGGTGACAGTGGTGATGATAGTTCTCTCTCAGCTTCCATCCTTCCACTCCCTCAGACATATCAATTTAATTTCGCTTCTTCTCTGCTTGGGGTACAGTTTCCTTGTGGTTGGTGCTTGCATTCATGCAGGTATAGAAATCATTGACCTGCTTTAAAATATTTGTTGATAAGCTGTTACTATTGTTAAGTAGAAGACTTAAGCATTCATAATTCTTATATCTGCCTGGAAGAAAAAATCAGAGATAAACTGGGTAATATGGTGGAGAACGTTCTTATTTTACCTGATGATAACATATCTCTTCAAATCATTCAATACACGGTCCAGCCTTCCTCCTCTTTTCTTGTTTGAAGCAGAAAGCAGATTAGGTTGACTGGTTTAGATTTCGTACTGACAAGCATGTGAGTGATTCAATGCTATGCTGAAGGTGTCTCCATAAATGTGTTAAATACATTTTAATATCAAGCCCAACCAATGAATAGACTTGGTGATCACAAGTTGCTGCTTTCTGAAGGAAGCTTTTTAGCTTCGAGTCATTGGGACTTTAAATGGAACAAGAGGATAAACACACTTTTAATGGCTAAACCTGCTGGCATAATGAGTTAACTTCAAACAACTAGAAACCTAAAAGAATTGGTTGCTTTCTATTATTGTAAGATATCTATCCTTTGAGTAAAAGACTGTAATAATTTCCGCCATTCTTTTTGAGCAGAATTCTTTGCATTTATTATCAAAATATAGACACACCAATGTAGCTTCATTCCTGTATTTGAATAACTTTTAATTTTTACGGCAGGTTTCTCCAAAAATGCCCCCCCTCGGGACTATTCCTTGGAATCTTCAAGTTCAGCAAGGGTGTTTAGTGCCTTCACTTCTATTTCCATAATAGCTGCAATTTTTGGGAATGGGATACTTCCTGAAATACAAGTAATTTCAACTCTTACATGAATCTTTATATTTGCTTTGAACCTTCTGAGCTGGAAGATTCTGAGATTTTCTACTGAAATGCTTTGAACCTTCTTCGTTTTTCCTCTGAAGGTTCTCATTGTTACAGGCAACTCTGGCTCCGCCTGCTACAGGAAAGATGGTAAAAGGACTGCTGATGTGTTACACTGTAGCCTTCTTTACTTTCTATTCTGCTGCAGTCTCTGGATACTGGGTGTTCGGCAACAAATCTAATTCAAACATTCTTAAGAGTCTGATGCCAGATGAAGGACCTTCCTTGGCTCCAACCATGCTTCTTGGCCTTGCAGTTTTATTTGTTCTCCTGCAACTCTTAGCCATTGGCTTGGTAAGCTATCCATATGGTCGCTTTCAGTCAAATCATGGAGAAACTGTACTGTGTTGATTCTTTCCTTTTCTTTGTTTAGTTGCATTGGGATAATATTCTTTCTCCAACACAAAACAGGTTTATTCTCAAGTTGCTTATGAGATCATGGAAAAGCAATCAGCTGATGTGAAACTAGGGATGTTTTCCAAAAGGAACCTTATCCCTAGGCTAATTCTTCGGTCACTGTATGTGATATTCTGTGGGTTTATGGCAGCAATGCTTCCTTTCTTCGGTGATATAAGCGGTGTTGTAGGCGCTATCGGCTTCATCCCGCTAGATTTCATCCTCCCTATGCTTCTCTACAACATGACCCATAAGCCTTCAAGATTGTCTTTCACCTACTGGATCAATCTGTTCATCATCATTGCCTTCACAGGTGTAGGTATCATGGGCGCGTTTTCTTCCATCAGGAAATTGGTTCGCGATGCCAACAAGTTCAAGCTCTTTAGCAGTGACGTGGTTGACTAATGACTAAGCATTAACCGTATACATAAGGCTCAGAAATTTCACTCTAGGTCATAGTTATCATAACGTACTATACGTGTTGTCTACCGTGCAATATATTATGATATACTCTAAAAAGGGTAAAAATTCATATATTGTATTGTTCTGATATTATATTATATTGAAAGTACCTGATATGTATCAATATATTTTTTATTAAATTAATTTTATTTGATTACTAAAAATTCATTTATTTATATCATATAATTCTTAATTTTAGTAATGAATATAATATTTTTTTTATTTTACTTTCATTCATATTTTTTACAATGAATTTTAAAATTTTTACTATATTTTAATATCGGATACTCGATATTCGATATTAGGAGCTTGTTTGGCTTTATCTTTTTTAATTTAAAAGTTCTGAAATTCTTATGAAAAATAATAATTTTAAAATTAAATTAAAGTAATTTGATAAATTTACTTTTATAAGTTCTTTTTTTTTTTAAATAAGTTGTTTGGTAAGACAATTTATAAGTTTTAATTTTAATTAAAATTATCATAATAGGTATATTTTGAGAAGATTTTTTTAGGGTGTAATATTGAGATTATTTTTAATAGATAAGGATATTTTTGAAACAAAAAAAAATTAAAAAGAAGAAAAGAGAAAGCTTCTCCTTGTAGAGTTTGTTTTTTTTTCAGATTTTGTTCTTGCCTTTTTAAAAACATCTCAAAATTCTGTTTAATGCAATTTTTACTTTTAAGAAATAAATAAATTATAAAAAAAGAGCCAAACAGATACTAAAAAATATAAATAAAAATATCAAGTCAAATAAGCATTAAAAAATAAAATTTAGATATGATATAATTTGGATTCACTATCAGAGACCATTAGTGATCCAATTACACATTAGTGAAAGACAGCAAAGCAAGCACAAGCAATTGTTTTCTATCTTGTGGGACCCAGTAAATTGGAAGTTTCCCAGTCACCTCCTTGGAATTATCTGTGGTCAAATATTAACCTCAGCCATACAAGTAAGCAATCAACTAGTTGTCTCAATAAATGATAGAATTCGGTTCCATTTGATTTTGAATACTTCCACTAATCCTAGTCTCTCCAAGTCTACCATACCGCAAATTTTCGTCCAAGCAAGCAAAACAGGTAAAGAAAACTTTTCCGCTTTACCCAGGCTCAATCACAAACAGCAGTAGTGAAGAGGACGCTGATCAGCTGAAGAAATGCATGCGCTGCTCTATCTACTCCAATTGCTTTCTGATGGACTTTTGACAGGAACAAAGAACATTCTCTTGACAGGTTCTTCACCTTATCTTGTTCAGTTCTGCATTAAGGTTGCTTTAGCATTTCTCCTTCTCTGTCATATCTACAAGTATTTCTTTTTCTAGATATGATGCAAGGCTGCTTTCGGCATTTCTTGGATTGCCTTTAGTTCCCCATTCCACCATTGCCTCAAAGTACCGAACCACCCTTTGCCACCCATATTCCTGTCAAATGCTTGCACAGGTTAATCGCGTAATTACCCTTCAAATTGAAACAAGTAAAGGAAAGCCTTAGCCCTCCTTTTTTTTTATCTCCCTACCAAAACCGATGGATTACGTTCTTGCTAAGGTCATAGCAGTAAACTAGTACATAATATCCCCATTCATGTCCTAGGGCGGCTAAGGTATGTAGGTTTAGTTTCAGTTTCGACGCCTCCAAGAACTCAGTTTTCTCCAGCTCCAAAGTCCAGACCACCCAAATATGGCTCAATCTCCGCAATCGGACCCGTTCCAGGAGTCCCGCCTAGACTCTGACGCCGGAGCAGTCTTTGTTCTCGAATCAAAAGGTGAGCAAAAAAAAAAAAAGACATTGATTATGTCATCAATTCTAAGCGAATTTTTTAAGCTCACTATTATGCTTTCCTCTCTGTTTTGATATAGGGAAGTGGTGGCATGCGGGGTTTCATCTGACGACGGCTATCGTGGGGCCTACAATCCTGACGCTGCCTTATGCGTTTAGGGGATTGGGGTGGATCCTAGGCATCTTCTGTTTAACGGTGATGGGATGCGTCACCTTCTACTCTTACTATCTCATGTCCAAGGTGCTCGAACACTGCGAAAAAGCTGGTCGCCGCCACATACGCTTCCGCGAGCTCGCCGCCGATGTTTTAGGTAAACAACATCATCACAATCATTCACATCCCTGTCTTCTTGTTATGGCCGCAATTGTTCACTTTTCTCTTCACACTTCCAGTTTGTAAAGAAGAGTTCTTTTCGGAACGCGTAAGAGATTGAATCGTTAACCCATTTGAGGTGTTTTCGGGTTTTGGAACTTGCAAAGCGGGTTGTCTTAGGGTTGGCATAATAACGTTACACGTGGCGTTAGTGAATTATTAATTAACAAATGCACGTTGTCTTTGATTTAACGTGAGGAAAACGACTTCACCTTATAAAATATATAGGGTTACGGTTGACGCGTGTATAGTCGTTATAAATTATTACTTAATAATGACGGAGTATAATTTCATAAATTTGTAAAACTAAAAAGTTTTAAAATTTTAAATTTATGAATATTTATTTTATAAATTTGTTTATTAATAAAATGATAACATTTAACTTAAAGATAACATATAGAGTTTATACGTTAACCTTGTATCAAATATATAAACGAATAAAAAATTCATTCTCGTAATTAATCATACAAATTTCAATTATTCACATAAGTAAATGTTACAACATTCAAGGATGGTTGTAGTGAAGAAATAGGGAAGTTGATGAATATGTAGGAAATTATGTAAACTTATGTAATCGTAACTCATGTTAAATAAATCATAAATAATTGTTATGAAATGAATGACATTGATGATTATCCCATGCTATGTATAATAAAAGCAATTAAAATGGAAAAAACCAATCAACTTTGTTTAAGAAAGAACAAGAGCTGCTTTCCATTTAAAATGTGAAACGTTTGTCTAATTTGGGAAACTTTTGAATTTGAGTGCATGGTTATGCTTAGCATGATAAATAATGGTACTCCAAAGTCAACAACAGAATGAGTTTCGGCATCATTAGTGATAGGGGGCAATCATTTTTGGCGTGGAAATAGCACCCTTTTCAAAAATGGTGGAAAACCCATTTGTGCAAAGCCAAAGCATGATGACGATGTCCTTCGAATTTGTTGAAAGAATACTGGCATTCACAAAAATCAACCATGTTGGGGTCTATACTCTAAAGCTTTTGAGCCTCTTGTTTTTGTCTTGCAGGGTCAGGATGGATGTTTTACTTCGTGATTTTTATTCAGACAGCTATCAACACTGGGGTTGGAATAGGAGCAATTTTGCTTGCAGGGCAATGCCTTCAGGTATGATCCGCAAATCTAAATGCGTTAGTTCTGAATTTGTGGAATGTAGGTATTTATTGCAATTGCTTCCGAGGCAATCTAAGGCTAGTCATGGACAACGACAAATTTGGTCTGTTCAAAAACTAGTACTAGTACGCAAGTTCTTTCTGCGATGTAAACAGGCTTTGCATTTTCTTCAAGCTTGATGGCTATGATAGGGACCCATCCGTCTGTATTTTCAATCACAATGATAGAGATACCATTAATTTCTTGTTCAAATCAGTCCTTCTGTCATTTATTTCCCGTCTTCTAGTAAGGTCGGTAGCTCGTTCTGCTTTGTAGTAGGTGACTTTTTGCTAAGTATAGGCCACAAAATAAGTCTTCATCAATAAGCATAATTACCTGCATTATAGATTTCCTTAAATGATGTGAAGCAAGAAGGAAAAAGAAAAAAGATTTCCTTTTAACGAGGAAGGATGTAGTTAAAGGGGTAAATTTGTAGTTGTTGTGGCCTTTGTTTGTCTGGACAACTCTCTTTGTACAGTTATAGCAGGTTTTTCTGCATAACTTTTCTGGTTAATGAAAATATCGTACATCCAAAAAAGAATAAGAAAAGGACCGACCTACCTTACACCATGATAGATGTGACCCTAATTTATTAAGTGGTCCGATTTATAGTTAATTAAATTAGAGATAAATCTTTCCTTAAAAATTAACTTAGAGATAAATCTAATCATTACTGCTTAGTTAGGGAGACTCAGGAGAAAACTTTGGAATAAAAAAGTGATACTGTTAAGGGTCACTGGTTGTTTGGGATGTCCTTACATAAAGTCGGTCTACTTAAGGATAGTTCTTGTTGATATTTTCCTGCAGGGGCATCATAATGTTTTAGATAGAAGAAGTTGAATCTGGATACCAATGTGTTATACTCAACACTGATTATTTCTCTTTATCTTTTGTCATTTCTGTTGGAAGATCATGTATTCAAACCTTTCTCCCAGTGGATCCTTGAAGCTGTATGAGTTTATAGCAATGGTGACTGTGGTGATGATAATTCTCTCTCAGCTCCCAACCTTCCATTCCCTCAGGCACCTCAATTTTGCTTCTCTGCTTCTCAGCTTGGGCTACACATTCCTTGTGGTTGGTGCTTGTATCCATGCAGGTATAGAAATCATTGAGCTGCCTTTCAATTTTTCCATAATCTGTTACTGTAAATTCAGGAGAAGATTGAATAAAAGTAAGGCAGTGTACTCATAATAGTCATGACCACCTCGAAGCAAGAATTGATCACTCTAGAAAATCAGATGGAATTATAAACAGTTATATCACTAGATCATGACTATTCCTCCCGGGACTATCATTGAATACTTGGCCCAGACTGCAGACAAGGTTGTGACTTGAAATGCCACAATGACATGTCAATGATTCAATGCTAGACCCAGAGTGGCCTTGTTTGTTGAATAGACTTTAATACTGAACCCCAGCTATGGAGCAGGAAGGATACAACTTGCTACTTTGCTAAGGAAAGCATTTGAATTTTGACTTACTGGGCTTATTAGTAACAGAGGATACACATAACAAATTTTAATCGCTAGCCTGGTGAGACAAGCATGTTTTTGATGCTGCAACTTTCCCATAAATAAATTTTAGTTGCTGCTTAGATCTTTTAATTAATCTCCTTGAAGATTATAGTTGAATTTCGGTGTTTTTTAAAGCTTAACATGATTTTCTGTGTGGAATTGTAAAGTTTCTTCCATCTCTTGACAATGTACTGATATTTCTGTGGCACCATTTTCGGATTTAAACAACTTTTATTTGTCCGGCAGGTCTCTCTAAAAATGCCCCTCATAGGGATTATTCATTGGAACCTTCAAATTCATCAAGAGTGTTTAGCGCCTTCACTTCTATCTCCATATTAGCTGCCATTTTTGGCAATGGGATTCTTCCTGAAATACAAGTAAATTTCAACTCTTACATGAATCTCCATGTTTGATCGGAAGTATGCTTTTATGTATGATTCTGAGCTATCTTTCATAAGATGCTTGCTGGATATTCATTGCTTATGATAGTTGGGATAAACTAGATTACAGATTAACTTGACACTTACTGATTAGCTGTGCTCATGCAGCTGAAGTCCTGAAGTGTTGAAATATAATTTGTTTGATTTCTAATTTTTATCACAACCATTAAACAGAAAATTTGAACTATCATTGCTACTTGGTTTTTATTTCAACATTGTCTTTGATACAGGCAACTCTGGCTCCACCTGCTACTGGGAAGATGGTAAAAGGACTCCTGATGTGCTACAGTGTAATATTTGTTACTTTCTACACAGCTGCGGTTTCTGGATACTGGGCTTTTGGAAACAAATCTAATTCAAACATATTGAAGAGTCTAATGCCAGATAATGGACCATCCTTGGCCCCAACAGTAGTTCTTGGCCTTGCAGTTGTATTTATTCTCCTACAGCTATTTGCCATTGGCCTGGTATGCTCTTGTTCTCAAACAATAGAGAGTGGAGAACTTGAATTCTGTTCTCCATTACCATCTTCAAAATCAGGAAAATATTTTTGCAATGAAGAATTATTGTTGATTCTTTTTTTAATTGCAAAAACTTATTTCAGGTTTCTTTGAGGTAATGTTAATCCAATATAACACAGGTTTATTCTCAAGTTGCATATGAGATCATGGAAAAGCAATCAGCTGATATAAAACGAGGGGTGTTTTCCAAAAGGAACCTTATTCCCAGGCTAATTCTCCGGACTCTGTACGTGATATTCTGTGGGTTTATGGCAGCAATGCTTCCTTTCTTTGGTGACATCAATGGTGTGGTAGGCGCTATCGGCTTTATCCCCCTAGATTTCGTCCTCCCTATGCTTCTCTACAACATGACCTACAAGCCCCCAAGATCATCCCTCACCTACTGGATCAATCTGTTCATCATAGTTGCCTTCACTGGTACTGGAATCATGGGATCGTTCTCTTCTGTCAGGAAGTTGGTTCTTGATGCCAACAAGTTCAAGCTCTTTAGCAGTGATGTGGTCGATTAAGCATATGCATAAACTACTAAACAGGTCTGCCCTGAAAGTCTGGAGGGAATGGGTGATGAAGCCCTTTTGGTCCGTACAATAATTGTCAATAAGCATTTGAGTTGACACGGTTTGTAGTTGTGGCCTAGTGGTTGTTATCTCTCGTTAAAATTTAAGGTCTAACGTTTGAATCCCCTCTCCCTCGACTTCCTCATACGTACCCCAAAAAAAAAAAACATTGTTTTCCCGCTGATTTGTGCAGATAAGGCTGAGATTATGCACAGGCATTTGCCTTAATTGCTGTGAATGTACATGAACCCATTTTATTGTAATTTTAGTTGGGCTCGAGTAAATAGAGGAAAGGAAAATAGTACAATAAAATTGTTACGTTTCAAGCTTATGTTCCTGTTCTGAATCAGATCAGAATTGGAGATGGCACACTGCAGGAGAAAATAGTAATTGAATTTGTTATTCAACCGTGTAAGAATGGTAATCTTGGATTACCATCTTTAATTTCTTCTAACATTCCTCTCTTTTCTTAAATACAATTACAATGCAAGTTCTCTCTCGCCTGCTCATCCATTTTCATCTTCCAACTTTCCTCTCTCACCAAACGCCAACCACACACCATTATTAGGTTCGTGGTCAAATTCCAAAGCTCACAAATCATGGATCACGATTTTCCTAATTCCCATAATCATGGGATTCGCTGTACAAGTTTTAATAGTAGTGAATATAAAAAATGCCGACGTTTTGTTCACATCATAAGCTCTGCTGTGCTTGTCAATCATACAAGATAGTATTCTTTTATTATAAAAATCTTTTATTGTCAGTTTCTATATTGTCCTCATCTCTGCAACGTTGTGGCCCTCGTGGGAGCCCATTTCTCTTCGCTTTCTTAACTATATGCTTTATTAAAATCTTTTAACATTATCACTTTCATTTCCCCTTGAGCTTATGCTTGCCGTGGGTCAAGTACGCAATATCCTATATAAGAAAAACAAAACTAAAACATGTAGAAAACAGAAGGCATTATTGGAAAAGACAGTGTTTAAAATGAAATGCTTCCATCAGGTTCGTAATTACACTCTTCTACCAAAGTGAAACCTTCTTCATTGAAGGGACACTTGTTTCTGCATCTGCAACATCATCTTTGGGGTATTTTGGATGATGATGGGCTGATGACAGCAACCACCAATTTTACTTGATGTGGAAGTGTTTTTCCTTCTGTAAATGTAATGATTTTAATAAATTCTCTAAAGAAATTTGCAAATTTAGTGCCATTAAAGTACTAATAAATGCATGATTGATGTCACGAAAGGACAGATTAATGTAACGTTGCATAGATTGTAGCCATGTGTTCTTTTTCTTTTTAACTGCACACCTGGCAAAGAAAAAGGTAGAAAAAGTCAAAAACCAAGGTAGGATTCTAGAAGCCTGGAACCTGTGATGAATCCTGATTTCTTCGCAAATATAGGAAGCTTTTGTTTTGAAGCTGTGTTCTTTTATTCTTGACTACTTATCCGAGATGCTCTTGCTAGCTTAAAACAAAAGAAAAATAATTTTATAATTATAATTAAGCTAAACAAAAACCTAAATGCTTTGATTAGTGGGGAGAGGACCACAGCTGATGGGATGTCTATATAAAATTAATAGATGTCAGCAGTTTATATTATTCACACCAATCGCTTGCACTGACCCAATATTTCAATGGTGTCATTGACAAAAAAAAAAAAAAAAAAGAAAATTGAACATAGATAACAACGGTTAAATCCGTGTACGTAGGGTCAAAGGAGACTAAGGATGGAGGGAGAAGTGTCATTAACAATCAAGTTCCACATTTTTTTAGTGCCTTGGATTGGATGTGAAACCATATCCTTTTTGGAGGATTGAAAAATATTGAAAATTTAAGAAAACATTTCAATATGTGTTATTTTGGGTACTTTAAGTTAAATTTAAAGATTCTTATAAAGGAATTATTAAATATTAATACATAAATTAAATTTGATGGACTGCAAAAGATTGGAAAAAACCATATAATTAAAAGGAACAATATTAAGCAACACCCAGCATAGGAAGAGGATCATAATCAAATTGTTTAGTTTAAAAATTAATTTGAAATATTGAAAAAAAAATAAAAGTCTTAAAAATAAGACGAAAAAACTATTATTTTGTACAAAACGACAAAACCCATCAAAAGACACAATTGATGGGAGATAATGTCAGCTTCCTGTGAAATTTAACAGCACATTGTTATGTCATACATATAACTGCTTTTGGTCATATCATTGGAATGAGAAGCTGAAAAAAATGTGATTATGAGAAAAGGAATGTGTGATTAAGGAGTGTTCAAAGTTTCAAAGATGCTAAATTAATCTGAAAATTACGGTAAGTTTTAATTAATTTACTGTGCAACGAGATTAGATAGAAATTAAATAAGTTTGGAAAAATCTCTCTCCAGGGCTCCAACCATCCTTCAATAAATGCAGTCTTCAGCATACGGAAAGTTCTCTCCCATATTTAATGGCCCATATGAAAGGACCGTGAACGCAGTAACGCACTCTGGTTTTTTGGGTCATAACTAACGCGTTTGATTGCACCAACCAGTAGAAAATCAAGCAAAGAAGGTGTTCATTTTTTTAAAATTTTTTGCTCTCTTTTTCTCTCAAATCTGTGCACTTATATAGAAACCTTTCTTTTTCTCTCTTACTTTTTTGGTTTTTGCCTGGCATATCTACCAAAAAATATGGAGAAATCCCAAGCACAAAAGCAGAAGCAAACCCAAGACGCCAAAAAGGAAGAGGAAAAACCTCAAGAAGAGAAGCAAAGACAAACCCAGAAAGCCAAACAGAAAACACAGAAGACCCAAGAAGGCAAGCATCTTGTATGGGACTGTGGTAGCACTCTGTATGACTCGTTTGAGCTCAACTCTTTCAAGCGTCAACTGGACTCAGCAATCCATTCGAGAACCATGTCCATGCCTCATTTAGTCGATACCCGAGCTCCTCCTCCTCCCCCACAGTCTACTATTCCTCCTCCGGTAGTTTCCAAGAAGCAGCCTTCAAAGTTCTCTCGCTCGATTCAGAAACTCTTCAAATCCATGTTCAAGTTCAAACAGAGTTCAAGTTCTTCCGTCTTCTGGCTGAAACAAAGATCGCACGAGGAGTACTACGTGGTTTACGACAAGACGGGTGCACTGACAACGATCCCCGAGGTTCCGGAGATTGATTTTGGAGGGCTTTCGCCAGAGATTAACTCGTTGGTTGTTAAGAGAACTGCATCCGAAAGGTTCACTGCAGCCTCCACTGTCGGTATTTCATGTGCTTAATATATACAAAAATATAAGGACGCTTATACAGAATATATATATACATATATATGAATAACGAAGATGTGATCAAATAGTTTGTGTATATTTTGATCATATTGCTTTTAAGTTTTTTTTAGGATGTTTTCTTCTTAAGGTTACGTTACTTGAAGTTTTGAACTTTGACCCTTTCTTGTCTAAATTATGAATTGGTTTTCTCAGGATCAATTTGCTCATTTCTTTTAGTTTTTCTTTGGTTAAACTTCGTGCTTAGCCTCTTGGAATTACTAGTTAATTAATCCCACAGTGGCTTAAGGGATCAAAACTTCTACCTACTCCGGTGACGGCAATTGCTCGAAGCGCGCTATTGTCTTTTTATTATGAGGTGACCTTTTTAATGGATCCTAAGTTTTCCATAGCTTTTCTTGATCTGGCCCAATTGAAACATGTTTTTGTTGCCGAAAAGCCAGAAAGATAATGATAATAATAATAATACTGCAAGGGTAGATTCATTTGCTTTTTGTATGGGTTCACTATGCATCGCAATTCAAGATTTTTCTTAATTTACAATACCTATGACCTAAGAAAAACTATAAAAAGACTTGGTTTTAACCATTAATGTTTCTGAGTACCTTATCTTCTATTTTGTTTTTTCATATATTTTGTTTTCTTAAACTATTTTTTTTTACAATTTTTTTATTTATAATGTGACAATCTTTTTTATTCGTTAGAGTTTTGATAACGTGAAATTGAAATGAACTCAATATTTTAAAAATTTTAAATACTTAATTAATCTATGGCCAACGTTTATAATTTCTAAAATAATTGTTAACTGTTACTTATTATACAATTTTTATAGGAGTATGTATTTAAAGGAAATGTATAGGATTCTATTCTCCATGTCCCATACTCACATATGCATGAATGGCACATAGTCGTTGCTTTAGTAATACAAGACAGCTGAAGTAACTGCTTTGCTTAATGGCAAACAAAGTTAGAAGCTAACAACAATGTGTCAATCAAGTTCTTCATCTGTTAAGTGGCCAATATTTCTTTCTATACTTCTTGATTAGTTTTTTCATAAAAGCAGCTATCTTTTTTGTTCAAATTAACAAAAAGCAAAATAACCACTACTACTCTTTATTTTTTTTTCTGTGTATAGTTGGTGATCGGCAATAGTTGATGCATATTAATAATTTGTGCTGTCATTTGAAAAGGAAGTTCATTGACACTCATCTGGTTGATTTGCTTTTCCGTGGGTTCTTCCCTTTTAAATTACCTTGAGAGAAGGGAACTATTTCATGAAGCAAAGTTAAAGGTTCCACCTGTGCTTCTTGGTAGGTAAAAATAAGGAGTGGGTGTGACAACCGACCACCACCCAAAATTGTTGGCCTTACCCATTTCCATCCATCTCTCGAAATTGACCGTTAACGCTTAACACAAAGAGAAGCTCAAGATATTTTTTCATATTAGGTGATGATAAGTGAAAATGATAACAATTTGGGCTCCTAATTTACAGCCAAATGTCCAAATTTGCATGTGTAGCTCAAAGCTAAGATAGATAAATATATATATGTGATAATTGAAGCCGTATGGTTTGGTAGTCTTCTATTCAACTTTCAACGGTGTCGTATTAAATTAAATACCTATATGAGTCGCCGATCGTTTTATAAAGGAGGGAGAGAGGGAAGGGAAGGAAGGAGGGAAGAAAATGTGAAGGGCCGGTAAGTTAAGATTTCATGGGCCTCAAAATTAGGCTTGGAAAATAATATCATGGTCTAAGCCTAATGATTAGGTTGCTTTTCCAAGTTCAAAATGGTAAGATGAACTGCATGTTTACCATAAGTATTACCAACGTTTTGAATTGTAATTTTGTGTTCTTTCACGTGCAATGTGATATAGGAAGCACTCAACACTTGTAAAATGTATAACTATATTAAATGCTATTTAGATTTCTCCATGTTCCTCATCATGAAAGATGTTTTTTTCTTTAAAGGCTCATGTTTGTGATGACTGTCTTTCATGTCATGTACGATCACCACATTTCAACGTGGCTAATTATTGTTCATGTTTTCAGTGAGATTGATTTTCAGATATTAATAGAGCTCATCTGAATCGGTCGGTTGTTCGTTACAGTAAATAAGGTGATGAATCCCATGACCCCACGCTATTATTGCATTGCCTTTCATACAAAGAAAGAGCACACTGGAGAATAGGTGGAGGGTTTTATCACGAAGAGTGACTATTATTATGTCAAAATAATTCTAAAAGAACAATAGTATTATTTTCTTCCCCAGACAAATAGCGTGAAAATCAACATTTATTTGGACATAAAACTCACATGATCACCTATAATGAATGTGGAGATAATAAATAACAAATTTATAGATTTTTTTAATTGTTAAGGTAATTAATATTTTCATATTTTTACTTTATAAAAAATGGAACTTACTTCATTTTAATAAATAATATAACCAAAAATTAATTTGTAAAAATCATAAGCTTAATTATTAGTTTTGTAGGTAGGAATATAAGATGAATTAAAATTCCTTCAGAACAATCCGTTTAAGAAGTTCACTCAAAATGGGCTTTATATACATAGTTTGGGTCGTATGCGGCCCATTCGGGCATTTTCGTTTTTAATATTTTGGACATTCCCCTGAAGTTGAGGGGTCCAATATTCCAACTCAAATTAAATTCCTAGGTTGGGGTAACTTTGGACCACTCCGTCTCAGAGTATTAGCAGGGCTTGCCCGAATTAACGTAAGCCGAAAAAGGAAAGATGTAGAACTACCGCTACTTATCTTGTCTGCTTTCTCCTTTTGTGTGTTTCGATTTTCCATTTTGGGTGTTGTAATAATTATGGTATTCCGCTTTGGCTTTGCCTTTTGTCTGATTCGTCCAACATCCAATGTGATGCCCGTGGTTGCGTTTTCCCACGTTGGATTTGTCTGTGCCTAACAATCCTTTTCATGGTTTTTGAGGTAAACTTTAAATTGACCTTTTTAAAACTGTTAGCCCTACTGTCATATCGTCTCTCTCTCTCTCTCTCTCTCTCTCTGTATATATAAATTGGCAAATATGCCTATCATATTTTCTATATATCATGCGTTTTGGACCATAATAACCAAGCAACTTACGATTAATTGTTGCGAATTAATGTTTAAAATATGATACAATATATACTAATATTTTATGGGAAAAAATCGGTGAATGTATTCAATATTTTATAATTCGTGTGTCAGTGATTTGAACATAATTAGAGTTTGCATTCTTATTATTAATAAACAGTAATTAACTTTTTAATTGAATTTCGTGAACAAGACTTTATGGTTAAAATCGTTTCCTCCTATTAAGTTATAAATTGGTAGGAGAGAAAGATAATGGTGATTTAATGTCCAAGGCTCGTGTTTATTTGTGAATTTTCTCGTGTTTACATGGCTTTGTGTAAGAAACTAAAGATCAATGACCAAGTCAATTTCTAAGACAAGTCAAAGTGAAAATGCTGACATCATCAATCATTCTTACTGTACTCATTCGTCTGTAAATATAATCAAATTAAAATCTTGAACCTCCAACACTTTTCTTTTGTCTCTCTTCCTCCACATTGTTGGAAAATTGAGAATAATAAAAAAAAAAGGCTTTGAGGTCGTCATGAAGAACAATTTTTTAAAAGATTATTATGTTTTTAGGATTTAATAAAATTTCAAAAATTTTGAAGTAATAATAAATATACTTAATAAAACACATATTCTCTTATAAAAACATTTTTAATGAACAAATTCAAAAAATTTTATCCATTATTATTTAATATAATTTTTATAGATAAATAAACACAACTTTGTTATTTTAATGAATAAAAATAATATTTTACAATTCATTTTTAATTTAATTTATGAAAATTATATTAATTCCCATCAACTTAAAACTATACAAAATAAAATTTAAGGAAGCCTATAAATCACAACTCAAGTTTTCAGATATATTTGATAGGTGATGAAATATTCATATTTATATATTCAAGACCCATTCAATCTCTTATTAATGTGAGATACATTTTATCTCAGTAACGTGCACTATATATCATGGATTCATAATCTTAATTCAAAAAACATATCTAATAGATAAAGGTGAAAGGTGAGAGCTAGTAAGGCTATTGTCGTCCAAAATGTCAAAAAATTATATTTTTTCTTTGTTTTATTTTAAATTTTTACATTTATTTTTTACAAATTTTATAATTTCACTTCTTTGACCCCGCCTCTAATCTACTTACCATATATTCTAGCCGCCATGGGAAACTCACAAGAGCCATCCTTCCATGTAGCCATGGTGCCAACCCCTGGAATGGGTTACCTGATCCCACTCGTTGAGTTCGCCAAGCGACTGGTTCACCAGTACCACAACTTTGAAGTAACCATCATCGTCCCCGATGATGGCTCACCCATGAAATACCAAAGACAACTCCTTCAAGCCTTGCCCAAATCAATTTCCTCCATTTTTCTCCCACTTATGAGTTTTGACGATTTGCCTAAGGATGTCAGGATGGAGACCAGGATTCTACTCAGCCTGGTTCGTTCGCTTCCCGCTCTTAAAGGGTCGCTCAAGGTCTTAGTTGAGTCAACTCGACAAGTGGCCTTGGTTGTTGATCTTTTCGACGTCGACGCAATTGATGTGTTTAAAGAATTTGGCCTTTCGCCTTACATATTCTTTCCTTCCACTGATATGTTGTTACAATTGATATTTCATTTGCCTAAGCTTGATGAAATGTTTTCTTGTGAGTATAGAGATTTGCCTGAGCCGATCAAGTTACCCGGATGCGTGTCGTTTCACAAAAGCGACATACCAGACCCTACTCAAGACAAGAAGAATGTGGCCTACCAAAGGACTATTCAGCTATTCAGACGCTACCCATTGGCAGCAGGGATTATAGTTAATAGCTTTATGGACTTGGAACAGAATGCCTTTAGGGCTTTGATGGAGGATGAAATTGGTCTACCCAAGGTTTACCCGGTTGGACCACTAATACAAACAAGTTCAATTAAAGAAGTTAACGGGTCTAACAATTGTTTAAGGTGGTTAGATGTGGAGCCTCATGGTTCGGTGGTTTATGTATGTTTTGGAAGCGGTGGGACACTCTTTTACGAGCAGATGAATGAATTGCCATTGGGGCTCGAAATGAGTGGACAAAGATTTCTGTGGGTTATGAAGAGCCTGATTGAAAAGGCTACAAATGCCACTTACTTGTTGGAGTTAATGCTTGCATGTGTCAAGTGGACAAAATTACTTGTGTTAATGAAGCTGTGTATATATTTATTGAATATGAATGAAACTAGTGTGGCATTCTCTCTTTGTCTACTCTATTTTAGAGATATAAAACAGAGGCTGCATCCAGCAGCTATTTACTCTCTTTCTCCCAAAATTATAACATGATATCAGAGCACAATTTGAGTTCTTGAGGGACCAAAACTCTTAATATCACCAAAAACCTCCAAACAATAACCCACCGTTAGAGCATGGCAAACAACAGTATCTTCTCTCATCTAACATCACCATTAAGTGAGTTTGAGGTCCTTAAGATAAAGGACAATGAAGTGATGAAGGTCTGCAGAGATGAGCGAATGCAAACAACAAATAAGGTGAGATTGTTGGATGAGAATATTCTAGGTAAAATTGTTATGAAGAAAGTCTTTGAAAATGCTTTAAGTGCAAAATTCAAAGGCAAAGTCATGTTTGAGACAACACCAAGAAAGGAACCGGGTGAGTCAAGGGAGAAAGAAAAGAGAAGTCATCAACACAACAAGTCTCAGCTCAGGAAGAACAAGTTTCAGATTTGTTCACATAAGCAAGGAACAGTAGCACAGACTACTGTTGCAGCTGAGTATATGGTAGCTGTTATAGCTGCAAACCAAGCCACATGGATAAGGAAAGTACCCCTCCATTTTGGAATGCCTCAGACAAAACCAACTGAGCTGTTCGTGGTTAATAAATCAACAATTACTGTTGCCAAAAATGCAGTCTTTTATGGAAGAACAAAACACATCAGTGTCAAATATTATCTATCGAGTGATGCTAAAAAATGTGGTGAAATGCTCATTCCTCACTTTAGTTTTGAAGAACAGTTCACTAACATGTTGACCAAATCACTGAGTAAGCCAAAGATCAACTAAAGATTCTCCATGCAAGCATTAAGGGGGAATGTTGGAGTTAATGCTTGCATGTGTCAAGTGGACAAAATGACTTATGTTAATGAAGCTGTGTATATATTTGTTGAATATGAATGAAACTAGTGTGGCCTTCTCTCTTTGTCTACTCTGTTTTAGAGATATAAAATAGAGGCTGCATCCAGCAGCCATTTACTCTCTTTCTCCCAAAATTATATCATTACTTTGGTGTAGAAAGTGTCAAGGACCCTTTCCATTTTCTACCCAATGGGTTCTTGGACAGGACCAAAGGGATAGGTGTAGTGGTGCAGTCTTGGGCTCCTCAGATCGAGATCTTGAGACATGGCTCAACGGGAGGATTCTTAACACATTGTGGGTGGAATTCAACCCTGGAAGCGATTGTGCACGGTGTGCCATTGATTGCATGGCCACTCCATGCAGAATAAAAAATGAACGCAATGCTTTTAGCAGATGATCTGAAGGTAGCAATCAGGGTTAAAGAGAATGAAAATGGGGTGGTTAGGCGAGAAGACATTGCAAAATTTGTTGAGGGACTGATTGAGGGGGAATAAGGGCAACTGCTTAGGAATAAGATGAGAAAATTGAAGGATGCTGCAAAAATGGTTTTGAGCCCAGATGGATCATCCACAAAATCACTGGCCAAGGTAACAGAAATATGGAAAAATCAGGAAAAATAAGAATTTCAAGGATACGGAATGTTGTAGTATCAGCTTGTCAGTTCTACTAGTAATATATTAATTTGATGTGTGGTGCACACATGGTAATTCTTTTGCACTATGTTTTTTACATTAAAGTGTTTGAATGAAATCTTGATTTTGGACCTTGAAACTCGAATTTTCGCAGTAACCAGTGAACACTTACTCTCAATTGTATGTTGAAGAAAGCTTAGCTTGTACGCTTCGAATATAGATTTAGATATAAATTAAGATATAATACTCAATGTTTGTATTTATACTTTAAACAAACAAAAGTCAAATATTCTTTTATTTCAAGATGTAATGGATCAAATATTTAAATTTACGCAACTGAGCATTTGGTTCATTAATTAGTACATAATATACTTGTTTAAATAACAAAAATCCCTCTTTTCAAATTAAAAAAATAATAATCAAATTTACATGTGTTACCCAAAGTTAAGATATATAACTATCTGATAATTGCGTCTTCAATTCCATTTTCAATGGTGTCATGTTGAATTAAACACCTATATGAGTAGCCGATGGTTATGTAAAGAGGGAAAGGGAAGGAAGGAAGAACTTGAAAAGGCCCGGCTAGGCTTAGAAAATAGTAACATGATCGAAGCCTGATAATTAGGTTATTTCACTTTACATCAAACGAAAATAAATTGCAGATTTAGCATTTCTCTTGCACCATACATATTACAAATATTTTGAAATGTAACTTTGTGTTCTTTCACGTGCAATGTGATATACGAAGCACTTACCATAAACACGTACGTTTGTAATGTATAACAAACTATATTAAGTGTTATTTAGCGAATTCTCCATGTTCCTCATGAAAGATTAAGATTAGCTTTTGGTTTTTTCGTGTAGGGGCTCGTGTTTGTGATATGTGTCTTGCATGTCATGTACGATCACCACATTTCAACGTGGCTAATTATTATGGCTATATACAGAGCTCATCTGAATTGGTCGGTTTGTTCGTTATAGTAAATAAGGTGATGAATCCCATGAACCCATGTTAGTATATCATTGCCTTTCATACGAGAAGAGTACACTAGGGAAAATGGGGGCTTAAAATGAGCTCTGTAATCTTATTTTGGGTCGTATGCTGTCCATTCGGGCATTTCCGTTTAGAAGTATTTGGACTTTCCGCCTCAGTTCAAGGGTCCAATATTCAAACTCAATCCTCGGTTGGGCTTTCAGTTAGGCTAGCCCATCAGCAACTATGGGTTTCAGTAGGTATGGACCACTCTCTGTCGCAGAGTCTTAGCTGGGCATGCTCGAATTCACTTGATCCGGAAAAGGAAAAATGTAAAACTACCACTACATATCTTGTCTGCTTTACGTCAGTTCTTTTGTCCGTTTCGATTTTCCATTTTGTGGTGTAATAATTATGCTTTTCACTTTTGGCAACAACCACCGTGATGCCGATGCTTGCGTTTCCCACGTTGCATCCGTCGTTGCCTAACAACTCATGTTTATACTGAGGTCAACTTTAAATTGACCTTTTTAAAACCTTTAGACGTACTCATATAAGCATTGGCAAATATGCCTAACATCTTTTCTATATATATAACATACCTTTTGGACCACGATAACCAAGCAACTTCTATAAAGTAAGCGCTATACCAATAGCGTTTTCCATGATTCACGTTTTCTTTTGTTTTTCGAAACACGAGTACTTCGTGGAAGATCCACAAGATTAATTGTTGTAGTGAGCTGATGTCAACATTGTGTTTTGTTCAGGATTTGTATAGTGTTCATACGTGAATATATACTAAGATTTTATGGGTAAAAATTAGAGGTTGTATTCAAATTTTTTTAATCCGTAAGTCAATAATTTGGACATAAATAGAGTTTAACAGGTGCCAATTAATTTTATTATCAATTTTATGATAAATTCAAAAGTTTACATTTAAAGTGATTAAAATAGAATAATAAAAATAATTATATTATAAATATAATAAAAAAATTTAAAAGTTAAGAGATAACGGTCACTATTACTCGTTACTCTCTTAACTCCGCTCTTATCAAATCGTTTCATCCTACAAGTTATAAATTAGTAAAATAAAAAGATTTCTCTTGAAATTACATGGCTTTGTGTAAGAAATCAAAGATCAATGATCAAGTCAATTTTTAAGACAAGCCTGTGTAAAGCGTTGTTCAGGTTCAGTCTTTGATGGACTTCTTGACTTGTCGTGCTGTTTGATCACGCAGAAGCCTGAGGTCATCACTTGTACGTATGGCTCTCAGTCGTCTGCAACTTTAATCAATTAAAATGTTGAAGCACCGACCCTTTCTTTTTCTCTCTTCTTCCACAATGTTAGAAAATTTTTTGAAAGAATAAAAGAAAAAAGATTGGCTTTGAGGTGCCATGAAGATTAATTTTTGAAAAGATTATTATGTTATTAAGCATTTAATAAAATTTTAAAAGTTTGCACGTAATAATAATAAAAATACTTAATAAAACACATATTCTCTTATAAAACATTTTATTGGTGATAAACACAACTTTTCATTTTAATGGATAGAAGTAATATATTACAATTCATTTTTAATTTAATTTGTAAAATTTATAACAGTTCCTCATCGGTATTGTCCACAAAAATGCCTTAAAGTATCTTTCCCTTATCACCATAAATGCTAGCCCCTTTGGCCTTCAATCATTCACCTGAATGTCTCACAGTTTACAACCAAAAGCTACCATGGAAAACTCACAGGAAACAACAGTACATGTAGCTATGGTGCCAACACCTGGCATGGGTCACCTGCTTCCACTCGTTGAGTTCGCCAAGCGACTCGTTCACCAGTACCACAACTTTGAAGTAACCATCATTGTCCCCGATGATGGCTCACCCATGAAATACCAAAGACAACTCCTTCAAGCCCTACCCAAATCAATTTCCTCCATTTTTCTCCCACCTGTGAGTTTTGACGATTTGCCTGAGGACGTCGGAATCGAGACCAAGATTGTACTCAGCCTGGTCCGGTCACTGCCTGCTCTTAAAGACTCGCTCAAGGTCTTAGTCGAGTCAACTCGACTTGTGGCCGTGGTTGTTGACCTTTTTGGCATCGATGCAATTGATGTATTTGAAGAATTTGGCCTTACGCCCTACATATTCTTTCCTTCAACTGCTATGTTGTTACAATTGATATTTCACTTGCCTAAGCTTGATGAAATGTTTTCTTGTGAGTATAGAGATTTGCCTAAGCCGATCAAGTTACCCGGATGCGTGCCGTTTCACGGAAGCGATATAACGGACCCTGTTCAAGACAAGAAGAATGTGGGTTACCAATCGGTTATTCAGCTATGCAGACGCTACCCATTGGCAGCAGGGATTATAGTTAATAGCTTTATGGACTTGGAACAGGATGCCTTTAGGGCTTTGATGGAGGATGAAATTGGTCTACCCAAGGTTTACCCGGTTGGACCACTAATACAAACAAGTTCAATGAATGAAGTTAACGGGTCTAACAATTGTTTAAAGTGGTTAGATGTGCAGCCTCATGGTTCGGTGGTTTATGTATGTTTTGGAAGCGGTGGGACACTTTCTCACGAGCAGATGAATGAATTGGCGTTGGGGCTGGAAATGAGTGGACAAAGATTTTTGTGGGTTGCAAAGAGCCCAGTTGAAAAGGCTACAAATGCCACTTACTTTGGTGTAGAAAGTGTCAAAGACCCTTTCCATTTTCTGCCCGATGGGTTCTTGGAAAGGACCAAAGGGGTGGGTGTAGTGGTGCGGTCTTGGGCTCCTCAGATCGAGATCTTGAGACATGGCTCAACGGGAGGGTTCTTAACCCATTGTGGGTGGAATTCAACCCTGGAGGCGATTGTGCACGGTGTGCCACTGATTGCATGGCCACTCTATGCAGAACAAAAGATGAACGCAGTGCTTTTAGCAGATGATCTGAAGGTAGCAATCAGGGTCAAAGAGAATGAAAATGGGGTGGTGGGGCGAGAAGACATTGCAAAATTTGTTGAGGGACTGATTGAGGGGGAAGAAGGGCAACTGCTCAGGAACAAGATGAGAAAACTGAAGGATGCTGCAAAAATGGTTTTGAGCCCAGATGGATCATCCACAAAATCACTGGCCAAGGTAGGAGAAATGTGGAAAAACCAGGAAAAATAAGAATTTCAAGGATACGCTTGTAATAAATGTTGTAGTATCATGCCAGTTCTGCTAGTAATACATTAATTTGATGTGTGGTGAATGGTGACTGTAGATTAGCCTTTTGCACTCTGTTATTTACGTTAAAGTGATTGAACGGAATCTTGACTCTGGACCCTAAAACTCCATCTCAGTATACGTAAGTACCTTGAACAAGCAGGATGATTCAATGCTCCTGAAGGTGAGGGAATAAATTTGACTGTTTCCTCCGTTGAATTCAGTAACATCTTATATTCACAAATGACGCTGTCAGTTGAAAACTTTTAGCTAGACCTCGTAATACCAGGTTAAGGAGAACGTAACTTAAGAAAGTTAAGGCATCGAGCAAACAAGAAATACAGGAAAAAATAGTTTAGAAAATCCCTAATGAATTATTATAACGCCCAGGAAACAAAGCTGTTATTCTCAAAGATTGGCAAATTGGGAGTTTAATGCGTACAACAAACTAATTTTTCAGTGTTCCTTTTCTTACCAATTAATTTAAAATGATCATACCCTCGTTCACAATACTAACTTTAGAGTGTTACAATCATATTATATCACATATGACTTTTTAATTTTACATTTAGTAATATTTTTTAAATTTATAAATACATATTTAACATATGTAAAAAAATACATACACAAACACACGTATAAAAATAAATAAATCATGCAAAAATAATAAAAAGTTTAAAAATATAATTTCTAGAATAATCTGAATATAATATGTAAAAGTTTTACTTTGAAGCCTTATATATATTATTCACACAAATAATCATTATTTTTATTACCTTATTGATCCTGCGTATGTTTAATGAGAGCCATAGAAACCTGCAACAGTGAGTCTTTTTTTTGTTTTTTTCATGCTTTGATAAATTGAATCATGAAGTCATAGGAAGTACAGAGCCTTTGGTGGTCCAAAACCTGACGCTAAGATGCAAAATTTTGATTGGCTCTCATTAATACCACCTTTATTTTTTTTTATCAACCAAAATGCTCTCTTTCAATTGTCCATTGCAATAGTTTCAGAAAAATACAAAAAAATTATGTTAATTTATATTTAAGGACTTTAAAAATTAAAAATTTCTTGAAAAATGAGACATAAAATCTCTTTTTCATTGATATTATATAAGATCAATATACTAATAATACATCAAATATAAATCCAAATCAAATTGAGGTTTATTATAGATGACGGTGAATTTTCCGGACCTTGCATTGTTTTTCCCTGGAGCCGTCTCAACACTGACAATTCAAAACTTAACAAATTCGTTCATCAACCTTTTTTTTTCCTGCTATTTTATTTTTATTTAATCACACAAGCCTGTCAAAATAAATTCCAATGGAATTCGTTACCCGCCAATTACTTTAATCCCGCCTTGCTTATTTTAATTGATCGAAAATTGCATTAAAATATAGGTGGAAGACCGTAGCTACGATCACATCGCATTAGTTCCTGCCTGGTTTGCGCTGAACTTGTTTAAATATATATAGGATAGGAGTACATTTGTTTTACTATTGTTCTTGTACGTTTGAACATCGAATTCAAAAATATCACAATGACTTCAAAGTGTGTAATAATGTTATTATCTTTAAAGTTTTATTCATCTTTATTTATAATGTGTAAAAGAGTTACCCGATTAAAAATTTCAAAAAATAATGAAATTCAGTAATTGATTGCATTTTACATTGACAAAATCAATCCACTAAGTATCCACTAGTGTATAATAAGATTACTTAACTTTTATAAAATTTTCTTACAATAAAATGATATATAAGAAATCTGAAGAATATTGAGAAATGAAAGAAAAATTGTTGTTTTTTTTTATTCCAAAAAGAGTATTTATAAGTCTATGTAACTGTTCCTAACAAATACAATTGTATCTATTTCAAATAGACACAACTATTTATTTCCAACAGTCATGTTGGTTTTTCGATAAATATAATTGTTTGTTTTTTAATATAATTATTTTAACGAACTTAATTGTTTGTATACAAGAGTTATTGATTTTCCATTTATATTGTGCAAAAGAGTTATTGACTATAAACCTCAAAGATACAATGAAATCTAATAATTGATTGCATTCTATATTAACAAAATTAATCCACTGAACATCCATCAGTGTTCAGTATATGATAAGATTACTTAAATTTAATAAAATTTTTCTGCAACAAAATGGTATATAATAAATCTAAAGAATATTGAAAAATGAGTGAAAGATTATTATTTTCTTTATTCTGTGTTTTCTTTTGTCTCAAAAAAAAAATCTATAAGCAATTGTTCCCAAAAAATATAATTGTATCTATCAAATAGACACAATTGTTTATTTCCAATAATCATAATTGTTAATTTTTCAATAAATATAATTATTTAAATAAATATAACTTTTGAACAAACTTAATTATATAAACAAATATAACTTTCGAACAATCATAATTATTCAACTTTCCTTTTTAATTCCTCCATGACCATTATTGAAAATGTCCTACACCACTATATATTTCGTTGATATCGTAGCTTGAGCATCAAATTCCTCCATGGAAACCACCCAAGAATCACCGCTCCATGTAGTCATCGTGCCTACTCCAGGCATGGGTCACTTGATCCCGCTCATCGAGTTCGCCAAGCGACTAGTGGACCTCCACAAGTTTGCCGTAACTTTCTTTGTCCCCAACGATGGCTCACCCATGAAACTCCAAAGACAACTCCTTTTAACCCAACCCGAGCCAATTTCCTCCATCTTTCTCCCTCCTGTTAGCTTTGACGATCTGCCCGAGGATGCCAAAATCGAGACCCGGATTATACTCAGCCTGAATCGGTCGCTTCATTTTCTCAGAGATTCGTTCAAGGTACTAGCTCAGTCAACTCGGGTAGTGGCCTTCGTCGTTGATGTTTTTGGCATCGATGCATTTGATGTCGCCAAAGAATTTGGACTTGAACCTTACATTTTCGTCACTACCGCTGTTATGCTATTATCATTGATATTTGAGTTACCCAAGCTTGATCAGATGTTTTCGTGCGAATATAGAGATTTGCCTGAGCCGATCAAATTACCAGGATGCGTGCCGTTCCATGGAAGCGATGTTCCTGACCCGCTTCAACACAGGACAAATTTTGCCTATCAAGAGACTCTTCAGCAATGCAAACGTTACCCATTGGCTGCTGGGATTGTCATTAACAGTTTTATGGACTTGGAAAAGGGTACTTTGGATGCTTTAATGGAGAGTGGGCGTGGTTTGCCTGCGGTTTACCCAGTTGGACCTCTAATACGAACTAGTTCAACCAGTGAAGTTGAAGGCTCTAACAATTGCTTAAGGTGGTTGGATGAGCAGCCTAGCGGGTCAGTGCTATATGTCTGTTTTGGAAGTGGTGGGACTCTTTCGCATGAACAGCTAAATGAATTGGCACTGGGTTTGGAAATGAGTGGGCAAAGATTTCTTTGGGTTGTCAAGGAACCCAACGAAATTGTTGCAAACGCCACTTATTTTGGTATAGAAAACGTCAAGAACCCTTTTGCTTTTCTGCCTGATGGGTTTTTGGAAAGGACCAAAGAGGTGGGTTTGGTGGTTCCATCTTGGGCTCCTCAGATTCAAGTCTTGAGTGACGGCTCGACCGGTGGGTTCTTGACCCATTGCGGTTGGAATTCGGTTTTAGAGTCTATCGTGCATGGCGTGCCATTAATCGCATGGCCACTCTATGCAGAGCAAAAGATGAATGCTGTACTTCTAAAAGATGGTATGAAGGTTGCATTTAGGGTCAGAGTGAACGAAGATGGGCTGGTTGGGCGAGAAGATATTGCAAAATATGTGAAGGAACTGATTGAAGGGGACGAAGGGCAGTTGCTTAGAACCAGGGTGAGAAAACTGAAAGATGCTGCCAAAGTAGGTCTGAGCCCAGATGGACCTTCTACAAAATCCCTTGCCAAGATAGCAGAAATTTGGAAGAACAAAAAAAATTAGATTTCATTTTATTGATATTTTCCTTTTTTAATTTTTAGTTATAAAAACTAAATCAAAAATAAAATATAATAAAAAAACAAAAAGCATCAACCTTAATAAAATAAAATTGTCCACATGGATTTATTCGTATGGTCACTTTTTCTGATTTGCAAATTTACATTAATACTCTTTTTTATGTTAACTCAATACTTTATGAATACATCAAAATGATGCAATTTTGATGGAGCTAGGAAATAGAGCAACTATCAATCTATTTTCCTGGACTCCTAACCCACAGGACTAATCGCCCAACATGAATGCAGCACATTTCCTATAGCCTCCCATAGCCATCATTAGCATTTAATATTTACGGCACCACCATTAAATCCCACTAAAACTTCTCTCCTCAACCAGTATAGACTTCAACAATTAATACCACGCAGTTCCATGCAATAACCTAACCTTAATATCCATTAAATTTCTTTTTTTTTTTAATGGTAAGAGAATTTCATAAATTACTTGGCACATCGGTGCTATTACAAAGTAAGGAATCTGGAGACGTATCATATGCCTTCCTAAGAAACTAATCAATGACTTCAAAGGGAAAAATCTACCCTTGTAAAATACACGTTCATTGGCAACAGTATGCCTTGCCTGACCACCCCAGCTTTGGCAAATCCATCAGCTAGATGGTTGGCTTCTCTGTTAATATAAGTGAAGGTGACCAGTTTAAAGGTTACTGTAAATATTCTTCATCCGCCAAGAAGCAAAGCTAAGATTCAGAACCCAGCTAATAGCGTTCTTGGAATCATTTTCGACAATGGGAAAATTGGAAGTCCATGGTGATGAGGGGAACAGAGAAAGGCCTTTTTTGATAGTAAGGAACTGGGCATAGTTGGAGTCCTCTATGCCTATGGGAGAAGAGAAGACTCCTTTAATGAAACCTTCAATCATCTCTAATAGTACCTTCTATTCCAGAAAAGCCTGATTTACCGAAGGTAGAATAGTAGATATTAAGCTTATGGGAACTTGGAGGGACCTTTTCCATTCAGATGTATACTTTAACTTACACATTCTTATTGTACGAGTGATTTTGCTTGGTTCCAAAACGAAGTAACAAGCACGGATATGGTTCATACGCCACTTTCTTTTGCACCAGTAAAGAGTCAAATGGTGGAGAAGAAAAGCATTTTCTAAATGCAGGTGAGGAGTCGGAAGGGAAATTATTGGCAACCGAATAATTTTTTCCTGAGAGACTTCTTTTTGAGCCTTTTCATTCCGCAACTTATGTCATAACCAGGCTCAGTTTCATTTCAGCTACTCGCTCTCATTTTTTCCATAGCCACACTAAACTACAAAACTTGCCAACTTCCCCTACATTCCATCTTTTGTATTAATTCTCTTCTGTTTTGTCAAATGTCTTGTAGCAACATTATTATTGGTAAGCTTCTGTTTTTGCATTTATAAGACTTCGAGTTGTAGATACAAACAATATCTCCTGACTCTTGGCCCTCAAGAAATCTTCACCTATGCTCTGTTTAAATCACAAGAGTAGTTACATTCTAAATTAGTTAACATGCTCATCAAGTTGCAAAATCAACGGTTAATACGTTAATTGCAATTGCCATTTGAAAAAACAAAGAAATTACTGGAAAATTTTTAAAAATTCCCTCAATGGTTACAAGATTCCTAAAGATATTAGATGACCTTCTTTTTTTTTCCCTTTTTTTGATTTTTTTTGCCAACTTGAATTATAAACAAAATTGGCAAGAAATCTTTGAATCGGATTGAAAGGTGCTTGTAAGGAAATTGCAAAGAAAGAATGGAAACTTAAGACAGCGAATCAAACAATCCAAACTTAGCTTGATATGAAGAACTGCAAACCAAGCGGCAGATCGGATTGCTCTCAGTCAAAACAAGATGCTTTGCCCTGAGAACTGGTTGCAAGCACTCCCGTCATCCTCGGTGTTCTTTTAGGACAAGGATGGTCCTGCCCCGAGAGTTTCGTGTATTAATCTGGAATAGATGTTCTTGGTTAATTATTTGGTGTATACTTACAATGTTCTTTCGGAAAGGAAAAAAAAAACTATAAAGAAATCACAAGAATTTTCTTTGCTCAATTGATTTCTCTGAAAAGAATGTTTTCGTGTTACGCAAATTCTGATTTAAACATCCGTTGACTTTTGCTTTTATTCTTATTCATTTTATATTGAAGAAAAATCACACCTTCTTAAACTATATAAATTAATTCAATTAATTTTTTCATAATATTCAAATATTTGGTTTATTAATCAATACCTGATAGGGTTCGAACCCCTTCTTCAAATTAAAAAAAAAAAGATATTTATAATATAAAACTAATTAAGTTTTTCACAAGATCTTTTACCTATTACTGTACGACTATTAACTTCAAGAATTTACCTTTGGTGGTGTGCACAGTTAATTCCCAACATGGTTGATACAAATGGCCCCAGCCCTATAGCTCAGTCAGTCCAAGGCTCATAGCTTAAGCCCAGAAGCTTGGGCTTGGACCTTTCAAAAACCCAGAGTTTAGGGTTTTGTAGCACCTGAATCTGTAACAGATTGTACGGACATGGAGAAACCATTGGCGACACTCGAAAGAGGCACGACATGCTCGGCCTGGAACTACTGCGGCGAGAGATTAGCCGCAGGTTCCGTCGACGGTTCTCTTTCCATCTTAGATTCTCGTGACTCTTCCTCTTCTTCCTTCATTTGCTCCTCCAAATTCAAGGTCAAAGAATCTTTTTGTTTTTTTTTTCGCGTTTCATTTTTTTTATTTAATACTTATCGCATTTTAGGCCCAATTTTTTGAGTTGGTGTCTTCGATTTTAGGCCAGTGAAGCTGGTATTGTGAAGGTTGCTTGGATCCCTCCTGAGTATGGGGATGCTGTTGCTTGCATTTGTGAAGATGGGACTTTATCCATATGGGAAGAGCTTGTAGAAGGTTTTTTTCTTCCCTGAATTTTTCATCCTTAGATTTGATGGTAATATTTCGAAAATGCCGATTGGTATTGTAAATTTTGATAGGTACACAACCTCTTCAGTGGAAGCTATGCAAAAGCTTTAAGACTAGTTCGAAGGTTCTCGATGTTCAATTTGGAGTCAACCAGACGAGCTTGAAAATGGTCAGCTTTATAACTGAATGGTTTTGCAAATTCTGCTCCATGTTACCATAATAGCAAATATAATATATTTTGCTTTGACAATCGACATTTTCATAGCTACTTTTCATTTAGTTTTACAGGTTGCTGCTTACTCAGACGGCTTTGTGAAAATCTTTGAGCTCCTCGATCCATTGGAACTAAAGAACTGGCAACTTCAGGTGCTCAATTCTGTGCATCTACGCTTCCCTCTTTTTCTGTTGCATTTTCTAGATATCCAGTCATTCCCAATCGTTAGTTTTGCATGTTATATTGTACTCTCGTGAGTGTCTGTACTCTCTCCACTCATCCACGTTCTGATTTTCTTTTAACTCTTTTATGATTTTTATTTCAGGCTGAATATCAGAATGTTATAGATTCCGTTTCTACATTTGGGAAGGCTTCATGCTTAACAGCTTGTATTTCTTGGAATCCTCAAAGGGGTGAAGGCCAAGAATCAAGCTTTATTTTGGGTTTCAATTCTAATACTCCACAGCTCAATTCCCCCAAGGTATTCTTAAATTCATTTTCCTTGCAGCTAAATTCTGCTCTACTATAATGGAATTGGGGTGCATCAATTTGTTCCATCCATGAGCATCGTCTCTGTAGTATGCAGCGTATCTTTATTTGGTTTGGTTTATCAAGTTCCAGCATCCCAAGTTATTGAAAACTGGGCAAGTTTGCTAGCCGAGATCACCCATATTCTGATGTTAGGAGATTGGCCGTTATCATTATTCTTGAGTGACTTGCTTACTGACAGAAACATGTGGATGTGCTGTTATATTGCTAATTTAGACTCACTCTAGAGTTCCATAGGTGTGGGAATTTGATCCAGCTCATCAGAGATGGCTCCCAGTAGCAGAGTTGGCTTTGCCTGGTGACAAGGGAGATCAAGTTTATTCTGTTGCATGGGCACCAAACATTGGACGGTAATGGAAATTATTATTCTTTGTGAAAATGTTTTTCTATATGAGCCGTTGCCCATTAGTAGGATTTAAGTCTTTATAGTATAGAGTCCACAAGTTCCTCTCTTATGCTGGGGTTCAACTGGGATATTTTCCAGACCATTTGCATTGTGAATTCTGTTGAAACTAAATACCTTTTTTCTTCTTTGTAGGCCATATGAGGTAATAGCTGTTGCATCTCAAAAAGGAATTGCTATATGGCATGTTGGATCAACCCCTGACTTGGATGGAAGGCTCTCAGTAGAGAAGGCTGCATTGCTTTCTGAACATAACAGTGAGGTATACAATAGTTAAAATTTTATATTCTGTATATTGTTTTCTATTACTCTACATGTGATTTGTACAGCTGCAATATTTAAAATTTATACAGTTTGTATGTGTGTATAAAGGCATAAATGAGGTTTTTTTTTAGTGTGTGATTTGGATTTGGCTCCTCACTAGTTGGGATTTCAACTGAATAGCTGCAGTTTTCAGTTAGATAGTGAGAAAAATCATCTAAAACGCACCATGGTAAAATTTAAGCCTCTGTTTTTCATTGTGGCATTGCCAGTAAGAGCCCTGGCACCAGCAATATTAATTTATCACTCTCTCTGGCTGCTTAACTATCAACATCCTCTCCTTTGATTTGTCTATTCACCACAAAAGCATCATCAATTTTTTTTTGTCTTTATCTTAGCCTTTTCTCTTTTCTTTTTGGATTTCTGTTTCCTTTCACAAGTCTGAATTTTGCTTCTTGTAGCCTGCTTCTTTCTCATTTTCTTGTGAAATTTTGGCTGATGATAGGTTACGAATGGCAGTTGTCTTAGTGTTTAGGGAGGCGCCTTGATGATTGATTGAATGCATGGTACTCTGGACCAGGCAGAGAAGGGATAACATATATGATATATGTAGATGTTTTGAAACTTGGCAGTATCCAAATTCTTGTGATCTTAGTGCGCATAAGACCAGGAGAATGGTGCATGTTATACATGTTAGGACTGAGTTTAATATGCTTAAATGTTCCTGCTATCCCTATGCTACTTTTTGGTAAAACTGCTACACTAGCAAAGAGAGCTAACCGCTTAGTGCCCTAAGCTAGCTAGCTAAATTAATGGAAAACTTATTTTTAACCTTTATGTCCACCTTTTTACCTATTTTCTCATCACATTTTTTAGACAAAGGTAACAAGTGTATGTATATCTCTTGTATATTTCTGCCTCTATAACTAGACTTGCGTACTTACACAGAAAGAGGCTATAGCTCTACTTGCCTGCTCTCCTATTTTACTTTAGGTAGATTTGTTCACTTTCATGGAGAAGGTGAGTTAAATGATTAAAATCTTGTTGTTTGTTTGATGATCAGGTGTGGCAGATGGAATGGGATATGAGCGGAATGACCTTGGCAACTACTGAAAGTAATGGGCCTGTAAGGCTGTGGCAATCCAACTTGAACGGCGCTTGGCATGAACAAGCCGCATTTGAACCCACTTCTTAGTCCTCTGTGTAAATGTGTTTTTCTATATTCTCTCTCTCTCCTCTCTTTTGGTGGCTTACCCAAATTGTGCATTTGTTTATGAGTGCAATGTTTCAAACACGATCTTTTTCCCCTTCAAGTTTTTTCTTATAATTATGTAGTCAAAACTTGAATATTCTTTGCTACTGAATGCTTTTCTTGTCTCTGCAGCATCCGTATTCATCATATCATAGCTAAATTTGTCAAGGAAGCAAAAAAAGGAACCAAAAACTATAATTAATAAAAAGGAAAAAGTTAAACTGTCTCCAAATGGACCAAAACCAAACTCTAATAGGTCAACTAATGATTCCAGGCCACTTCAGGTCCATCAAAGTACGATACTTTGATCAAGCAAGAAAATATTGGATGGTAGTGTAAAGTGTGGACGAGGACTGGGAGCTCTCTTCCTCAAATAAAAGTCATGGTCATCCTGTCCTACACTGCTTTGGTGGAAAGCAACATAAAATTAAGTTTACAGTAGTATTTTCTTGTTTTAATAAAGCATGCTGTTCTAACAAGCAATCAGGGCTTTGGCCTCTTTAGATAGAAACGATAAATAAAGCTTGAGGGACAAAAGCATACATAAAGCTTTCTTTAGTTTTCTTTTTGAAGGCTTGCTAGCTTGCTTAGTTTCACCTAGCAGAAACTTTGGAAATGCCGTTTACCACAAAATCGTTGCTTAATTACTTTGTATTTCGGAAAGAATGAGAGACTATACTGCAATCTCTTCAAGACATGATCAGATTGAAATTATATCAAGAGATATGATAGGTCCAAAATTCTCAGTCTATTTTCTAGTGTCTTGTATTAAAATCAAATCTCTTATACTCCCACAATGTACGTAGTTGTCCAACTAAAAGCACTTGAAATGAAATTAATCACCTAATCAGCTACTCTGGTACGTAATAAAAAAAATTGAATGCATCAAACATATATAAGTTAAATTTTATGAAAATCTTATATTTATACCTCACTAGTTAATTAACATTTTAAACCCCATTGAATCATAAAGTGATATACTCAAACTTTGGCTTGGATCATTACCTCAGCTACTCTAATGAAAGACGGCAATTTATATATTAGAAATTAGATTAACATGGGCTGATGGTAGTGAAGGACGTATCTTTGGCGTAGTCTTTGAGAATTGCTAGGATATTTCTGATCTATCAAGGAAGTCAACATTCAAAGAAACTATAAAGACGATAAATGTTGTTAGAAACCCAGAAGCATGATTGGTTGCAATAGCCGTCTACGTAAATCATTCAACGATGTGTTGATCCAGTTTCACTTTCTTCTGAAAATAATAAAAAACTAACTAAACCTAAATGATAAATTATGAATTGGCCGGCTGGTTTGGCCCACCTTAAGCTCGGAATATTTGACGTTTCTACTTTGACCTCTTCATTTCCTGATGACCTTAAAAGCTCGTGCTCTTTGCTGGGGTAAGGTAAATCCTTTTGCTATTCTTGTTTTACTCCTCAATTACTCCCACAAAGAAAACAATCAGCTGGGCCAAAATAAAGCAGATCAGAATGGACAGGACATCTAATATCAAGGTCTGCGTTACCGGAGGTGCTGGATATATCGCGTCTTGGCTTGTTAAGAAGCTCCTAGAGAAAGGCTATATTGTCCATTCCACGCTCAGAAACTTGGGTTCTCCTTCTTATCCCCATCTCTATTTCTCTCTTTCCTTCTGTCGTGCTCTTGCAGCTATCTCATAGACTTTAATAATTTTCAATAAAATTGCAGAGGATAAATCAAAAGTAGACTTTCTTAAGTCCCTCCCTGGTGCAGACACCAATCTAATGTTATTTCAAGCTGATTTATACAATCCCAATCAGTTTGAAAGAGCAATTCAGGGGTGTGAGTATGTCTTTCATGTAGCTACTCCATTGGTTCATGACAGTACTCAAGGCTCAATGGTTGGTTTTCTTCATCAAATGATTAGCTTATCAAAGTTATTTCCAATTTGTCTTAACCCAAGTTTTGATGACTTTATTATTATTATTTTTTTTTTGTGTATTTATAATAGTTCAAGGATACAACTGAAGCAGCTGTTGCTGGGGTGAGAAGCATTGCTGACGCTTGCATCCGATCCCAAACAGTTAAGCGACTCATCTACACAGCTTCTGTGATGGCATCCTCACCACTAACCGAAGATAGACTTCAGTTCAAACCTTGCGTGGATGAATCGTGTTGGACACCTGTTGATATGTTATTTACTTACTGCAATGAAGTTACACTGGTATATATTTATTTCTTCTCTTTAGATTGTCACTGCAGTGATATCAATAATTAACTAATGTCTCAGAATATGAAATTCACATTTCTTTCTTTCTTGGCTGCAATTCTTGCTCTTAGGCATATACTAGATCAAAAACGTTAGCAGAGAAAGAGGCGTTGAGCTATAACGAAATGAATAACTGCAATTTAGAAGTCGTAACACTTCCCTGTGGCCTGGTGGGAGGAGAGACTCTTCTTTCCTACGTGCCTTTAAGTGTGGAAATAATGACTCTTACACACCTTAGAGGAAAAATTTTCTCTGTCGAGGGATTAAGACTTATGCAAGAGATTCTTGGATCAGTTCCCCTGGTACACATTGATGATGTTTGTGATGCGCATATCTTCTGCATGGAGACCCCATCCATGAGAGGCAGGTTCCTTTGTGCAGCAGCTAATCCAACCATTGCAGAAATTGCAACTTATTTTGGAGAAAATTACCCGGAATGCAAGATTGGTGAAGAGTAAGAAATTAGTAATTGAAAAATAATTCGGAATTTCGAGCAATGCTTGTATTACTTAATACTAAAAAAAACATATAGTGCTATATATATGTACTGATTATTGTTTGATTTCATTCTTAATTCAGGTTGATGGGAGAAGAAAAGGGAGGAATTGCATTCGACTCTAGCAAGCTGATCAAAATGGGTTTCCATTACAAATGTGATATGAAGAAAATATTAGATGATAGCATGAAATGCAGAAGGCGACTGGGTGCTCTCCCCAATTAGATGTTGGAGGCAACATTAAAAATTGTAGTTTTTGCTTTAATAAAGCATACAGCTCGACAATGGGCTTGCTACATAGGTGATATTGACGTTCTGTTCAGTGACGAAAATAATAATATTTATAAAAATAAAATTATAAAATATTTTCAAAAAATAAAAAAAAATTTAAAATTTTTAGAAGGCGGGACCGTACTAGCTCCCCTCCCTATGCCTTTGGTCCTGTTAGATACCCATATAACGTAAGAATATTTATGATGTATTTAATGGGAAAATAAATCTGTTTTGAACTTTCGGCAATATACAAAGCCCAAAATGATGATAAACCTATACACAGATAGGCATAGGATATACATTGAATGTACTCAATTTTTTTTTAACTAACAATTTAATTCTGTTTGAGAATATATATTCCTTTGCCGTATCCTTTGAGGATTGCTAATTAGTTTCCATCAACAGGAAATTAAATTAATTAATCTGATCCAAAAATGATATAGTAATATAATTTTATTAATTAACATTTGTACAAACCGTAAATTTGTTTTCCTTCAAAAAAAAAAAAAAAGGGCACTAAACCGAAAATTAATAGTATATTGAATGTTAAAGTATATCAGTAATTCCACCTTTAGTTTGCTTGGTGCAAAACAAACTGTCCTCACCATTTTACTTTGTTGGGTGCAAAACAAAGTAGATCAGTAATAAAAAAAACCAGCAATAGCTTTCAACACCCTTTGGATTTCATTGTTGTTTTGTTTATTTGGTGTTTTAATATCTTTTTCTCTTATATTTTTATTCACTATTTTAAAAAAATAATTTTATATTTGTTTACTTTAATCAATTTTTATAAAAAAATGTAAAATTAAAAATTTATATTAAAAAAATATAAATATTTAACTTTATATTTTTATATAAAAAGATGATTTTATAAATTTATATTTTATTTTTAATAAAATATTTTCAAACCAAATACTACAATATAATCTTTCTAGTAATTACATTCTCTACAATCGTCATTTTTCTATAGTATATCCAACATTGCAAAATTATTTTCACAGCATCCTCACCACTAACAAAAGATGGACTGAACTCGCAAATTTTCCATAAATGAATCGTGTTGGACTCTTATTGATTTCCCATTTACTCGTGGCCTCGAGTATATGCAGGTATGTCCTTTTCTGATCCATAATTTTCATGGCCTAAATGACAGCTAGCAATTTTTGTTGTTTGATGAGATTTCTAATTTTATCCCAAGTTTTGAACTAGTATTAATTTGATTTTCGTTGGAGGAATTATATATATTCAATCAGTCATATATATATATATATATATATATATATATATATATATATATATATTATTTACAAATTTTTATATTCTTTGTTTACACAGTTATGCAATTTTTCTAATTTGAAATGATTTTCTCTCAATTACTTCTTAATTTTATTTTAATTCTTTAATTATGGTATTTTTATCCCAATCTCCCAATACAAAATCTTCGACTTTTTCTCCTAAATTACTGTTTTTACGGCTCAAATTACTTTAAACTTCAAGTTTAAAATTCTGACCATCTTTTTTTTGGATGAAATTTCCTGCTGTTAGACATACAAGATAGCAAAAACCTTAGCAGAGAAAGGGGCATTGAGCTATAACGATAATCCTGATGGCAAGTTAGAAGCTGTAACTCTTCCCTGTGGCCTAGAGGGAGGAGAGACGCTACTGTCATACGTGCCTCTAAGCGTAGAAGTAATGTTTTCGCAGCTCATTGGCAATTTGCCCGCTTTCAAGGCATTCGAATTTATTGAAGAACTTCTGGGATCAATTCCTAGGTACACATCGAAGACGTCAGCGATGCACATATCTTCTGCATGGAGATACCCTCCATGAGAGGCAGATTCCTTTGTGCAGCAGCTAATCCAACCATCAGACAAAACTCAACGTACTTTCGAGAAAATTATCCACAACACCAGATAAAAGAAGAGTACGCTAGAAATATAAACAAATCTTAACATGCAAATTCGGTATATAATAATGTATAATAATTTTTTGATTTCAATGTGCAGGTTCATGGGGCAAGAAAAGAAAGGCGTTGCTTGTGACTCCAGCAAATTGGTGAAGATGGGCTTTGAGTACAAATACGACATGAAGAAAATATTAGATGATAATGTAAAATGTGGAATACAGCTAGGAGCTGTCTTCCTCAATTAGTGATGAATTATATATTATGGTCAAATTATGAAAATAAAGCATCTGAATATTTGGTTTATTAATTGGTATATGATTCTTGTTTAAAGATTAAGATTCGAATCTCAATTCTTCAAATTAAAAAAAAATTAATGGAAATAAAGCGGTAGCTTGCCTTTGAATTAATTAGTGGGTTTTGGATTTGCATTGCTTGTAACTATATATTTGGAGTATTTGATGAAAACTTATGAAATAAAATTGTTTTAAGTTATTTCACGTGCATCCTTAGGGTAGGGGAAGTGGAGCATGCATCCTTGATATAAGGATCCATACCTTATTGTATTAATTTGAAATAGTGAGCTTAAACTTAAATACTCTAAGCTTAGTCCTTTGTTTTATTTTTCTCTATAATATTGGAGATGAGACAAAATTACTTTGTGAATTACTAACATTCTACTGCCTTAGTTTGGTTTTTATAAGATTGGAACCGTGCAATTTCAGAAACTGTATTATGTTCGGTCTAAAAGTTCACTTGTCTGTACTGTATCTACCATTGTCTTGTCCGTATAAATTATTAATCTCACCTTCATCCCCAGCTGCCTTAAATGTCATTGTCCTAGAACTTGGTAGTACTAATTAATACTCCAGTCAACTTCATTTCATGCTGTGCGCGTGCCATGAACAGCAAGAAAATCAAGATAATTAGCACCAGACAGTTCTTTTGGACAAACAGTCCAGTTCTTAAACGCTTTGCTACCTGTAACTTGGCTTTACCATCGACTGCTTTTGCGTTTGTTCCAGCTACTTCTTGTTCGCTTGTTTGTTTGAACTTCCTTGGCCCCTCCCATTGGTATTTTAAGCTGTTGCGTTTTTAAATCTTCTATTCAGAAAGAATAAAAGAAAAGAAGAGGAAGAAGATGAAACACAGTTATTTAAATCTCGCGAAGGCTCCGGCACGTCCATTGTAGGCGACAAGCAGAATAAAAGATTATCCTTTCAAGACACAATTAATCCACAGGAACGGCTCAATCCAACAACATAAAGACAGGAAGTAAAGCTAATTTAATAGCGAATTGATGGTCCGGCATGGAAGGGAATCAATTCCTACCTCCCATGCATTTGTTCCGGAAAGTAAGCAAGAACAACAACACTTGATATGTGTTAAAGAAATAAACAAAGTAGTCAAACATTTTAGTTTTATAGTTCCAAGCTTTTAAAATACCTCGTTCCTTTTTAGGTAATGTTAGGAGAAGCCAGAGGAAGTGACCGTTGAACATGAGCTCAATTATTATTTTAGACCCTTATGGTATTTTATAGTCGACCTTCCGCCATGCGCTCTCCACATTTTTTCATTTGATTCTCTGCACTCCGCACCGTTCTATTTCAAGAATGGGCGAGGAGAAGCCCAAGAATTGGTGGTGTTACTTCTAATTGAAGGTAGAAAATTCTTGGGCTCTGTACAGTCCAGGTTCACTGTGATCAGTCCAAGTCAGTGTGGCAAAGCCCATTATACATGGCCTGTTTGCTGCAGTAGAACCCAAATCCACACATCAAATTTCTCCGATCCACCGCATTACTATTATCTACAAGAGGGAAATCCAAATTCCTAAGCGAAAAGGCAGAAGCTGTAGTTACGATGAATCTCAGTTGTCTACAACTACTACCCAGCTATCCTGTCCCTCTAATATTTGCGGGCTCTTCTTCTTTCTTGCACAATCACCGAGCAAACCCAAGTAAATTAAGCAGAGATTTCAGGAGTTATAAAAATGGAGAAGTTGTAAAGAGGAAAGGAGGAATTGTATGTGGGTGGTTATTGCCAGTGGATCCATGGGCACCTAACATTGACTCGCAGAGCATTGCTTCGCAGTTTTTTGCAGTTTCTTTGTTTCCGTACATTGGGTTCCTGTACTTCATCACCAAATCAAAGTCTGCTCCGAAGCTCACCCTTTTTGGCTTCTACTTCTTGCTTGCCTTTGTTGGGGCCACCAGTGAGTTTCTGGGAATTATACGTATCTCTTTCTCAGATCCTTTTATTATGGAGTAATTGACATTATAAGGTTATTTTATGCTGTCTCTCGTTCTGAACTTCACAAATGAAGTGAATTTTGACTTGGGAGCAAGGGGTTTCTCTTGCCATGAAATGAAGAAACTAGCATTTGGGCAAAAATTAGAATAAAATTAGACAGAGTAGCTAAGGTGCAAACGAAGTGAAACGATCATTAGTTACCTCTTGATAATGGTTTTTTACAAGATCCCACTTTGTTGATAAAGGCACCTACGTTGAAATACCATCATTTTTTGCATACATCCTCTTTTTGTTTTCTCAAATTGTGTAAATCACATGTTAGATATTTGAATTTAATTTATCTTGTTTCTCATATTCTATGCTACCTTTTTTTTTCTTATTTTTTTGGATAATTAAATGCGACCTTTTTCTTATCCTAGCTTAGGGAAGATATGCATTTTGTGACAGTGGGGCATCTTAAAGCTGTAACACTTCTGTTAGAATGGTAGAAATTTGGTGTCTGCTTTTGCTCATTTGGAACCAGGGCAGGCAGGCAGCTAGGTTCCAAGTTATCTATATATTCTACCATGTAATTTCTTCCCAGTTGTGATGCTGGAGAATTCCATGAATCCATTCATATATTTCAGTGCTGATCATTGGTTTCACATAGATTCTTCTGTTTTAGTGGCAAGTCTTTCTTATTTTTGCTTCATTTTCTCCAGGGTGCTTATTTTCATCTTTTTGTACACTGCCTAATATAGATTTTTAGGCTTTAAATATATTCACTTCTTTTCTATTTGAATCCTGTGGCAATGTTTTCCAATTCCTTGTTTACTTGGTCAGTGGAGCTAAGCTGCATGAAGTACACAATTCAGCCCAAAGCAAACAGAAAATAAATGAGAGGGGATAGGGTTAAAAAACAAACAAAATGTGGCTTCATTCAATTTAGTGTTGTACAAAATTTCTTACTTTGGATGCTTTTCTTCTGTAATTTGATTTGCTATTGGTGTCTTGTTTCAACTCTCTAATTTTGTTTGTGTTGGTCTTTTCTGACTTCGTGTCCACCGAGCAGTCCCCGCTGGAATATATGGTAAGTTCTCACCACTAAACAAAAATTGCTTTCATTTGTTATCGATCAATTTTTACACATGCATGCCAAATTGTGACTCTATCCATGTGGTTGAGACAGCCAAGGTGAAATATGGTACTTCCTTGTCTAATGTGGATTGGTTACATGGAGGTGCTGAATCACTTCTCACTTTAACCAACTTATTCATTGTCTTGGGGTTGAGACAAGCTCTTCGGAAAACTGAGGATGCAAAAGAAAGCACATCAAGCTCTGCTCCAGATGCAAAAGAGCAGAAGAAGCCATTCATATAGGTGTAGTAAGTAACATTATAATTAATATCCTTGCCATTTCATTGTTCAAGTACTAGGAGCTCTTCTCACTTCTGTTGAATGTTGCTTCTTTTCTCACAGTTATGTAATACCTAATCTTTTCTGCAGTTACCTTGCTACTATTGTTCTCCTGAGATCCCCTCAGCACAATTACTAGCACACGTGCAACCTACCATTCTTATTTGCTGCTGAGTATCTTGGTTATTGGCTCATTTTCACATATCTTATAACATATTGCGAGTTTCCAGTCTAGAATTACAGATGCTGTCCGCGTTTCTCCATGTCCTCATTTTATCAGATCTCTTATCGGCATGAGTTCTGGGTTTTATTTTGTTTATGTATTCCATCTGTTAAGAGTCTAGACAAGCAATGTTGTGTCTACTGAATAGACCATAGGAATGTAGATTCTTTTTTCCCGGTATATACATATTTTTCTATTGGCAAAGATGGGATTTGTTGCTTTCGCACAATATTATGTTATGGACAACTTATTTGGATTTCAAATGGCCATCGCTTGAAAACTGATTTGCATATTGCAATGAAGTTGCAGCAAGTTAAAGGATATTTGCATCATTTATGTGTTTCACACCAGAAGGTTTCTATATGCCAACACTATTCTTTTTGGTAAAAGTCTAGGTACCAATATTATTGCAACTGCGATTAGAACTAATGTCAAAACTTGTTATCCGAGGAAATTTCTTAAAATCAACATTGAATTGAAACTGACTTATTTATTATGCAATAGCTCATGTCATAACACAAGCTAGGATGAACAGACGCAACCAGCTAATCTGGTCAGCGTAACCTGAATTCTAGACCTACCTTTACTCTTATTTCGATTGTGAAAATGAATTAGGAGAAAAATCCCGGGGTGTCAAAGGGGAAGTTTGGATCCAACTCCACATGATCGAGTGAGAAATCCAATTCCATAATTGGAGAATTGGTGGCTGAAGTGTTGGCCGAAATCAACTCCGTGAGAACAGATTCAGCATGCCGTGCATCAAGAATCCCTCCCAAGTTGTTCATCTGAGAATGAGAAACTGAAAAGTAGTTTAATTCAGGTGTAGCAGGAGACATGAAAGGCGAAGAGAAGCTGCCCAAGATATTGTTGTTATCAAGTACTCCTGAAGGTGAAGAAGTATGGTTTTCGCTCGTAAGGCACCCAAATGATGATGGAGGAAAAGAGAAGGACGGTGCCACCCCTTTATTGTCTAAGCCCTCAGTATTGACCCTTAGGCCTTTTCGAAAATTTAAGAGGATATCTTGTGATTGCCATTGTTGGTTATTGTTATAGTTAAGGTTGTTTGATTTATGTTCTTGTTTTTCTGGTGATGCTGGTGGTGGAACTGCTGCCTGGTTGCCAAGGGCACATGTGTGAGTTCCTCTGTACGTGATCTCAAAGATGGCGGGATCTTCATCCGATCTCTGGACTTGCTTTGTAGCCCAGCAGTTCTGAGTGTTCCGGTAGGTGCATCTGTAATAGCTTCTGCAAAAGCAAACCATCTCCCATCAGAAATTTTACCAAACAAAAGTGAAGATACTTGTAGGAAAAGAAAATTTTAGGCACTCCAATGAACTAGTCAAAAACAGAATAGCCTACTTTTCTTTTCTTGGTTTTTTTTTTTCTTTCTTTTTGAAACTACAGATCCCAAAGGGTTAAAAAGTTGGTGTAACTTTTTTTTATATGTTTAATAGAAGAAACTGCTTAGCAAATGATTACATGAGTGGCTCCAATGACTTCCAAGAAAGAAAAAGGGTCTTTCAAGCAGGACAAGAGAAAAGACTTATCACCTAGGATATTTGGCTCCGAGGATATCTTTCTGCCCATATTTTCTCCAGCTGTACCCATCGTCATGAGGTCCCTCCAGCAGGCTTTCAGAACTTACTCTCACCTGATCCGTCCATCTAGGCAACATCTTTCTGCAAAACCCAATTCCAAAAACATGTTCCAGGAAGCATTAGCATCAAATTAACCATAAGTTTGCAACAAAAGATGCGAGAATTTCATAACTTGTAGCTTGAAAATTCACCTCTTCTTTGAGACATCTCGGATATCCTGGTTGTCCTTTTCAAGGTCATCACTCCGAGGGCTGCCGTTTATGGATAGGGGAGACTCTGGCACTCCAGATGTTGCTCCCACATTCTGTTGTGGCTGTCCCACAGGCCGATTCATTTTCAAAATCAGAAGAGCTTTCTCGTAGGAAGACAAAATCTTCTGTACTAACAAGTCCCTGGACTCAACAGAAGATGCTGTTCCCAAATGCACCCTTAACTGTTTTGCTAATTCCATTCCTTGAATCAGCTCACCGATCAGTGTTTCCTGCTCCCAGTGCCATCCGTGCTCCATTTTTTCCTTCTTCTACAGTTTTCACCGCACGATATAACGGGAAATAGGGTGATTCCTTCTTTGAAATTTGGAAGTACTAAATCATAATACTACCACTTCCAAATACTAGACTGGGTAAATTTGTGTTATCAAGAAGCAAAAGCTTTCCCCTAAGGAACACAAGCAGAAGCAGCCAAAGGGATTGAAATAACCTGAATGGTGAAGAGTAAGAAGCAACAACCATGGAAGTTGGCCTGAATGAAATTTGTATTATGGAGCCGAAAAGTTCAGCTGTTAAAAACTTGTTTATGTAGAGCTTAAGCGAAAGGGAGAGTACGAGAGTGAAAGCTCTTGGTTTGAAGAAGAAAATTGAAGGTTTGGGTTTATAAAGGAGCTCCTTGAGATAGAAAAGGTTGTGGGAACGTAGAAAGTTTGAAGGTTGACCAAAAGAAACCGAGTTTTTCAGCATAGACCAGTCTTTGGTCATACGATAAGAAGTAAGAGTGGAGTGTGCGGACTGAGGAGAGGTCCAAACTCCAAATTCTGACCAATTCTTCCTTCAAATTACTTCTAACGTGGCCCGCCCTTTTCTTTTCTCATTTGTCCTTTTATGACACGAATGATTGAGGTTAAGAAGAGAAACGAATAGAGAACTAAGAAAGTCAGGGTTGAAGCTCAATAGAAGAGTTGGACCAAGAAGTTTCAAACCATATTCCGCGTTCTTGCTCTGCCCTTGTGCTTCTCAATGTGGGGAAAATGGGAGCTTACGTGTACCGAAGACGCCATCTGCACCCACTTCTCCATCTGCTTATCCCTGCTAGATTCTTCACGTGGCTTTTAAGTTTTCTAGTTTCTTAATGTGATTTTCAATTTTCTATGATGAATCTTAACTGTCGAGAACATGCATAAACGTAGATTGACTCAGTCTGGCCATGCTTGAGCCAACCCTGAATTCCTTTTCTAGAGGGATTTGCCCCTGTTTCCATGGTCAAAGAACTTCAACACGATGCATGCACGGTAACATATTTGGAAACCGCACAATTCTTTTTAATGGGAAATTTTCCAAAAGAACCCATCTCTTTTATAGACTTTAAGATAATTAAAAGCTTCATCAAAGGCAGGAATTTCACCTGGATTGTAGCCACCAAACAACATCCTTCATTTCAAGGGCCCCTAAGGCCATTGTCCTGAATTAGGAACCTAACCCAACAACCCTCTCTAATTCATACGTAGATTAGAAAGTGACTAAACAACAGGTTTCACTGTGATTATTAAGCCTATTAATTCGATTAAGGTTCTGTCATTTTGGGTCCTTTGTTTATCTTTGTATTGTTGGGTTTGTTGAGCTTTTCCTTCAATAAGTGCCATGAGATGGACATCACCATGATGAATGGAATTGCAAGTGTCCCCTCTGAGACATAGTATAGTATTAGGAATAAACTTCGTCTTCATTAAATTAAATTCAGAAAGCAGAAGAGAGACAACATTTTGTTTGTTGGGTCTTCAATGTGAAACCTGCAAAGTCAAAACAAATGAAGGGATTTATTAAATTCAGAAACTAGCTAGGCCTCCTCGTGCACAAATCTTTTGGACTTGATATCTTATTTGCAGTTTGCATATATATACAATTGTTAACAGAGTATTTCAATAAAATAGCTTTTTATTTTTTTGTTTAAATTATGGAATTTACACACAAATGATTAGGGGTCGTCAACGGGGTTGAGGAGAGTTTTCAATTAGACCATTTTCAAGTACTAAATGACAATAAAGATTAAAACAAATCTAGTAGGTATAATAGTACTTTTGGCAATTGATTTAAATATATATATATATATATATATATATATATATATATATATATATATATCTATCATAGAACTCAATAAGGGTCAATTTTCTCCATGGATATGTCATTTTCTGAGTCAAAAGTCTCCTTAAATTAGATGTTGTGAAATATTTTAGTATTTGACTGTTCATTGGTCTAATTTTTGTTATTATTTTTCTAATTTTTTTCCATTTCAATTATTTAGCTTCTTTTATCAAATTTTTGATAGGGTTATGTAAACTCTTTTGGTAAGATGTTCTTGAACAAACCAATTAAAATCAATAAAATTTGAAATAAATTAATTACTTTCGTACTAATTATATCTTGTAATTGCTCAATTATGTTAGGTATATCAACATATAAGATACCTTAATCCAAATTTTATTATTTGACAAGATATTTGAATCTTCTATATATTCGATTAAATTTTTTTGCATAATTTTTTAATTTAAATAAAAAAAATAAGAATAAGATTCTCAAAAGCTGGTAGTTGAACAAGAAACTTTTGACTTGATGGTCACAAATGACTAGCATTAAATTTGAAAGCAAAAAGTTTTTCCGAAATTAACATTTGAAAAATTCAAAAGGTAAATCCCCTCCTCTGGTAATTATGGTAACCGCGTTTTCGTGGAAGATCATGGGGTTGGAAAATGACGTGAAAAATGGCCCAAGGTTAGTATCAAAAGGTTTTAAGCGACAACCAGGCTCATGCCCAAATTACCCTCAAAGAGTGTTGACCGCCCTGTCAGTGATATTGACTCTTTTCATCCCAACTTTTCCTGGACCAATCCCTCTGCCACCCAAGGACTAGTATTTGAATTTTAATAATAATAATAATAATAATAATAAAGAATTCTGTATGACTTGTTGGGATTTTAAGGTTAAATATCACCTGGAATTTGACATATCTATTAATTTTGAATCGCCTGGATTATTACATATATCCTTTGATTAATTAATGGCGGACTTGGAACCACGTCTCCATCTCCTTGTTTTTTCTAGTATGTTGATTATGAATTTCACTTTCGTCACGGTTAGTAAAAGTTGTATTACGTTGACTTGGATTTTTTGTTAATTTTTAATCAATTCTAAATGAGGTCTGTTAATTCCCTTCAAAATATAATTAAAATAATTACAACGTCGTTCCAAAGTGTCGTTTTAAATAAGTGTTTAAAAAATTTTCAGTTTAAATGCTTATTTTCCTTCTTGACTCATTCACCGGGTTTGTGAAACATATCCCAATTAGTTGATGTACAAAAAAATAACTTGTTGGAGTCTCCGCCCGAGGAGTGAGTGGCTGTCTTTGCTCGGTAAATATTATGGCATCCGGTAGCTATTCGCTTCCCAAGTTCACGCCGCTGGTCCCAGTTCTGGTTGGTGTGGCTGTGTATGGCCGATTGAGTGGGGTTGAGGCCCACGATGTTTGCCACGTGCTTTAAATGTGCAAGGTACTGTTCGTTTGTTCTGGAGGACATGTAGTGCTTTAGTTTTATATGCCTTGACTTTAGGATATGTGAAAGTGAACGCAGACGTAATTTCTCCGTGTGTGTGTGTGTGTATGTAGCTTTGTGCTTGGGATTAAAGTACGAGCGTCCGCATTTGGTTGATGAAATTTAAGAGTATTGCTTGACTTTTGCGAGTTCGCCTGCTATACAATTAAGCTTTTATTCAGTTGACAGTTCAATTAATCAATAATACATGATAATTCTCATGTTGATTGGTCTATTGATTATTTGAATAGTTAATTATAATGTTTAAGAAGACAAATATTTCAATCGACCCAAAACTTGATATTAGCAATTTAGGTGAATAGAACATCCAATACAAATTCTACTGAGAAGCACTCAACAAGGACAGAGGATTATACAAGAAGAATATGGAAGCAGCTGGAAAGAACTAAGGAAAGAAATTGGAGAAGAAATATGGGTAAACCCGTGGAAGAAAAAGAACTTCACGAAACTTTGGCCTTCTCTTCATCCCTTTTATCAGCAAACATCTCACCATGTCTCATTATCCAAAACCTCTCTATTTCTTCTGCTGTACGCCCTGGAATTCTTCCAGCTATCAAATCCCACCTGTTATTCAATTTTAAAACTTATGTAATGTAGAGTTAATTAGCATGTATAAAGAAAAGAAGACTCCTTGAAATTAATCATGTCAGAACTGAGAAGCAATAAGCTCGGAGAAAAAAGATAAACCAATAGTCTGATAAATTTGGAATTCGATGGGTCTATGTCTCAGCAGTAAGTACAGGTAAATCAGTGGGAGTTTGGTCAAGCAGACATTGATTATGAAGAGAAATATACATGTAGGGAGATAAGGGGAACAGAAAAGAGATAAATACATGTTTGGGACAAATCCAGAATTTCCGCAGGTTGACATACAATAATGCATAAAGCTGATGAATGTCCTTAGCTTATATGCAGAATAAAGGTAGAATGCCTCGTAAATTGATCCTCTCTCTCCTTAGAAATTGATCAACCAAAAAATTAAAAAGGGGTGGGGGGAGGATTTAAGCATTAGGAATTAAAATATGAGCACGAGTGCACTTCTGTATATCCAGTTTCTAGTTTCTCCCATGATTAACAATATTGTAAAAAATGTGCATTGCCCGAGGACCTGTTCTTTTTCGAGGAGTAATGTTTGTCTAGACCCCCAAGAAAAACTGATCATTGTCTGATCTTTCCATATAAAACAAACTCCAAAGAAAGTACAGCACGTTGGCTGAAAATTACTCCATTGAGTCCGTCAAATCGTGTTGCCTAGCGGCGTGCTGCAATGCAATTATTCCCGAGCTTCACGTTTTCATCTACTCGCCTCTGCACTGCACTCCGGATCAAACGGCACGCCCTGATCTTCCGGGCTCTCTCTTTCTTCAGGATCTCTTTCTCTCACGCAAGCACCCGAGCAGGGCCACAGAGACAAACAGGACCACGTCTATGCAAGTTATAGAAGCCAATCTACTGGGTTTAATTTCATTATCATTTTTAGTTTTCATTAGAAAATTAAGTTGGTATAGAATCTGTTTCAAGTGTAGTGCTGAAAATGTTTTAACAAAGCCGAGGAAAACTTCGTCAGATGAATAATGTTTTACCTGTCTCCAACCAATCTGTAAATTCTGTATACAAGATCTTCCTCTTGTTCAGTCATCTTTATGAATTCCCACTCGATACTGCTTACTTCTGCACCAGATCATAAGTTGAAAAAAAAAAATTCTTACAATTGCTTAGCGGTAAAGTCTGTCTCACTGTACTGTTGTAAAGTCATGGATGAAACAAAGTCAAGATGCATTATCCCTGAGAAAAGGATGACAAAAGTTAGGGTAAGTGTGCAGGCAAAAGAATCAATTACCTTCCGAGGTGGATTTTAAGATCTTGGCTTGTTTCTGCGGACGCTCATCCATTTTCTCCACACAACATATAGTAGAAAAAAGAGCAATGCACTCTAACTGGCTAGAAAGAACAAGATGAGAGAGGAGAAAGGATCAACGGCGCTGCACTCTGAAAGTAGACATAAATTGAAAGTATATATATAACAGAGAGAAGTTGATCAAACAGTTACTGAAAATATATTTATTTGTGGTGAAGGAAAGCATAAAATATGGGGAGGGAATCAACTCAAGGATTGGACAAACTGAATTGAAGTGTGGGAAGCATTATGAAGAAAAGACTGGTGAGACAAAATTGAAAAGAACTTAGGTGTATCACTCCTAGAGCTTCACGGACTGACTGGTGCGACTTACCAATGGAGTAACACAGGTTGACTTGTAGTTATTTCCCACTAGGTTGACTGTTCCGTCTTTTGGGCCTAAACCCAGAGGTTTTATCTGGAAAGTGGGTTTCCTTGGAAGACGCCCGAGCCCAAAGTAGATATAATCATGCTCATGCAAAATTTAGTGGATTCGTCCAATCATCATTAGACAGTTTTTCCTTTTCTATTAGTTTACTAAAGATTTCAGAATTTTTTTAAACACAATACTGACAAGTGATGATATATCTAAGTACGAATGAAATGTTTAACCTTATTTGTCAAGTTATTAGCAGATGAATTTTGCTCCGGTGAGATTAGATAGAGATTGCCGATGAGTATCCTGGAGGCCTCGAACCATCAACACTCTTTCGTTCGGACAAAGGGTAAAGAGAATCCAATTCAACTGGTCCAATTTCTCAATTCTAGTTTCTTCCATCACTGTATAGGAATACTCTTTACGGACTCTGACTGTAAAGCAAATTGAACCACCATGATTGATCTCCACGATTCTTTTTAGACGTTTTCAATGCGCCAAGGACGAATATGTTTGAATGAAAACAGAAGATGAAAGTTACTCTAGGCTTGACACTAACCGCAAAAACAACGCATGGAATCTATTCTGCTGGTATTTGTGATTAAAAGGCGACCATACCCAAAAGGTAGATTCGGAGTGTGATGTAAAATTGAACGAATCTCATTCGTTCCATGCCTATAAATAGGCTCGAAAACTGCTTTGTAACACCAAGGAGCCATAGAGAGAGCTCAAGAGAAGTCCTTAGAGGTTAGCAATTTCCTATTAGCCTTCCTATCTTCCCTGGCCCATTGCAATGGCTTCAGTCCAATGCTGCAAACCTGCTGAGAAAAGCTGCTGCCACCAGGGACACCAAGACCACTCATTAAGCCAGAAGGTGTCCGGCATGGCTAGCTCAATCTTCAAGGGCCATGGAAGCCACCACAGCGATGGCCAGCCTACCGAATGCTGCGGCCAAACCCAAGGGCATTGCCCACATCACACCACGTCTCACACGAGCCAAAACCAGTGCATGAGCCAGACTAACGGCCACAAAACTCAGCACGATGCATCCGGTACTGCCATGGCTTGCCAGGGTAAGACCAAAAAGAGGGGTGAGCACAAGAAGAGAGGCCTGCTACAGAAGATCAAAGATGGCATTTCCGGTGACGACAGCAGTAGCAGCAGTGACAGTGAGAGTGACGATGACAAATGTGGGACAAAAAAGGCAAGTTATTGACCAAACTTTGAAGCTCAGAAAAGTTGGGTGTTTTATAAATTCAATACAGATTTTTTTATCATGAACCTTTTCCTGCATTCTTACCGGTATCTAATTCTGTGTTTTGCAGAACTGAGAGGATCAGTCCTGGGGGATCCATCATCCGTTAAATAAAGCTTCCACATAGTATAAAGTAAACAAGATGCGCTAATGGAATCGATAAAGGTCCATGTAGCATGGCTGGTTCTATAGTGAAGCAATACAGCTTCATTTAAGTGTGGGATGTCCTATGTAAAAGTGAACTTCTGTCTCTAATAAATAGTAGTAATAAATATTTTCTATGATAAAGAATGGTGCAAGCAGAACCTTCTCTCGAACTCCTAAAGATTTTGCACCGATGGATGAAGTTAGGACCAAAACGTACATAACGCTCTTGATAAGCAAAGTAAAATGGTTGGAAGCCAGCAAACTGCAAGGAGAGAGGCTGCTGTAAACGCGAGCAGCCACATTCCTTTTACTTACATAGTATCACGGACTATCTAACAATCTGGGCCAACTTCCTTATAAAACTAAGCCTTTGGATGATATAAGATAACCGAGACTTTAAGCAGAAAGTAAGTAAAGTGGATGCTTACATTGATACTGTCAAAACAATGATTGCAATGAAGGTGTAAACCTTTTCCCCCTGAAGAGAAGATATCGACTGAAAGATTTGTTTCGATCAAAGTAAGTACGCTGAATTCTCACCAAATCCTGGAGTCCTGAGATTTTAAAGGACTCAAATGTTTTGATTTGCTTCTTTGGCAATCTCGAGAGTTCAATTACAGTTTTATTTTGCAATTCAGATTCTATGATCAACAGTTCTAGTATGGATGGTTTGATGATAATGATCTATGATGGTTTCCAGTTCATTCCTTCCTTTTCCTTTTTTAGTATGGATGATGGATATTCACATTGAGGTATTTTTGCATGTACCGGTCGGCGTGAATATTTTCTGCCCCTTTGCCTTTTTCTGGTGTTTTGTGGCTGAACTGTGTTGCCATTTAGGACCCAGGGGACTAGTTGTTTTTTCGTGGCTGAATTGTCTGACCCATTTGGTCTCTTTGCAACAGGAGATAAGCAGCGGAAGGGATTTTCTCTGCCCTCTCTGCTTTTTTTCAGGCAACCCCCTTGCCAGCTCTTTCAATGAAATGTTCATGCCCTTCAAAAAAAAAAAAAAAAGTTCTAGGCTTCTTATATACCATGTACCAATCAGGAGTCCTCACTACTTCACCAATCCAGCCTACTAACTTGGTCTTCAACCATGAAGATGATACTTTTCAGGTGAGGTGAACTTGCTACTGATGCCCGCTAGACGATGCATCTCTGATCAGACCAATGAATTACGAAATACTCTTCTTTTCAGAAGTTCAATACATATAGTATAAAGCAAATGAATGGAAGCTAAAATTCTGCTATAGAACTTCTAACCACAATAATTTATTTATCTTAGAGCTGTGTAGAATTCACAAGCCATTACCGAAAGAAATGCATAACAAAAGCAGCGTGATCTGCAGTAATGTGCTGCAGAATTTCATCAAAAGTAACCAGGGCCAAGGATTGTTAAGAAGAGAAGAGGGATATCTTCTACAGTTAAGTACTATCTGTTTAAGAACAAACTTGAAAAGAAAAGAAAAATAAAAATCATTCAACGATTCAGATCATATTATCTGCTAATTTCCCATTTCACATGTTCTATGGGATAACGCAAGACAAGATATGAAACAGGCCAAAATGAATACATGCAGCGGACAAATTCTTTAGATGAAAGACTTCCAATATCAAAGTTAATACCATATTTCCTGCTAACTCGCAGCGGATCCAAATTCTTTCGATGAAGAACTTCCAATATCGAAGTTATAATTTCCTCGACTAATCTAACCACTTGGGCTTGAAATATATGTATGTATATATCCATTCCTCGCCATTATTGACCTATACATTTCACATGCGTATGACTCTCATTTGCAACAGTAAACTGGCTCAAGGAATTTGAAAATGATACGAGAAAAATATACCCTTAATGATTTCTCCACTCAATAATGAATAATTCTTCTTTGTTAAAAAAGAGTGATCCAAATTTGAAGCTCCTTTCTCCCAGAATATGACAACATTTTGGATATTACTCAATAAAAATGCTAAAGCCTATAGCTCGACCTTGCTAATGGAAGTTATTAGTAATTAAATGTCAGTAGTAGGCATAGAATCTAATGATCACCATAAAAAGCTGAATCCGGTGACTCCATGAAATCATATGTGTCGCTTTCTTTTTCTTTTATCATATCATCTCCTTGACAAAGAGATTCTTTCTAGAGAAAATGGATGGGCGCCCATTCAACGCTTCTGCTACTCAAGAACAAATGTGACCGAAATATATTCCATATTCAATTCCAATGATGCTATCGGTCGAGATGTGGAACTTATTCTCTGTCTGATTGCAATGAATTCTTTTTCTTATTTTAGATATATTTTCTGGTCATAATCTATATGCGCACCGAAAGGGGAATTCCATCCTCCAGCCTCTATATATATATTTTGCTCCACGAAGTAAAATCATCAAGCAATAGCAAATTTAAGAGAGTCGGTCAGAACTCTAGAGAATTAGCAGCAGCAATGGCCTCAGTGCAGTTGCCCAAAACAACCGAAAAGGGCTTGAACCAAGGATATTATGGTTGCAGCTCATTCGGCCAGAAAGTGTCTGACATGGCTAACTGGGCATGCAAGGCTACTAAAAGGGAGAACAAATACCAGGGACCCCAGAATGGCTATGCAGTGGCTTACAGCGAAAGTGAATGCTATAGCCAAATCCAACACCCCATCCATGGGACGAAAGAATCCCAGACAGCTTACGCAATGGCCGAATTTCGGGATGAGTATGGCCGATCTTATGGCAGCCACAAGTCCCAAAATGGCAATGCAATGTCCAAAACCAAGGCTCATGGTCCTGGAATTGGCTTCGGTAACCATTTCAGCGACGGGAATCAGACTAGCCCCGGAAAAGGCCAAAACCATGGTTATGGCTATAGCTATGGTTCGGCCCATGGTAACCAGAAAAATAGTGGAATGGGCCATGGCTTCAGTAATCACACAAGCTATGAAGCAACTGAAGCTTATGGCTATGGTTCAACCCATGGAAACCACAAAAATAGTGGAAAGGGCCATGGCTTCAGTAATCACGCAAACTATGAAACAACTGAAGCTTACGGCTATTATGACGAAAGCAACGGCTACGGGAATTGTGCAAACAATGGACTGGCGCATAGCCCAGCACACCACCGCGGCAAACACTCTGGACAGAGACAAGAGTTCATCAAGGCCCAAGCTTACGGTCCTAGCAAAAACATGGATTATGGTACCACGGAAACAGAGACACGTCATTATGCCAAGACCGAAACCCACTATGCCAATGAGTCTCACTACTACGGCGGAGGCCGTGGATTCCCTGCTGGCAATGGCTCTCATTGCATTGGGCGAGCTGGTTGTGCACCAACTTGCAACGGTAGGGAGTGCCACGCAAAGCCCAAAAACATGGGCGACCACCCTGTCAGGGGTCTCCTAAGCAAGATAAAGGATGGCATTTCGGGCAACCGCAGTGACCATGGCAGAGGCAGCGGCAGCGACAGCGACAGCGACAGTGATTGTGACGAGTATGGGAAGAGGAAGGTAATAATCCTATCTCCCTGAAACAGAGTTCTTTGGCTGATCTCATTTGCTATTTTTTATTTTCGGTGCAAAAAGGCAAAGGATAAAACTAATGATTTAGTGATGGTTTGGCATACAGGTCTGGGTAAGCAAAGCAATATGATGAATTCTATACATAAACATGATGGAGATGACGGTGAGATCAAAGCAAGATGAAGTTTCCTAATAAAAATGAGACTGCCATAGCAGAAGAACAGAATAAAGTTTCGCCATGAGTTGATGTTTTCAAGTTATTAAAATGAGACAAATATATATATATATATATATATATATATATATATATATTATATGTATGTATGTATGAATTATGATAAAACCTCTGGATGAGTTGGGTTGTTCTTACTTTGTTGATTTGCCTGCATAAAACGTCTTTAAAATGTAGCCTTAGTCTACGGCCAGAACCTTCACTCACAACGCAAACATCCTGCACCAGCAAAAAGGCATCCTACTAAACTATGTTTATTAATATAAAAATAATAATAACAAAAACACCTACCAAATAAACTAAAATAGTTTCCAGTGAATAACAATTCTGGACGTAAGTTTACACTTGGAAGAATAGTCGCATCTCAATTCCGAGTTAACGTCTAAAGGTCAAAAAGCGGTGGCCCCATTGCTAGAGTCATTCAGCCGATAGACAAGTCAGACCCACAAAGGGCACAATAACAGAACATTAGAGTGCACCTAGAAGCAAAAATGCTCCTTCTGACCCAAATAAAACATCAGCGAAGACATACTCCAGTCGAGCATTTCTGCCAAATAAACTACAGATCCTAACATAGCGTTAATCCATCCTTTTCACCAGAAATAAAAAAAAAATAATATCATGCAAAAGCGAGCTCTATATTACATACTGATGTTAGATTTTATTATATTTCGTTGGTTATAGGACATTCCATAAGAACTATCATACAATGGCAGTTCTTGTTCACAAGAATTTATAAAAATTAAAAGTTAAAATTTCATGAGTTAAAATAATATTTTTATACTTGTTCCTTGTATATTCTTTGATATGATCATAACCATCTTTCCTTCTTTATTTCACTCATATGTCACATAATACACTGCAGCGAAGACACTTAACCGCCCCATTAACAAGAATCTATAATCAAGCCCCATATTGTGTGCACAAAGATTTGGAGAAATTGGCTTCATACCTACAGAAGGATCCCACAAATAAGCAAGTTACAACCACAAATTAAGGCTCCAAAAGGTTTCAAACACTACGTGAATTGTTATTTATATTCACACCCAAGGTGCATATTTACAAATTCAAGAATCAAAATAACCTTGAACAAAATCCCGTGAAAATGAACAATAAATCTAACTTCATTTAATTTCCAAAACAGAAAATCAGAAAAAGATAAATCTGCAGACATCGCATTAAGCATCTTTGCATCAGAAATTTCGAGCATATTTCATATAGCCAAGAAAGTGCAGGTGACCAAATCCAGTTCATCTCCACCACCGGACCAACTTTCAAGTCATAAAGTTCAGTTCAAAACGGAACCTAAGAGAGAGAGAGAGAGAGAGTTTAGCTTAAAAAGTCAGTTGAAGATTACACATTTCTGCCTCTAAGGATGTACTTTAATACCATATAAGCACTAAAGAATGCTAAATGATAAAGTTACCATCATATTATTATAAAAACTTGAAAGGCAACCTCAAGATCTTCTTCTACCCTTGGACAAAAGAGGGATAAATAATCCACTCTACAGTTACCTCACAAAAATCGCAAAAATATAGAAACAAGGAAAGGGATATTGCATATGAAGTTACATCCCAACAGAAGAGCAGGCTTAAACCTCCCAATACTAGTGAAATCAGCAACTTAAGGAACACCCCAAGTCTACCCTGCCGAAACAACTAAATAGGAGTATAGATACACCCAAATGAGATACAAAAAAGAACGTAGAAAAAACCAAGGCCGAACATAGAAAACCACACTGAAATTTGAGGTTTAAGTAAGTTGCCAAGAAAACTACAAACTCACTCTATAGATTAATCAAAAACCTAAAACTCTTCAGGGAGCAAAACTTCAGACATCTTTTTACCACCGGAATGCCAAGCACAATTTTTGCACTGACACTGAAAGCAGAAACAAAGCCATTAGTCAGAGACAGTCCACACCACAGTGCCCAAACCTACTAAACGAATTTGCTTACAGAAGAACAAAACAGAAATAGGAAGCAAAATCAGCACAAAGAGTTTCACTCCAAACTTGAGAAGTCACACCCACAGATCTATATACAAAACACCCGAGAATCTACACAACAGCAGAGAAATCCTACAATTGCAGCTCTTTGTTAGGAGGAATAGCAACTTAACTAACCAACTTCCAAATTCCCAAAAGATTGACCAACAAATACCACAATTGTCAAATAACCATAAATCTTACTTCCAGATTCCCAATAGATTGACCTACAAATACAATATCCAACTTGTATCACTCAGTCAAAATCCAAAATCATAATCAATATACAATATCCAAACTGTAAGATTCATCAAGGAAAACCGAAGCAAAGATAAAGAGAACCTCTGACAGAAGGCCCCTGCACCAATCTGCTTGCCAAATCCTTCATAAATGTCTTATATCTTCAACTCCAAACCAATAACCACAAACAGCATCCATAATAATTATCTGACCCCAAAATGTTGACAAATAAGAGAAATGCGAACCTTCTAAACACCTGTTCGCAACTGCTGCCAGATATTCCTTATCCTTCTTCAAATGACTTCAAACACAACATCTACAATGATAAATTAGCATGCTCACACCATACCTACTAAGAGCTCTAAAGCTGAAATCTACAGAAAAAATTACAACGTAAAGACAGAGAAAGTCTCAAAAATCTTTGCCGAGTACAGGATTTCCAGACCCTGATCATAGAATGCCTCATAAGTAATAGCAAGAAGTTCAAAAAATATTAAATAAATACCAATAGGAATCCGCCTTAGAACTCCACCAAGCAAAAGTTCAACTCACCAAATCCCTAAGAACAAAATAAGCACCAACACTAACATTAAAACAGATATGAATACAAATATTACAAGGAAAAGAAAATGAAGAAGCTAAAAGTGAAAAGTCCTGCAAAAACCACAATGACCAGAGCAAGAAAGGTAGACTAATATATTAATACAGCCAGCAATACAGAACTTGATCTTCTCTGGTTCTCTCCCCTACTTCTATTTCACCCTCGTTTTCCCTTGTTCCTCCCTATTTGCTTCTGTCTATTGCTGATTTTCCCTCTAAATTTCTATTTTCTATTTCCTTCCCCTACTGGTTCTTACATCAAAATATAACAGAACTTGAAACTCTGTAATAAAAGCCAAAAGCAGGTTCTCAACACATACCACTCTTAGAACTACACGCACACAAACATAAAAGAAAAGTAATGTTCAAAATTGATCACTGCCTGTCAAACATCGAGATAAAAACCTGTTTTTGAATTATTAAGTAAAGATGCTACCTACAATCATAAAACCATTCATATAGATATCAATCACAACAAGAAGAAAGTGTCCTCAGAACTGTGCCAGCTAGAAAGAACATCTGCATTCTACTGAAACTAGCTAGTGTATATAGAAATGACATCAGAACGTGAAACTACCACAAAAACCAGCTCTTACTTAGAGTTTAGGGTAAATGTAAATGTAACCCGATAGAATTGAAATGGCCATCCTCCCCTCCTCATCTACTTACCTAATCCCTCCATCCCAAGTTCATCAACAAAGATACAAGCATATAAGATCTCATTCTCCCTGCGTAATGCTAATAATCCCTAACAGCAGCCTCTGAAGACCCAAGAATCAAGAACACGTATGGGCAAAAAAAAGCAACCAAAAGCAACATATGGCTTGAAAACCTAAGAACTACAAAAACTCAGACACAAAGAATACAAAATATGAAGAACATTTGACAAAACAACCCTCTTGCAACAGCTGTGCAATATCCTTCATCCTTTCTCCTTTTAGTTTTGAAAAATGATAACATCAACATCTAAAATAATAAAGGGTTAATAACATCTTATCATGCTCAGTAACGTAACTCCACAGGATCCTAAAATCTCCAAAACGAAAGACTACAAATAAATACAATAAGAAGGAAACAAATCTCATTGAGGGTTGAAATAGTATTCTAAATTCAAAAATCCAAGAGACCCCTTATCAAACACAACCATAAAAGATATTGAAAGCATTAAAAACTAAGAGGCCCTGAAACAAGGGTGGAAAAGTATCAAAAAATAACAGACAACATATATAACCGTAGTATAAATTGTGCTATGTGCTGAAGGTAGGATCTAAAATAATAAAAGGGTCAATAATGCTCAGTAACATAACTCCACAGAATCCTAAAAGCTCCAAAACAAAAGACAATAAAGATATACGATAAGAACCATGAAGAAGATCTCCTTGAGAGTTGAGACAGTATTCCAAAATTGAAAATCCAAGAGACCCTGATCAAACAAAACCATAAAAGAAATCTTGAAAAAAACTATATAAATACAATTTCTAGCAACATACTTCATTTCTGCTACTTAGACATACAAAAACTATCAACTTTCATAACTATGCAAAGATCGAAATCGGATACTGAGAACCAAATGGAAAACAAAACCTCAACTGACAGAACTTGTAAACTCTGCGTGGATCTCTCCAACCTACAAACACAAACAAATCTGAAAAGAATATAAATCCCACAATAAGAACTCAGTCGGACATTTATATGAACCAGTTAAAAGTACACGTCAAAAATCCAAGAAATGAAAGCACAACTGACATATAAATTTGTGGCAGAGCTTGAATGACCAGAAAAGTATCAGCTACCTACAATCACAGAGGGGCAGATATAGATACCAATCACAAACACAAGAAAAATATCTGCATAAAATTCCTGTCTCAACTAGCAAGGACATTCACAATCTTTCGAAACTAGCAAGTGATCACCGGAATATTTCCAAACCTATAAAAACTATCACACACACCTGTAGTTACGTCCACATTCTGACACTAGCATGCGACCACTCGAATCTTTCAAAACCTGCACAACAACCATACCAACTACTTATCTCATGTTTTAAGCAAATGATAGGTCAATGCAAGACAAACATTTAAGTGGTCTTCTATTATCGCTTCATCTACTCACCAATCCCTCCCTCCAGAGCTCCATCCTCTAAGATATGAGATAACAATCTCATTCTCCCACAGAATGCAAAATTGCTAATAGTTCTTAAGAGCAGCTGCTGACCCAAAAACCATAATAGGAAATTTCAATACCTAAACAACAAGAAAAGAAAAATTGTTAAGAAACTTATCGGATGACTTAACCCATCTCAGCACATAAAGAGGATGGCGTAACCCAACTCATCTCAGCACATAAAGAGGATGACTTAACCAACCTCTGCACATTAAGAGTAACAACATCTCGACATTATAAACTTCTGCATTATGAAAATCCCAAAAGAAACACAACAAAATTAAAAACCATCTATTGATATGAAAAACAGATCTAATCAAAAGCCTCAAATCCAAGTATTTTTGAGAGATATGAAGAACCAGGAAGCAAATCTCCTTGAAAGTTGAGATAGAAATCCAAACCAATGGAAAACTTAAAAACCAAGAGATCCAAAGAAAGAGTAGAATAAAATTGTATAATCAGTGTAGACTTTTGTCTTATGTGCTGAAGGTAGAATTTCCAAGATTGCTGTTGTCAACAACCTATGAAAACCATGTGTCAAGCCCAAAAACAAGAGAAAGAAATGGTGAAATGAAAACAAAAGCTACAAATAACAAAAATCTTCTACTTTTTGGGAAAGAAATTGAAAAAAAAAAAAAAGGAAGCCGATAGTGAAGATCCTACAAAAAATGAAAAAGAACAAGAAGAAAAAGAAGACTTAACCACCAGACATAAAAGCCATTAAGCAAGATGACGGTCACACAAAATTTCACCCATTTGAAGTCCTTAATGGCCACATCTTCCACATGTTTATCTTGTACCAATGCAATTAAAATATTACCAAAATAAAGAAAAAAAATGTGAGTAAAATTTCTAACAAGCTTCATGTCTGCTGCCTATACTTTAAAAAACTATCTACCTTCAAAGCAATAATGCAAATCAGATATTAAAACCAAGCAAAAGCAAAATCCTTCATCCTTATAATTCTTAAAACTGATATCCCCAAGCAGCATCTTAAAAATAAAGGGGTCAAAAAGTCATATCATGCTCAGTACCAAAATGGAGGTCGAACAAAAATTTCAAACCTTCGGAAAAACCCTATTCCAACTGCTGCAAGATCCTTATCCCTTGTCCTTTTAATTCTGGAGATTGAACCCCAAACAACATTTGAATAATAACAGGGTCAAAAGTCATATCATGCTCAGTACTAATAGAAGAGCCTCCAAAATCAAATTAGAGAGATATGAAGAACTGGAAAGCAAAATCTCCATGAAAGTTGAGACAGAAAAGTCTTATACCATCTCCTCATCTCTTTCAAACTGCATTCACGAATAAATACTAATAATCTTTCATCTCCTGAAAACAGATAACACAAAGGCCAAACAACTTATTTTTCTTAAAAAAAAAAAAAGCTGAACAAAAATCCAACAGCAAAAAATGAAGACTTGTCCATTTTTTCCATCAGGATGGCCAGCCAATGAACCACTATACATAATAGCCAACACCACGCAAACAGATATTAAGGACAAGTTTTCAAAAAAGAAGATGAAGGTCAAACAAAAGCTCAACCATTGTGAAGAACTTAATGGGCCACATCTTCCACACATTTACCTTGTGCCAACTAAATTAGATAGAACATGCTCTAACATTGAAAAAATTAAAATTAATAAAATTTTAACAACTATCCAAAGATCTGAATCAGATACTAAGAACCAAAGAGAAAAACAAAATTTCAACTGACACAACTTGTAAACTCTGCATGGATCTCTCCAACCTACAAAACAAACAAATCCCAACAGAATATAATTCCCGCACTAAAAATTCAAACCACAAAAAATTAGCATATAACATCAACAACCAACCTATCATATAAAGGCCTGCATCTTTTTCAGTTACATGAATGAAATCCATTTGATTTGAAATTCTCTAACATGTTTCAGACATTTATATAAACTAGTTAAAAGTAGACCTCAAAAATCCTAGAAATGAAAGCACAACTGACATGTAAATTAGTGGCAGAGCTTGAAAAACCAGAAAAGTATCTGCTACCTACAATCAGAGGACACATAGATATTGATCACAAACACAAGAAAAATGTCTGCATAAAATAACTACCCCAACTAACAAGGACATTTGCAATCTTTCAAAACTAGCAAGTGATCACCGCAATCTCTCCAAACGTATAGAACCACCACACAAACCTGTACTTCTCTTGAGTTATTTAGGCAAATTTCAGGTAAATGTAAGAAAGTTAAATTTAAAGTGATAACAGAGCTAATAATTTCTTGCTACATCCCAAAGAGATAACAGAGCTACATAAGATCTCATTCTCCCTGCATATTGCTAATAATTTCTAACAGCAGCCTCTAGAGACCCCAGAATCAAGAACTAAGCGCAGAAAGCAAACAGAAAATTGAAACAAAACTATAAAGAACCAGGAAGCAAATCTCCTGGAGAGTTGAAACAGTATTCCAAAATTGAAAATCCAAGAAAGCCTGATCAAACAAAACCGTAAAAGATACTAAAAGCATTAAAAACTAAAATAGGCCCTGAAACAAGGATGGAAAAATATTAAAAAAAAAAAACATAAGTAACCATATGTACTCAAGGTAGAATCTCCACAACTGAAGTTGTTACTGACAGCCTATGAAAACAAAGAGTCAATATAAACCAAAAAACAAGTAAAAAAATAGTAACCGAAAAACAAATTACACGAAGGCCAAACAATTTTTCATTTGAATAAAATCTGAAAGTTAAAGATCCTGCAACAGTTAAAAACAATCCAATAGCAAGAAATGAAGACTTATCAATTTTCTCCATCAGGATGGCCAGCCAACGAACCACTGCAAATGAAAGCCAACATCACACGAACAGATATTAAAGACAAGTTTTCAAAAAAGAAGATGAAGGTCAAACAAAAGCTCAACCAATTTGAAGTCCTGAATGGGCCACATCTTCCACACATTTACCTTGTACCAACTAAATTAGTAAGAACATGCTCTAACATTAAAAAAAGTAAGATAAATAAAATTTCTAACAACATGCTTCATTTCTGTTGCCTAGACTTTAAAAGAAAAATCAAGTTCCAAACTATCCAAATACCCGAATCAGACACTAAGAACCACAAGAAAAGAAAAATCTCAATTGACAGAACATGTAGACTCTAATGAATCTCTCCAACCTACAAACACAAACAGATCCCAACAGAATATAAATCCTGCAATAAGAACTCAAACTCAGAACAAAAAAAAAATTGAAAGAAGACCATTCAATTTGAAATCCTATGGCATCTTTTCAGTTAAATGAAATCCATCCAATTTGAAATCCTATCAGACATTTATACAAACCAGTTAAAAGAAGACCTCAAATATCCAAGAAGTGAAAGCACAAATGACATATAAGCCAGTGGCAGAGCTTGAAAAACCAGAAAAGCATCTTCCGCAAACTACAATCACAGATGCACACGTATAGCTATCAATCACAAACACAGGAAAAATGGCTGCATAAAATCACTGTCCCAACTAGCAAGGACATTCACAATCTTTTGAAACTAGCAAGTGATCACCGGAATCTTTCCAAACCAAAAAACCTACCACACAAACCTTCAGGACAATCACAATCTTTCAAAACTAGCAAGTAATCACTGGAATCTTTCCAAACCGATAAAACTACCACACAAACCTGTAGTTCTCTGGAGCTATTCAAGCAAATTTTGGGTAAATGTGAGGCAGAGACAATTAAAATGGCAATCTCTCCTCCCCAAGCTCCATCCACAAAGAGAGACCAGAGCTATATAAGATCTCATTCTCCCTGCATATTGCTAATTATTTCAAACAGCAGCATCTGGAGACACAAGAATCAAGAACACGTAAGCACAGAAAGCGTTCAAAAAGCAATATACCGCATGAAAAACTAGAAAAATAAGACGTTCCAAAACAAAGGATAAAAGAAGTGCAAAACAATTACGAAAAAATAACCCCCATTCCAACTGCCAGCAAGATCTTTCATCCTTGCCCTTCCTGCTCTTAATTTTGGAAGCTGATAACACAGCATCTAAAATAATGAAGAGAAAAAGAATCATATCATGCTCAGTGACATTAACTACACAGGATCCTAAAAACTCAAAAACTAAAGAATTTTGAGTGATACAATAAGAACCAGGACAGCAAGTCTCCTTTGGAGTTGAGGCATAAAATTGAATATCCAAGAGACCTTGATCAAACAAAACCATAAAAAGATATTGAAAGGAAAAAATCCTAGAGGCCCTAAAGTTCACAATCCAAGACAATGAAACATAATTTCCATATGCATTAGTCAACCGAACTTCAAAAACCAGAAAATATCTGTGGCTACCTACAATCACAAAATACATATAGAATTCCGAGCACAAACAAGAGAAAAATGTCTGCATATAAGATTATGACCCCAGCTAGCAAGTGACATCCACAATCTTTCGACACTAGCAAGTGACCACTAGAATCTTTCAAAACCTGACAACAACCATACAAACCATACTTTATCTCAAGTCTTCAATGTGAGACAAACAAAAAGGGTCAAAAGTTATATCATGCTCGGTACCAATACAAAATTCCCCAAAATCAAGTAGTTTTGAGAGATACGAAAAACCAGGAAGCAAAATCTCCTTGAAATCAGAGTGTAGACTTTCATCTTATATGCTGATGGTAGAATTTCAAGATTGCTGTTGTCAACAACAACCTACAAAAACCATGTGTCAAGCCAAAAAACAAGAGAAATTGATAAACAGAAAAAGGTCGATAGTGACGATCCTGCAAAGAATGAAAAAGAACACGAGAAGAAAATGAAGACTTAAAAATTTTCCCCATTATAGAATGGCCAGCCAAGAACCACTGCACATAAAACCCATTATCAAGCAAGAAGGAGGTCCAACAAAAATCCAACTGCTGCAAGATCCTTTATACTCGTCCTTTTAACTAACCCCAAACAGCGTCTGAATGAAAAAATAAAGGGTCAAAGGTCGTATCAGGCTCAATACCAATACATGATCCTCCAAAATCAAGTATTCTTGACATATATGAACGGGAAGCAAATCTCCTTAAAAGTTGAGACAGAAATCCAAACCAATGGAAGTCTTTAAAACCAAGAGATCCAATCAATACATCCTAGACGAACAATCTAAATTCACCAACACCAAATTTTAAATTGAAACAATCTCAGTGAAAAATGAAGATAGCTGGAGATATAAAAGTTACAAGACCCCTTACCACCCACAGCTTCCAAATCTGTCATCCTTGTCATTTCTTCTTCAGGCCATGGCCATATACCATCTCCTTATCTCTTCTTTCTAACCGCATTCACAAAAAAAAGTACTAATAATCTTTTTTCTCCTGACGTATTACTAATTAACTTCAAGAGACAAAAATTATTCACAACGTGGAAGGAGATGCATTCCTAGTAACAGTGGCGATCACGGCCGTGAGGAAGTTCAAGGATTAGGAAAACCGGCAACAACACTGCAGGCAGAAAGCGTATATTGAAATATCTTCCAAAGTTCCAAACCAAAACAAGAACTAAGAACTTAAGAACCATCGGTCCATCCGCACAACATAATTAACTGAAAAGAGAGCCAATACTCATTTATGTTAAAAATTGAACGGTACCCAAACCCGAGAAGAATAAATATCAAAACAAGATCGCCGTACACTCCAAGAACAATCTACCTACGAAACACAAATTCCGAGGTTCAACCGATTTGTATTACTATTTCGTTAAATCTTATCAGAAAAATGCGAAACAGAGTTAAATGTTCGATCATCATCACAACGGATCGACGCCAACAGAATCACCAGATCACCGTCAACAATTTACCTACGAAACACAAAATCCCAGATTCAGCTGATTTCAATCATGATAGATTTAATTAGAAAGATCTAAAAACCCAATTCAACTATAGCTCCGAACCGAAACCTAAATGAATAAACCAGTAGCAAAAGAGAGAAACAAACGCTGCCGGTAAAACTTTAAAAAGCTTAAACGTCAATCCCGGTTTTTCCCCTATTCCGTACGGGCAGTAAGTGAGAGCTGAGGAGATGTATTTATAGAATAAGAGGCTCAAAATAGACGGCTATGATTAAGCGGTGGAGAGATGTATCAACGGTCAAGATCATTCTTTCATTAGATCCGGATGGAATTAGTCGGTTATAAAAGAGCCGTTATGAAAAATAACTATTGACGCGTAATCGATATGGTCAATCTATCCGTTGGTTTTTCAACCGCGATTCAAGCCCAAAAGAAATGGAAGGAAGCCCAACATTTGTTTCAGTCTCAGATCCAATAAGAAAAAAATACATAATTTTAAGCTTAGGTGACAAACCCGGTTATTAATTTAGCATTATTATTTAAAAGTTCAAGATTATTAAAGAAGGACAAGAAGATAAAGGAAAAGAAGACGAAATAAAAAATGGAAAAAAAAGTTCTGAGCATACAATTAAGCCCGAGAAGGTGAAGAGTAAGCAGAAGAAGAGCTAGGACAGCTAATTTAAAAATATAAAAGTTGAAATTTCATGAGAATAAAGTTATATATTCTTTGATACAAAGATATGTTCTATTTTTACAAATCAATAATCTATTCTATTCCCATTCCACTTATATCTCACTCCCGTGTCACATGATACAACTGACCCATTTACATGAATCTATAATCAAGCCCCGTATTGTGTACAAAGATTCTCCAAACTGCTTCACACCTACATTAGGATCCCAAAAAGAAGTAAATACTGTTAAAACCACCAATTAAGAGTCCAGAAGGTTTTAAACAAAAAGAAATAACCTTGAATGAAAACAACCCATTAAAATATTAAAAACAAATATCATACGTAACCATAACCGAATTTGTTAGCGACAGCCTATGAAAACAGAGAGTCAAGAAAAACCAAAAAAAAGGAAAAAATATGGTAACCTAAAAACAAATAACACAAAGGCCAAACAACTTTTTTTTCCAAATAAAAAGCTGAAAGTGAGAGATCCTGCAACCGTTAAAAACAATCCAATAATAGCAAGAAAAGAAGACTTATCAATTTTCTCCATCAGGATGGCCAGCCAACGAACCACTGCACATGAAGACCAACATCATGCGAACAGCTATTAAGGACAAGTTTTCAAAAAGGAAGATGAAGGTCAAAAAGAACAGTGGCAGAGCTTGAAAAACCAGAAAAGTATCTTCTGCAACCTACAATCACCATCTTATTTCTCCACTGGATCCAACTCAATCACTTAGATGCGCACATATAGCTATCAATCACAAATGCAAGAAAAATAGCAAAAACAGTGTCCCAACTAGCAAGGACATCCACAATCCTTCGAAACTAGCAAGTGATCACCGGAATCTTTCCAAACCTATAACACTACCACACAAACCTTCAGGATATTCACAATCTTTCAAAACTAGCAAGTGATCACCGGAATCTTTCCAAACCTATAAAACTCCCACACAAACCTGTACTTCTCCTGAGCTATTCAAACAAATTTTGGGTAAATGTAAGACACAGACAATTAAAATGGCATTCTCACTTTCTCATCTACTTACCTAATCCCTTCCTGAGCTCCATCCACAAATAGATAAACAGCTATATAAGATCTCATTCTCCCTGCATATTGCTAATAATTTCAAACGGTAGCATCTAGAGACCAAAGAATCAAGAACACGTAAGCACAAAAAGCAATCAAAAAGCAATATACTGCATGAAAAACTAGAAAAAGAAGACATTCCAAAACAAAGAATAAAAGAAGTGCAAAACTATTAAGAAAAAATAACCCCCCTTCAAACTGGCAGCAAGATCCTTATCCTTGCCCTTCCTGCTCTTAATTTTGGAAACTGATAACACATCTGCATCTAAAATAATGAAGAGACAAAAATTCATATCATGCTCACTGACATTAACTACACAGGATCTTAAAAATTCCAAAACTAGAGAATTTTGAGTGACATGATAAGAACCAGGAAAGCATGTCTCCTTGGAGTTAAGGCATTCCAAAATTGAATATCCAAGACACCCTGATAAACAAAACCATAAAAAGACATTAAAAGCAAAAAATCCAAGACGCCCTAAAGTTCACAATCTTAGACAATGAAATACAATTTCCATATGCATTAGTCAACAGAACTTCAAAAACCAGAAAATATCTGCGGCTACCTACAGTCACAAAATACATATAGAATTCCAAGCACAAACAAGAGAAAAATGTTTGCGTATAAGATTGCGACCCCAATTAGCAAGTGATGTCCACAATCTTTTGACACTAGCAAGTGACCACTAGAATCTTTCAAAACCTGACAACAACCATACAAACCGTACTTTATCTCAAGTCTTACGCAAACAATAGGTCAATGTGTGACAAATATTTAAAGTGGTCATCCATTATCGCTTTTCATCAACTCACCTCCCTCTAAACCTCCATCCACAAAGATATGAGATAACAATCTCCTTCTCCTGCGGAAAGTTAAATTGCTAATAGTTCCTAATAGCAACCTGACCCAAGAATCAAGAACATATTAATGGCAAAAAACAACCAGGAACAACACACGGTCATCCATGTCCTTCATAATAATTCTGGAAATTCATAACACCAAACACTCAGCTAAATAATAAAAGGGTCAAAAATTCATATCAAGCTCCCTACCAACACACAGTCCACCAAAACCAAGTATTTTAGAGTGTTATAGTGGCGGTCACTACTCACAACACGGAAGGAGAGACATTCCTAGTAATAGTGGCGATCACGGCCATGAAGAAGATCAAGGATCAGCATTTTAGAAAAGGAAAGCCAGCAACATCACCGCAGGCAGAAACCATATATTGAAATATCTTTCAAAATCGCAAAACAAAACAAGAAAAATATAACTCGTAATAGAAGAAGGGAACACAAAAGAACCATCTGTTCATCCACACAACATATTTCGTGAAAAGAAAGCCCAAACGCATTATGTTCAAAATTGAATGGTACCAAAACTTTTGTGAAAACCCTGAGAAGAATAAATATCAAAACAGATAGATTTAATAAGATCTCAATAAAAAGATTGAGTTGGGCAATGAAGGCCACGAGGAAGTTTAGGGATCAGCAGTTTAGAAAAGGAAAGCCAGCAACATCACTGCAAGCAGAAACCATATATTTAAATACCATAAAGAACCTGGAAGCAATCTTCTTGAGAATTATCACAAAACCGGAAATCCAAGAGACCTGATCAAACAAAGCCATAACAGATACTGACAGCATTAAAAACTAAGAGGCCCTGAGACAAGGGTGGAAAAATATTTTAAAAAGAACATATGTAACCATATTATAAATTCAGTGTTATGTGCAGAAGGTAGAATCTATAATAAAAATAGGGTCAATACACTCATATCCCACTCGGTAACATAACTCCACAAGATCCTAAAAGCTTGAAAACAAAAGACTATAAAGAAATACAATAAGAACCAGGAAGCAAATCTCCTCGAGAGTTTAAACGGTGTTCCAAGATTGAAAATCCAAGAGAGCCTCATCAAACAAAACCATAAAAGATACTAAGAGCATTAAAAACTAATAGACCCTGAAACAAGGATGGAAAAATTAAAAAAAAAAAGAAAATATTTAAACATATGTGCTTAAGGTAGAATCTCCATAACTGAAGTTGTTAACAACAGCCTATGATAACAAAGAGTCAAGATAAACCAAAAAACAAGGAAAAAGATGGTGACCTATAAACAAATAACACAAAGGCCAAACAACATTTTTTTAAAAAAATAAAAAACTGAAAGTGAAAGATCCTGCAACAGCTAAAAACAATACAATAGCAAGAAATGAAGACTTATCAATTTTCTCCATCAGGATGGCCAGCCAACAAACCACTGCACAAGAAAGCCAACATCACACAAACAGATATTAAGGACAAGCTTTCAAAAAATAAGATGAAGATCAAACAAAAGCTCAACCAATTTGAAGTCCTTAACGGGCCACATCTTCCACACATTTACCTTGTGCCAACTAAATTAGCAAGAACATGCTCTAAAATTAAAAAAAAACTCCATAAATACAATTTCTAACAACATGCTACATTTCTGCTGCCTTAGACTTTAAATAAATATCGACTTCCAAATGATGCAAAGATCCAAATCACACACTAAGAACAATGAGAAAAGTAAAATCTCAACTGACAGAACTTGTAAACTCTAATGAATCTGTCCAACCTACAAACACAAACAGATCCCCACAGAATATAAATCCTGCAATAAGAACTCAAACTCGCAACAAAAAACAAAATTAGCATATAAAGTCAACATCCAAAATATCACATAAATGCCTGCTAATCCTATGTCATCTTTTTCAGTCAAATGAAATCCATTCAATTTGAAATCCTCTCTAACTAACATGTTTCAGACATTTATATAAACCAGTTAAAGAAAGACCTCAAAAATGCAAGAAATGAAAGCACAAATGACATATAAACCAGTGGCAGAACTTGAAAAACCAGAAAAGTATCTTCTGCAACCTACAATCACAGATACACACATATAATAAACGCAAGATAAATGTCCGCATAAAATCACTGTCCCAATTAGCATGGACATTCACAATCTTTCGAAACTAGCAAATGATCATCGGAATCTTTCCAAACCTATAAAACTACCACACAAACCTGTACTTCTCTTGAACTATTTAAGCAAATTTTTGATAAATTTAAGACAATAAAAATAGCATTCTCACCTTCTCATCTACTTACCTAATCCCTCCTTCCCGAGGTCCATCCCCAAAGAAATAACAGAGCTATATTAGATCTCATTCTCCCTTCGTTTTGCTAATAATTTCTAACGGCAGCATCTGGAGACCCAAGAATCAAGAACACATAAGCACAGAAACCAATCAAAAAGCAATATACTACAGGAAAAACTAGAAAAATAGATGCTCCAAAACAAAGAATAAAAGAACTGCAACCCCATTCCAACTGGCTGCAAGATCCTTCATCCTTGCCCTTCCCGCTTTTAATTTTGGAAACTGATAATACATCACATCATGAAGAGACAAAATCATATCATTCTCAGGTACACATGATCCTAAAAACTCCAAAACAAAAGAATTTTGAGTGATACGATAAGAACCAGGAAAGCAAGTCTCCTTGGAGTAGAGCCAATCCAGAATTGAATATCCAAAAGAACCTGATCAAACAAAACCATAAAAAGATATTGAAAGCAAAAAATCCAAGAAGCCCTAAAGTTCATAATCCAAGACAATGAAACACAATTTCCATTAGCATTAGTCAACAGAACCTCAAAAACCAGAAAATTTCTGTGGCTACTTACAATCTATGAACACAAACAAAAGAAACATTTCTGTATATAAGATTACGACCCCAGCTAGCAAAAGAAGTCCTCAATCTTTCGACATAGCAAATGACCATAAGAACCTTTCAAAACCTGTACAACGATCACACAAACCGTACTATGCAAAGATCTCAATGGTAAAAGCTCAACCAATTTGAAGTCCTTAATGGGCCACATCTTCCACACATTTACCCTGTGCCAACAAATTATCGGGAACATGCTCTAAATTAACAAAAAAAAACTATATAAATACAATTTCTAACAACATGCTTCATTTCTGCTGCCTAGACTTTAAATAAATATCAACTTCTAAACAATGCAAAGATCCAAATCAGACTTGAACAATGAGAAAAGCAAAATCTCAACTGACAGAACTTGTAAACTCTAATGGACCTGTCCAACCTACTAACACAAACAGATCCCAACAGAATATAAATCCCACAATAAGAACTCAAACTCACAACCAAAAAAAATTAGCATAAAAAGTCAACATCCAAATTATCACATAAATGCCTGCTAATCCTATGGCATCTTGTTCAGTTAAATGAAATCCTTTCAATTTGAAATCCTCTCAAGCTAACATGTTTCAGACATTTATATAAACCAGATAAAAGAAGAACTCAAAAAATCCAAGAAATGAAAGCACAAATGACATATAAACCAGTGCAAGAACTTGAAAAACTAGAAAAGTAGCTTCTGCAACCTACAATCACAAATGCACACATATAGCTACCAATAATAAAAGCAAGAAAAATGTCTGCATAAAATCACTGTCCCAAGTAGCAAGGACATTCACAATCTTTCAAAGCCAGCAAGTGATCACCGGAATCTTTCCAAACCTATAAAACTACCACACAAACCTGTACTTCTCTTGAGCTATTCAAGCGAATTTTGGGTAAATGTAAAACAGAAACAATTAAAACGGCATTCTCACTTTCTCATCTACTTACCGAATCCCTCCTTCCCGAGCTCGATCCTCAAAGAGATAACACAGCTATATAAGATCTCATTCTCACTGCATATTGCTACTAGTATCAAACAGCAGCATCTGGAAACCAAAGAATCAAAGACATGGAAGCACAGAAAGCAATCAAAAAGCAATATACTGCACGAAAAACTAGAAAAATAAGATGTTCCAAAACAAAGAATAAAAGAAGTGCAAAACAATTAAGAAAATATAACCACCAGTCCAACTGGCAGCAAGATCCTTCATCCTTGCCCTTCCTGCTCTTAATTTTGGAAACTGATAACACATCAGCATCAAAAATAATGAAGAGAAAAAGAATCATATCATGCTCAGTGGCATTAACTAGACAGGATCTTCAAAACTCAAGCTAGAGAATTTTGAGTGATACAATAAGAACCAGGAAAGCAAGTCTCCTTGGAGTTGAAACAGTCCAAAATTGAATATCCAAGAGACCCTGATCAAACAAAACCATAAAAAGATATTGAAAGCAAAAAATCCCCAGAGACCCTAAAGTTCACAATCCAAGACAATGAAACAAAATTTCCATATGCGTTAGTCAACAGAACTTCAAAAACCAGAAAATATCTGTGGCTACCTACAATCACCAAATACATATATAATTTCAAGCACAAACAAGAGAAAAATATCTGCATATAATATTACAACCCCAGCTAGCAAGTGACGTCCACAATCTTTCGACACAAGCAAGTGAGACAAACATTGAAATATCTGAAGTCTTAAGCAAACAACAGGTCAATGTGAGACAAACATTTAAGTGGTGTTTTTTTATTGCTTTTCATCAACTCACCAATCCCTCCCTCCAAAGCTCCATCCACAAAGATATGAGATGATAATCTATGGAATGCTAAATTCCTAATAGTTCCTAATAGCAGCCTGACCCAAGAATCAAGAACATATTAAGGGCAAAAACCAATCAAGAGCAACAGTGTGCAAAAAAAAAAAAAAAAAAAAAAAAAGAACAAAAAGAAAAAAGTAGAACAATGAGAAACCTTCATCCATGTCCGTCTTCATAATAATTCTGGAAATTGATAACCCCAAACATGCATCTAAATAATAAAAGGATCAAAAAGTCATATCAAGCTCAGTACCAACACACCACCCAAACCAAGTATTTCAGAGGGTTATAGTGGCAATCACCATTCACAACACTGAACGAGAAACATTCCTAGTAATAGTGGCGATCACAGCCATGAAGAAGTCCAAGAATCAGCACCTTAGAAAAGTAAAGCCAGCAACATCACTGCAGGCAGAAACCATATATTGATATATCTTCCAAAGTCCCACAACAAAAAAAAAATTATAAAACTCATAATAAAGGAAGAGAACACAAAAGAACCATCTGTCCATCCACACAACATATTTAACTGAAAAAGCCAATACTCATTACCAAAACTTTTGTCAAAACCTTGAACTCAATAAAAAGATAGAGTTGGGTGATCACGGCCATGAGGAAGGTTAGGTATCAGCACTTTAGAAAAGGAAAGCCAGCAACATCACTGCAAGCAGAAACCATAAATTTAAATATAATAAAATACTGAAAGCATTAAAAACTAAGAGGCCCTCAAACAAGGGTGGAATAATATCTTAAAAAAACATATGTAACCATATTATAAATTCCATGTTATGTGTTAAAAATAGAATAAAAAAAAAATAGAGTCAATAAACTCATATCATATTCAGTAACATAACTCCACAGGATCCTAAAAGCTTGAACACAGAAGACTATAAAGAAATACAATGAGAACCAGGAAGCAAATCTCCTTGAGAGTTGAAACGATATTCAAAAATTGAAAATCCAGGAGACCCAGATCAAACAAAACCATAATAGATACTAAAAGCATTAAAAACTAAGAGGCCCTGAAACAAGTGTGGAAAAAGGCATATGTGACCATATGTGCTTAAGGTAGAATCTCCATACCTGAAGTTTTTAACAACAGCCTATAAAAACAAAGAGTCAAGATAAACCAAAAACCAAGGAACAAGATGGTAACCTAAAAACAAATAATACAAAGGCCAAACAACCACTTTTTGAAAAAAAACAAAAAGCTGAAAGTGAAAGATCCTGCAACAGTTAAAAACAATCCAATAGCAAGAAATGAAGACTTATCAATTTTCTCCACCAGGATGGCCAGCCAACGTACCACTGCACATGAAAGCCAACATCAAGCGAACAGATATTAAGGACAAGCTTTCAAAAAAAAAGATGAAGGTCAAACAAAAGCTCAACCAATTTGAAGTCCTTGATGGGTCACATCTTCCACACATTTACCTCGTGCCAACTAAATTCGCAAGAACTTGCTCAAACATTAAAAAGAAAAAAGTATATAAATACAATTTCTAACAACATGCTTCATTTCAGCTGCCTAGACTTTAAAAAAATATCAACTTCCAAACAATGCAAAGATCCGAATCAGACACTGAGAACCACGAGAAAAGTAAAATCTCAGCTGACAGAACTTGTAAACTCTAATGAATCTCTGCAACGTACAAACACAAACAGATCCCTATAAATCCCACAATAAGAACTCAAACTCACAACCGAAAAACATAATCATATAAAGTTGACATCCAAAGTATCGCATTTATGCTAACCCTACGGCATCTTTTCAGTTAAATGAAATCCCTTCAATTTGAAATCTTCTCTAACTAATATGTTTCAGACATTTAAATAAACCAGGTAAAAGAAAACCTCACAAATCCATGAAATGAAAGCACAAATGACAAATAAACCAGTGGCAGAGCTTGAAAAACCAGAAACGTATCTTCTGCAACCTACAATTACAAATGCACATATATAGCTATCAATCACAAACGCAAGAAAAATGTCTGCATAAAATCATTGTCCCAACTAGCAAGGACATTCACAATCTTTCAAAACTAGAAAGTGATCACCAGAATCTTTCCAAACCTAATAAACTACCATGCAAACCTGTACAAGATTCTCCAAAATCAAGTAGTTTTGAGAGATATGAAAAACCAGGAAGCAAAATCTTCTTGAAGTCAGTGTGTAGACTTTTGTCTTATGTGCTGATGGTAGAATTTCCAAGATTACTGTTGTCAACATCAACCTACAAACCATGTGTCAAGCCAAAAAAACAAGAGAAATTGATAAACAGAAAAAGGTTGATAGTGAAGTTCCTGCAAAGAATGAAAAAGAACACAAGAGAAGAAAATGAAGACTTAAAAATTTTCCCCATTATAGACCGGCCAGCCAAGAACCATTGCACATAAAACCCATTATCAAGCAAGATGGAGGTCCAAAGAAAATCCAACTGCTGCAAGATCCTTTATCCTTGTCCTTTTAATTAACCCAAACAGCATCTGAATGAAAAAAAAAAGGGTCAAAGGTCATATCATGCCCAGTACCAATACAAGATCCCCCAAAATCAAGTATTTTAGAGATATATGAACAGGAAGCAAATCTCCTTGAAAGTTGAGACAGAAATCCAAACCCATGGAAGTCTTATAAACCAAGAGATCCAATCAATAACTCCTAGACCACCAATCTAAAATCACCAACACCATATTTTAAATTGAAACAATCTCAGTGTAAAATGAAGGCAGGTGGAGATAAAAAAGTGCAAGGGTAAGCTTTTACAAGACCCCCTTACCACCCACAGCTTCCAAATCTTTCATCCTTTGTCATTTCTTCCAAATCTTTCATCCTTGTCATTTCTTCTCAGGCCATGGCCATATACCATCTACTCATCTCTTCTTTCTAACTGCATTCACAAAAAAATACTAATAATCTTTTATCTCCTGACGTATTGCTAATTAACTTCGAAAGACAAAAATTATTCACAACGTGGAAAGAGATGCATTCCTAGTAATAACGGCGATCACGGCCATAAGGAAGTTCAAGGATTAGGAAAGCCGGCAACAACAACGCAGGCAGAAACCGTATATTGAAATATCTTCCAAAGTTCCAAAATAAAACAAGAAATATAGAACTCGTAGCAAAGGAAGGGAACCCAAAAGAACCGCCGGTCCATCCGCACAACATAATTAACTGAAAAAAGAGCCAGTACTCATTACGTTCAAAATTGAACGGTACCAAAACCCGAGAAGAATAAGAATCAAAACAGATCGATTTAATAGAGTTAGATGTACTACCCTCGTCACAACGGATCAACGGCAACAGAATCACAATATCACCGTCCATTCCAAGAACAATCTACCTAGGAAACACAAAATCCGAGATTCAACCGATTTGTATCACTATTTCGATAAATCTTATCAGAAAAATGTGAAACAGAGTTAAATGTATGATCATCATCACAACGGATCGACGACAACAGAATCACAAGATCACCGCCCATTCCAAGAACAATTTACCTACGAAACACAAAATCCGAGATTCAACTGATATCAATCACTATTTCAATAGATCTAATAAGAAAGATCCGAAAACGCAATTCCACCCTAACTCCGAACCGAAACCGAACCAAAAACCCATAGAAAAGGAGGGAAACAAACGCTGCACGGAAAGCTTAAGACACCAAGGTCGGGTTTTCCCCGATTCAGTAAGGGAAATAATTGAGAGCTGGGAGGTATTTATAGAAAAAGAGGGGTCACAATAGAAGGCTAGGATTAAGCGGTGCGGAGATATATAAACGGTCAAGATCATTCGTTAAATACAGATGGAATTAGCTGTCATAAGTCGGTTATAAAAGAGCCGTTATAAAGACCTTTGGAAAATAATGATTGACTTGTAATTATTAATTTTCAGCCACGAGGCAGTTTTAATGAGCTGGATTAATCTTTGACCTGTTGACTGCCGAAGTTCAAGCCAAGAGAAATCGAAGGAAGCCCAAAACTTTTTGGTCTCAGGCTTGAGATAGCCTGCAAACGTAACAGACTCAGATCCAATAAGAAAAAAAACATAACATTAATCTTAGGAGACAAGCCCGCTTACTAATTTAGCATTATTGATTTAAAAGTTCAAGATTGTTAATGAAGGAAAAGAAGATAACAGAAAAGAAGAGAGTAAAAAAAGGAAAAAAAAGTCTGAGCATAAGAAAAAGCCCGAGAAGGAGAAGAGTAAGCACAAGAAGAACTAGGACAGCTAATTTCATAAGAATAAAATTAAATTATATATTCTTTGATACAAACATAACCATCGTTAAAAACATTCCTTTTCTATTCTATTTTAAAAATCAAGAATCTATTCTATTCTCATTCAACTTATCTCACTGACGTGTCATATAATACAACTGACCCATTTACATGAATCTACAATCAAGTTTCGTATTGGGTACAAAGATTCTCCGAACCGCTTCATACCTATATTAGGATCCCAAAAAGAAATAAATACTGTTAGAACCACCAATTAATGGTCCAAAAAGTTTCAAACAAAAAAGAAATAACCTCGAACGAAAACCCGTAAAAATGAACCATAATCTAACAATATTCTAACCACGTTCCGGATTCCTACCCTGCAAGAGGGCACCCTGCTTAACAACATTCAAGCACAAAAATTAATAGGAGACTCAGTAAGTGGCCTCAGAAGCTAACCAAATTGTAACTAAAAAAAGATTTTATTCTAAACTTAAAACGGCGATTTCATACCCACAAATAAGAATTCAAGAGATCTTTACTTGTGAGAAACTCAAGGCTTAGAATGCAACTACCAGATTTATGCAACTACCAAATATTGCTTATAGAACCATTTTCAATGTCACCAGAATACTTACTAGTAGAGAGCTTAGAAGAAGCTAGTGAGAAGCACCACAATTGCACGCAACTCCATCAAAATACTTGTTCTTCAAAATCAATCAGCCCAAGGTAATAAGATCCAAAGTTATTATATGCAAAATCAATTTAGCAGCTCTCCAACCCAAACAAAACTTGACAAAATATAGCAGAGTAACATTTTCAAACCTACTTGTCTAACAACTTCAAATCTGTTCACTCAAGATCTTAACTACCACCTCAAACATCAGATATCAGATTATTACTACTATTTAATTGTCATATTACAAGAAAACCTACTTACGAATTCCCAAAAGATTGACCTACAAATACTGTAATTGTCAAATAACCCTGAAACCTACTACCAGATTTCCAATAGATTGACCTACAAATATAGTATCCAACATTCCCATTAACAACCAACTTATATTCACTTAGTCCAAAATCCAAAATCATAGAAAGCCTTAAATGTAATAGAAAGAGGTTCAAAGAGTATTAATACCAATAGGGACCAACCTTAGAACTCCATCAAGCCAAAGTACAACTCAACAAAACTAGATATGGGCTGTAAGTATTTTTTAGGATTGTACAGTGTGTCCGGCAGTTGGGATATGTCTACTGATGGCAGGTATTTTTTGGGATTGCTGACAGGTCTTTTGCTACCTTGAAGTAGGTCTGGATTATGTTTTCATTGATGGCAGGTTTCTTTGTATCCTTGCTGAGTTTTTATATACAGGGGAGGGCTTTCTTGGCCACCCCAGCAATAGTGCACATCTCATGCAATAAAATTCTACCTTTCCAATAAAAAAAAAAAGCATATAAAGTCAATGTCCAAACTATCATATAAAGGCCTGCAAAAATCCAGGCCTTTGTTCCCAACTCCATCAAAACACTCATTTTTCAAAATGTTGACAAATCAGAGAAATGTGAAACTTTTAAACCTTTGTTCCCACCTGCTGCCAGATACTTAATCCTTATCCCTCTTCAAATGACTTCAAACACAGCATCTATAACGATAAATTATCATGCCTTACCATATGTACTAAGTGTTCTAAAACTGAAATCTACAGAAAAATTACAACATAAAGACATAGAAAGTCTCAAAAATCTTTGAGGACCACAGGATTTCCAAACTTCAAAATCTAAAAGGATCCTAATCATAGAAAGCCTTAAAAGTACTAAATACCAATAGGGATCTGCCTTTGAACTCCAGCAAGCAAAAGTTCAACTCACCAAATCCGTAAGAACAAAATAAGAACCAACACTAACATTAAAACAGATATAAGCACATATCTTACGAGGAAAAGAAAAAGAAGAAGCTAAAAGTGAAAAGCCCTGCTAAAAACACAATGACGTAGAGCAAGAAAGGTAGACTTCAAGATTAATACAGCGAGCAACACAAAACTTGATCGTCTCTGGTTCTCTCCACCACTGTTTCACCCCCAATCTCCCTTGTTCCTCCCTATTTGCTTCTGTCTATTGCTGGTTTTCCCTTTAAATTTCTATTTTCATCTCTTCACCCTGCTAGTTATTACATCAACATATCATATAACTAGAAGCTCTGCAAGGATCTCTCCCACCTTAATAAAAGCCAAATGCTGGTTCTCAACATATACCACTATAAGAACTACTCGCACACAAACATAAAAGAAAAGCACTAATCAAAGGTGATCAATGCCTGTCAAACATCAAGAAAAAACCCTTTTTATGAATTATTAAGTGAAGATGCTGCCTACAGTCACAAAACCATTCATATAGATATTAATCACAACAACAAGACAAATGTCAGCATAACTGTGCCAACTAGAAAGAGATGTAAATGCAAATGTAACCAGAGAGAATTAAAATGGCCTTCCTCCCCTCCTCATCACCTTACCTAATCCCTCCATCCACAAAGATACTTACCTAATCCCCCCATCCCAAGCTCCATCATCCACAAAGATGTGAGATAACAGAGCTATAAAAGATCCCTAACAAAAGCCTCTGAAATCCGAAGATGTAAGGGCAAAAAAAGCAACCAAAAAGCAACATACTTCATGGAAACCTAAGAATTAAAAAAACCCAGAAACAAAGAATACAAATATGAAGAACATTCAACAAAACAACCCTCTTGCAACAGCTGCAGTATCCCTCATCCTTATCCTTTTTCCTTTTAGTTTTAGTGAATGATAACATCAGCATCTAAAATAATAGAAGGGTCAATAACATCATACTATGCTCAGTAACATAAGCCCACAGGCTCCTAAAAGCTCCGAAACGAAAAGGACTACAAAGAAATACATGAAGAACCAGGAAGCATACCTCCTTGAGAGTTGAGACGGTATTCTAAAATTGAAAATCCAAGAGACCCTGATCAAACAAAGCCGTAAAAGAAATTGAAAGAATTAAAAACTAAAAGGCCCTGAAATAAGGTTGGAAATTTTATTTTATTTTTTTAAAACATATGCCATAATATAAGTTCCGTGTTATGCGTTGAAGGTGAATATAAATAATAAAAGGATCAATAGAATCATATCATACACAGTAACATAACTCCAAAGGATCCTAAAAGCTCCTAAACAAAAGACTTAAGAAACACAAAAAGAATCACCAAGTGAATCCCCTTGAGAGTTGAGACAATACTCCAAAATTAAAAATCCAAGAGACCTTGATCAAACAGAACCAGAAAAGATACCGAAAGCGTTAACTAAGAGCCACTAAAACCAGGGTGGAAAAATATTTTTTAAAAAAACATATGTAACCATAGTATAAATCCTGTGTTATGTGCTGAAATTAGAATCTCCATAACTGAAGTTGTTAACTACAGCCTATGAAAACCAAGAGTCACAATAGGCCAAAAAACGAGGAAAATAATGGTAAACGGATAACAGATAACACAAAGGCCAATCGACTTTTTTAAAAAATAAAAATAAAAAACTGAAAGTGAATGATCCTGCAACAGTGAACAAAATTCCAATAGCAAGAAATGAAGACTTATCAATTTTCTCCATCAGGATGGCCAGCCAATAAACCACTGCACGTGAAAGCCAACATCAGGCAAACAGATATTAAGGACAAGTTTTCAAAAAAGATGATGAAAGTCAAACAACAGCTAAATTGAAAAAATTTATATAAATACAATTTCTAACAACTATGCAAAGATCTGCACAGATCCGACTCAGATACTAGGAACCAAGAGAAAAACAGAATCTAAACTGACAAAGCTTGTAAGCCTGCATGGATCTCTCCAACCTACAAACACCAACAAATCCCAACAGAATACAATTCCCACACTAAGAACTCAAATTCACAGCCACAAAAAATTAGAATATAAAGTCAACATCCAAACTAACATATGAAGGCCTGCTAATCCTGGCAACTTTTCAGTTACATCAAATCCATTCAATTTGAAATTCTTTCCAGGTAACATGTTTCAGACATTTATATAAACCAGTTAAAAGTAGATCTCAAAAATCCAAGAATTGAAAGCACAACTGACATATAAATTAGTGGTTGAGCTTGAGAAACCAGAACAAGTATCTGCTACATACAATCAGACAAGGATACATAGATATCAATCACAAACACAAAAATTGCTTGCATAAAATAACTACCCCAACAAACAAGGACACTTGCAATCTTTCGAAACTAGCAAGTGATCACCGTAATCTCTCCAAACGTATAAAACCACCACACAAACCTGTACTTCTCTTGAGTTATTTAAACAAATTTTGGGTAAATGTAAGACATATAGAAATTTAAAGTGGCCTTCTCACCTTCTCGTCTACTTACTCAATCCCTCCTTCCCAAGCTCCATCCCAAAGAGATAACAGAGCTACATAAGATCTCATTATCCCTGCAAGTTGCTAATAATTTCTAACAGCAGCCTCTGGAGACCCAAGAATCAAGAACTAAGTGCAGAGAGCAAACAAAAGCAATATACTACACGAAAAACTAAAAAAATAAGAAGTTCCAAAAGAAAAAAAAATACAAGAAGTGCATGAAAAACATTTAAGAAAAACACCCCCATTCCAATCAGACACTAAGAACCACGAGAAAAGCAAAATCTCAACTTACAGAACTTGTAAACTCTAATGGATCTCTCCAACCTATAAACACAAACAGATCCCAACAGAATATAAATCCTGCAATTGGAACTCAAACTCACAACAAAACAAATCTATAACATGCTTAAAAGGAAGCCCCTCCCCTCTAGTCACATGGAGGGCATAGAAAAAAAGAGAAGTAGAAAGAGAAAGAAAAAAAACAGGTAGAAGGAGGCCTGTTCGTTGTCTAGTTAGCACATAAAGTACACATCCAAAATATCACAAAAATGCCTGCTAATCCTACAGCATTTTTTCCAGTTAAATGAAATCCATTCAATTTGAAATCCTCTCTAACAAACATGTTTCAGACATTTATACAAACCCGCTAAAAGAAGACCTCAAACATCCAAGAAATGAAAGCACAAATGACATATAAGCCAGTGGCAGAGCTTGAAAAACCAGAAAAGTATCTTCTGCATCCTACAATCACGGTCTTATTTCTCTACTGGATCGAACTCAATCACTTAGATGCACACATATAGCTAATAATTACAAATGCAAGAAAAATGGCTAAATCACTGTCCTAACTAGCGAGGACATTCACAATGGCTAATCCAACTTACCTACTCCCTCCTTCCCAAGCTCCATCCACAAAGACATAACACAATATATAGGATCTCATTCTGCCTACATATTGGTAATAATTTCAAACAGCAGCATCTGGAGACCAAAGAATCAAGAACACGTAAGCACAAAAGGCAATCAAAAAGTAATATATGGCATGAAAAACTAGCAAAAGAATACATTCCAACACAAAGAATAAAAGAAGTGCAAAACAATAAAGTAAAAATAACCCCCATTCCAACTGGCAGCAAGATCCTTCATCCTTGCCCTTCCTGCTCTCAATTTTGGAACCTGATAACACATCAGCATCTAAAATAATGAAGAGACAAAAAATCATATCATGCTCACTGACATTAACTACACAGGATCCTAAAAACTCCAAAACTAAAGAATTTTGAGTGATACGATATGAAATAGTTTCCTATTTCATATCGTATCACTCAAAATTGAATATCCAAGAGTTGAGGCATTCCAAAATTGAGACCCTAGGAGTTGAGGCATTCCAAAATTGAATATCCAAGAGACCCTGATCAAACAAATTATCCTTTCTCCTAGCTTTGGAAAATGATAACATAAGCATCTACAACAATGAAATAGTCAATAACATCATATCATGCTCAGTAACATAACTCCACAGGATCCTAAAAGCTGAAAAACAAAAAGACTATCAAGAAATAGGAGAAGAACCAGGAAGCCAATCTCCTTGAGAATTGAGACAGTATTCCAAAATTGAAAATCCAAGAGACCCTGCTCAAACAAAGCCATAAGAGATATTGAAAGCATTAAAAACTAAGAGGCCCTGAAACAAAGGTAAAAAGAAATTTTAAATAAAAATACACCATAGTATAAATTCTATGTTACATGCTGAAGGTGAATATAAATTGAAAATCCAAGACACCCAGATCAAAAAAAGCCATAACAGATATAGAAGGCATTAAAAACTAAGAATACAAATATGAAGAACTTTCAACAAAACAACCTGCATTATCCTTCATCCTTACTTTCTCCTTTTAGTTTTGGAAAATGATAACATCAGCATCTAAAATAATAAAAAAGTCAATAACATCATACCATGCTCAGTAACATAACCCCACAGGCTACTAAAAGCTCCAAAACAAAAAGAGTATAAAGAAATATGAGAAGAACCAGGAAGCCAATCTCCTTGAGAATTGAGACGGTATTCCAACATTGAAAATCCAAGAGACCCTGATCAAACAAAGCCATAAAAGATATTGAAACCATTAAAAACTAAGAGGCCCTGAAACAAAAGTAAAAAAATACTTAACAAAAAAAAAACACATACACCATAGTATAAATTCTGTGTTACGTGCTGAAGGTGAATATAAAATAATAAAAGGGTCAATATAATCATATCATGCTTAGTAACATAAATCCACAGGATCCTAAAAGCTCTAAAACAAAAGACAAAAGAATTACCAAAAGAACCAGGAAGTGAATCCCTCCGTCCACAAAGATACTTCCCTAATCCCTCCATCCCAAGCTCCATCCACAAAGATACTTAACTAATTCCTCCATTCCAAGCGTCAACCACAAAGATACGAGATAACAGAACTATAAACGATCTTCTTCTCCCGGTGTAATGCTAACAACCCCAAAAAGCAGCCTCTGAACACCCAAAATGTAAGGGGCAAAAAAAGCAACCAAAAGCAGCATACTGCATGAAAACCTAAGAATTAAAAAAATCCAGAAACAAAGAATACAAATATGAAGAACATTTAACCAACCCTCTTGCAACAGCCACTGCAGTATCCTTCATCCTTATCCTTCCGCCTTTTAGTTTTGGAAAATGATAGCATCAGCATCTAAAATAATAAAACAGTCAATAACATCATATCATGCTCAGTAACATAACTCCACAGGATCCTAAAGGCTACAAAACAAAAAGACTATAATGAAATATGAGAAGAACCAGAAAACCAATCTCCCAGAAACCACAACTGATATAAAAATTAGTGGCAGAGCTTTAAAAACCAGAATAAGTATCTGCTACCTACAATCACAGAAGGACACATACATATCAATCACAAACACAAGAAAAATGTCTTGCATAAAATAATCTTTCAAAACTAGCAACTGATTACAGCAATCTACCCAAACGTATAAAACCATCACACAAACCTGCACTTCTCTCGAGTTGTTTAAACAAATTTTGGGTAAAATGTAAGACAGAAATTTAAAGTGGTCCTCTCACCTTCTCATCTACTTACCCAGTCCCTCCTTCACAAGCTCCATAACAGAGCTATATAAGATCTCATTCTCCCAGCATGTTGCTAATAATTTCTAACAGCAGCCTCTGCAGACCCAAGAGTCAAGAATGCATGAGCGCAAGAAAGCAAACAAAAAGCAGTACACTACACGAAAAACTAGAAAAATAAGAAGTTCCAAAACAAAGAATAAAAGAAGTGTATGAAAACATTTAAGAAAAAACACCCCCATTTCAATTGCAGCAAGATCCTTCATCCTTGCCCTTCCTGCTCTTAATTTTGGAAACTGGTAACACATCAACATCTAAAATAATAAAGGGTCAAAAAGACAATGCTCAGTGACATTAACTACACAGAATTCTAAAAAGTCCAAAACTAAATATTTTTAAGTGATACGATAAGAACCAGGAAGCAAATTTCCTTGAGGCAGGATTCCAAAATTGACAATCCAAGAGACCCAGATCAAACAAACTACAAAAAGATAGTGGAAGCAAAAAAATCCAAGAGACCCTGATCAAACAAACTATAAAAAGATATTGGAAGCAAAAATTCCAAGACAATAAAACAATTTAATATGCATTAGTCAACAGAGCTTCAAAAAGTAGAAAATACCTACAGCTGCCTACAATCACAAAATATCACTATAAAATTCCAAGCACACAAACACGAGACAAATGTCTGCATGTAAGATTACGACCCCAACTAGCAAGTGACGTCCATAATCTCTCAACACTAGCAAGTGACGACTAGAATCTTTCAACAAGCACAAAAAACATACTAATCTCAAGTTTTAAGCAGACGATAGGTCAATCTAAGACAGACAAATACCTCCCTCCAAAGCTCCATCCACACAGATATGAGATATCGATTGGAATGCTAAATTGCTAATAGTTCCTAAGAGCAGCCTCTGTCCCAATAATCAAGAACTATAAGGGCAAACACAAATCAAGAGCAACATTCTGCATGAAAATCTTAAAATAGGAAATTTCAAAACCTAAAAAACAAGAAATGAAAAATTGTAATAAAAATAATTTAAAAAAATAAAACAAGAACAAGAAAAACTTATCAGATGACTTAACCCATCTCTGCACATAAAGGGGATGACTTAACCCAACTCTGCACATAGAGAGTAACAAAATCTTGTCATTATAATCTCTGCATTATGGAATCCCAAAAAGAAAGGAACACAGCAAAATGAAGAATCATATATTAATATGAAAAACAGATCTAATCAAAAGCCTGAAAAATTTACAAACTACCATTGCAAGGTCAAATAATAACATGGCATACTTCCCACAAAACAATTGCCATTCAAAATTCCAAGACTGTTGACCTGAAAATACAGCATCCAGGATTCACACCAAATCCATTTTATATTCCTACTTTGAATAAAAAAAAATTCTAATCCAACTCCAAAAGTGAAAAACTGGCTGCCAGGGAATGAAGAATACTGAAAAAAGAAACACAAACAACAATAAAAATTGCCTTTGGTAAAGCCCCATTCCAACTGCTGCAAGATCATTTATCCTTTATCCTTGTCCTTTTAGCTCTGAAGATTGATAACCCCAAACAGCATCTGAATAATAAAACAGTCAAAAGGTCATATCATTCTCAGTACCAATACATGATCCTCCAAAACCAAGTATTTTTGAGAGATATGAAGGACCAGGAAGCAAATCTCCTTGAAAGTTGAGACAGAAATCCAAAATGGAAAATCCAATGAAAGTCTTTAAAAACCAAGAGACGTAAAAAAAATGATGGAAACAATTTTAGAAAAAAATTATATAATCCGAGTGTAGACTTATGTCTTATGTCCTAAAGGTAGAATTTCCAACATAGCTGCTGTCAACAACAACCTCCAAAGACCATGTGTTAAGCCCAAAAACAAGAGAAAGAAACAATGAAATGATAAAAAAAAAGAAAAGCCACAAGCAACAAAGTCTTCTACTTTTTGAGGGAAAAAAGTGAAAGAAGAAAAAACGTTGATAGTGAAGATACTGCAAAAAAATGAAAAAAGAACACAAGATAAGAAAATGAAGAATTAAAAATTTTCTGCATTTAGAATGGCCAGCCAAGAACCACTGCACATAAAAGCCATTATCAAGCAAACTGATATTAGGAGAAGATTCAGAAAAAGAAGATGAAGTTCAAACAAAAATTTCACCTGTTTGAAGTCCTTAATCAATGGCCACATCTTGCACACATTTATCTTGTGTAATACAATTAAAATATAACCAAAATACAGAAAAAAAAATTGCAAGTAAAATTTCTAACAAAATCCTTCATCCTTACAATTTTGTGCAATACAATAAAAATATAACCAAAATAAAGAAAAAAAAATGCAAGTAAAATTTCTAACAAGCTTCAAGTCTGCTGCCTATACTTTATAAACCTATCTACCTTCCAAGCAATAATGCAAATCAGATTTTAAGACCAAGCAAAAGCAAAATCCTTCATCCTTACAATTTTGCAAATAAAAGGGTCATAAAGCAAAATCCCCAAACAGAATCCGAAAATAAAAGGGTCATAAAGGCATATCATGCTCAGTACCAAAACAAAATCCTCCAAAATTAAGTATACCAGAGAGATGCGAAAATCCAAGAAAATCCAATGGAAGTCTTAGATACCAAGAGTCCTAAAAAATGGTGGAAACAATTAAGAAGAAAAAAAAAACTGTATAAAGAGGTAAAAGTTAAAAGTACACAGAACACAGGAATCCATAGCAGAAATGACGGCTGAGTAAAAATTTCTCCATTGGTAAAGCCCAACCAACATGTAGTAAAAATTACAAATTAAATCCAAACTTCACAAATCCAAGAAATGAAAGCACAACTGAAATATACATTAGTGCAGAACTTTTAAAACCTAAGAAATATCTGCTACCTACAATCACAAAAGTACTCATATATATCATGAACACAAGAGAAAAGTCTGAATAAGATTACTGTCCCAACCAGCAAGGTTGTCCGCAACCTTTTGAAACAAGCGACCGCCAGAATCTTTCCAAACCTAAATCTACAGCACAAAACCTGTACTTATCTTGAGTTATATTAAGCAGATTTTAAGTAAATGTAAGACATAAACAATTAATTGGCCTTGACTCCTCATCTACTTACCCAATGCCTCCATCCCAAGCTCCATCCATAAAGAGATAACAAAGCTATATATGATCTCATTCTCCCTACGTAATGGTCGTAATTTCTAACAACAGCCCACCTAAGAATCAGGAACATGTAAGCATAGAAAGCAATCAAAAGCAACATACTGCACAAAAACCTAAGATTAAGAACTTCCAAAACAAAGAATAAAAAGAAGTGCATGAAAAACATTTGACGAAGCACCCTACTCCAACTGCAGCAAGATCCTTCATCCTTGCCCTTCCTGCTTTTAATTTTGAAAACTGATTACACATCAGCATCTAAAACAATAAAAGGGTCAAAAAGCCATATAATGCTCAGTGAAATTAACTACACGAGATGCTAAAAGCTCCAAACTAAAAATTTTGAAGAGACACGATAAGAACCAGGAAGCAGATCTCCTTAGGAATTGAGACAGGACTCCAAAATTTAAAATCCAACTGACCCTGATCAAACAAAACCGTTAAAAGATATTCAAATCAATAAAATCCAAGAAATCCTAATCAAGGGTGCGAAAATATTTATAAAAATAGTTGTAAGTAACCATAGTATATTTGTGTTATCTGCTTAAGGTAGAATTTCAAAATTGCTGCTGTCAAAAACTGCCTATGAAAACCAGGAGTCCAGATTTGTCAAGAGAAAAAATGGTCAACTGAAAAACAAAGCACACAAAGGGCAGACGGCTTTAATTTTTAAATTTTTTTTAAAACAAGAAGGTCAAAGTAAAAGATCTTGCAACAATGAACAAGAAATTAACAGCAAGAATGAAGACTTATCATTTTTCCCCATCACAATGCCCAGCCAACCACTGCACATGAAAGCCTTTATCAAGCAAACTGATAAAAGCCATGATCAATTTTCCACCAGGAAGCAGATCTCCTTGAGAATTGAAACAAGATTCCAAAATTGAAAATCCAACTGACCCTGATCAAACAAAACCATTAAAAGATATTCAAATCAATAAAAACCAAGAAATCCTAATCAAGAGTGCGAAAATATTTATAAAAAAAGTTGTCAGTAACCATAGTATATTTGTGTTATCTGCTTAAGATAGAATTTCCAAAATTGCTGCTTTCAAAAACTGCCAATGAAAACCAGGAGTCCAGATTTGCCGAGAGAAAAAATGGTCAACTGAAAAACAAGGCACACAAAGGGCAGACGGCTTTAATTTTTAAATTTGTTTTAAAACAGAAGGATCAAAGTAAAAGATCTTGCAACAATGAACAAGAAATTAACAGCAAGAATGAAGACTTAAATTTTTCCCCATCACAATGCCCAGCCAACCACTGCACACGAAAGCCTTTATCAAGCAAACTGATAAAAGCCATGATCAATTTTCCACCACTGATAAAAAACTGTTCGGTAGCAAATGTCCAGATACAAAAGCCCAAAATTTGAACGCGCAAAAACTTGAAATATGAAAATGTCTTTCCCACCTTAAAAACACAAACACATAAAGAAGATCACTGAGCAAGGTTATCATGTCTGTAAAACATCATATTTATGAATTATCATGTGAAGTCATAACATTGACCATGATCATTAATTGTCTATGCATCTGCAAAAATGCATTAAGCAAGGTGATCACTGCCTGTAAAACATCAAGATAAATTCCATTGATGAATCATACCATCAATTGTCTCTGCATTCACTTACCCCTTTCTCTCTTCAGACTCCATTGATCCAATATATAAAATTTTTCACACTCCCAACATAATGTGACTAACCCACAGAAATTGCAGAAAAATTCCTACCAAAATTCACAAAAAGTACGAATAATCTTTCATCTCCTGACATATTACTAATTAACTTCAAAAGAAAAAATTATTCACAACGTGGAAGGAGAAACAGCCCTAGTGATAGTGGTGATCACGGCCATGAGGAAATTTTCAAGGATCAGCACTTTAGAAAAGGAAAGCCAGCAACATCACTGCAGTCAGAAACCATATATTGAAATATCCTCCAAAGTTCCAAAACAAAACAAGAAATACAGAACTCGTAAAAGAGGAAGGGAACCCAAAAGAACCATCTGTCCATTCGCACAAAATAATTAACCGAGAAGAGAGCCCATACTCATTATGTTCAACCGGGAACGGTACCGAAACTTTTGTGAAAACTCTGAGAAGAATAAATACCAAAACAGATCGATTTAATCAAAATAGAGGTCGGCGATCACGGCCATAAGGAAGTTCAAGGATCAGCACTTTAGAAAAGCAAAGCCAGCAACATCACTGCAGTCAGAAACCATATATTGTAACATCTACCAAAGTTCCAAGAAAAAACAAGATATAGAACTCGTAATAAAGGAAAGGAACCCAAAGAACCATCTGTCCATCCGCACCAGATGATTAACTGAAAAGAGAGCCAATATTCATTATGTTTCAAAATTGAACGGTACCAAAACTTTTCTAAAAACTCCGAGAAGAATAAACATCAAAACTGATCGATTTAGTCAGATCTCAAAAAAAAAAAAAAGGTTAGAGTTAGATGTACTATCATCGTCACAACGGATCAACGCCAACAAAATCACAAGATCACCGTCCATTCCAAGAACAGCCAACCTACGAAACACAAAATCCGAGATTTAACCGATTTCTATCACAATTTCGATAAATCTAACAAGAAAGATCTGAGATAGAGTTAGATGTACGATCATCATCCCAGGGGATCGACGCCAACAGAATCACAAGATCACCGTCCATTCCCAGAACAGCCAACCTACGAAACACAAATTCCGACATTCAACCGATTTCAATCACTATTTCGATAGATCTAATAGGAAAGATCTAAAAACGCAATTCAAATCCAACTCCGAATCGAAACCAAAACAAGTAACCGTTGAAAAGGAGAGAAACAAGCGCGGCACAGACACCTACACTACAAAACGCGCGTACTCCCAAATTTCGTGAGGCGGATAACGGTGAGCTGAGGAGGATGTATTTATAGAATAAGAGGGGTCAGAATAGAGGGCTCGGATTAAGCGGTGGAACATATATGAACGGTCCGGATCGTTCGTCAGGTACAGCTGGAGTTCGTTGCTGCGTTTGACCACGCATATGTGGTCTTTAAAAATTTTAGCCGTTATATGTCGGTTATAAAAGAGGCCTTACCATTATATGACAAAGCCCAAATATTTTCTCGGCCTCAGGCTTCAAACTAGTAGATTGCTGATCCAATAAGAAGAAAGCACAATATATTAAGCATTGGTACTATAAATGAATAATATAAACACAAAAATATGGATGTAACTTCTTTAATATTGGTCTTCTAAACGAATAATCTCTAAATATATCATTTTATTTCGTAACACTCATCTTTATGTTTTTTTCACTTCTCTTTATTTTCTCGTCACCTTCTAAATTTGATTATGAATTATAAAATTGTCAGCAATTTTTTTCTTATTCCATTTTTTCTTTCTTTATTTCCTTTTTTTCTTTTCTTTTCTCTGCATAAGATTTTCCATTAAATTAGTAATCTTATAAAAACTTTCTCAATAATCTTGTACAAGATTTCAACAAGTTAAAAATATTTTAATCAAATTATGCAGTTAGCCCATGTATCAATTGAATTGACATTGTTAATTTTTAAAAATATAATAACTCAATTTTTATAAATTAGTGTACAAAAATTAAAATCTATCATTTTGATAAAATACAATAATTGATTACATAATTTGATCAAATATTTTCTTAATACCTTTTATTTAATTTTAATAACTTGAAATTTCTAAAATATTAGATACTAAGTTAATAACATTACATACTTATTTAACATTTTTAGCATTATTTGGCATGTCATTTTGCATAATTGTTAAGCAGTTTTAGTAATTTTGATATCTCAAATCAAACCCCCAAAATGAATAATTATTTTTCATAAAACTCATTTATTTGTATTTAGTAACCTTACCAATACTTTCACTTTTAAATTACAATGCTATTCAAAAAAAAAAAAACTTTACAAATACTTTCTCAATAACTTTCTATCGAGTTTTAATAATTTACATATTTCTCAATAACCTTTTATGTAATTTCAGTAACTCAATATCCTTGAAATAACAGAGATTAAGTTTCTAAATTTATATATAGGTATATAACTTCTTTAGTAAATTTGGTCTCATAAATGAATAATCTCTAAATGTACAATTATTGTTTTTCCTAACACTCATCTTTAATTTTTTTATCCCACTTTTTTCATTTTATTTTTATATATTTTTATATTTTTTATTTGTCGTTTTTCCTTTTTTTTTTCATTTTCATTAAATTTGTCATTAAATTAGTAACTATACAAATATAATTTCAATAATCTTCCATGAAATTCAGTAACTAGCAAATATTTGAACAGTACTCGTCAATGTAGTTTCATCAACCTAAAATTATTAAAATATTATGTACTAAATTACTCAAACTCGTTTATTTGTTTAGGATTATTTATGAAAAAAAATAATTTATTCTGAGATTATTGATTAAAAAGTAAAATTTTTCATTTATTTTCTATTTCCCTGTAAGCTCTAAATTTGATTAGGAATTATCAAAAGTTAATCAAATTTTCCTTATTCCAACTTTTTTCTTTTATTATTCTCTTGTCCTTTTGCTAAATAAAGTCCTGCAATTGGCAAAAGAGAGACTCGAACCATCCTATCCATTTTTTGTATGCAAATTGTCAAAACATATTGAAATAGACTCGAAGTATATTATTTAAATTTTTTTATAATATAAAAAATTTTAAAATTTTTATATATTTTTTTTAATGGCTCCTTCAATAATTTTTTATTTAATAATTAACAACAAATAAAGAATAAAAAAATCTCACATGTTTCACTCAATTATAAATTTTTTTATTTTTTAATTTATATTGTTTTTTTATATTTTTTATACTATTTACTTATATGTTATAAATTTCTATAATTTTTTTTTTCAAATTTTTACGAATTATCAACCATATTTGTTTTTATTATATTATATGTGAATTTCATCTTTTACTGGTCATATTCGTATTTTTTTTATTATTTTGATTTTATTTTTCATGATTTTAATATTTAAAAATTAATAAATTATTATATAATTTTCAAATATAAGTTGTAATGTTGCTTAAAATTTTATCAATGCATTATTTTTTAATTAATACTAGTTATGTAAGAGAAATTATTTTGAATATATATTTTTTATATGTTTTACGTTTTATATTTAGTTAAAAATAAATTATTTTGAATATATAGTTTTTAAATGATCTTAATTATATAAAAAAAATTATTAATCTTATATATCATATTTAACTATTTATATTTTACGCATTATAGTTTTATATTTATTATTATAAGTTTAGATAGAAATAAGATAAGAATATTAGATATTGAATGCATTAGTTTTTTTTTTAAAATTTGATTAAAGTATGAGTAGATTGAAAATATTTAACAAATTCTTTAAAAAAAATATAAATTGTTCAAATGATTCTCCTACACTTGAGTTATTAAATCTATGTGCTTCAACTCACGAATAAAAATAATGTGAATCAAAATGTCTAACACTCAATCCTAAATAAATGAATTTTTTCAATACATAATTTTTAATTAAAGAATTTGAATTTAAAAAGTACGGTCAAGCACAATTTTTCTAAAAAACTATTGTAAATTTTTTTGTTTACATAATATATAAAATTATTTTTTATTATCAATCTTTTGATTATTGATTAAATTTAATTTATTAAATTTTAAAATTTTTAATCTTTATTCGTTTGTTTATGACCTTTACTAAAAGCTAACTAACTTCATCCCCGGTGACAAATACTTTGATTCTCATATAAGTTTCTAGAATTATAATCTACGAACCAAAATCAGAGATAAGCGTAAAATGGACATTGCCATCAAGGAACTTATTCTGTAAGAGGATACGACGAAAGAGGTGATAAAACTTAACGAAATTTGGCCAATCTAAGAAAGTAGATTCAAAGGGCGATGTAACAAATTGCAAGAACCTCACTTTCGCCATGCCTACATATACTTGCTATTGCACTGCCAAATTTCACCAGGCAACCTCAAAGCAAGAGCCTGAGTGAACACTCTTCTCTTTCCCTCTTTAGTTGATATGGCCACAGAACAATGCGAGCGCCCCGTTGAGAAAGCCTTCCACGAAGTGAGCCATGAACACCTGAGCACTGGCCAGGCCAAAGTTCACAAGGAGATGGTCGAAGCTGAGACTAAGAGTGTCGGTAAAACGCAAGCCGTGTCCAAGACCCAGACCCACGGCGTCCACGTTCAGCAACATGCAGCTCAAGCCATGGCCATGACTAGCCATGGAAAGAAGGAAAAGAAAATAAAGGAAAAGAAGGAGAAGAAAGAAAAGAAGGAAAAAAAGTCTGAGCATAAGAAGAAGCCCGAGAAGGAGAAGAGTAAGCACAAGAAGAGCAAGGACAGCAGCAGCGACGGCGACTAAAGGGAAAGACCTGCTGCAAAAATAAGGCAAGAAGTTTATACACATAATCCCTTCAAAAACTAGCTCTGCTATATATTATCTTTATCATCAGTTATTATGATCTAATTCACTTCTTTGGTTTCTGCAGACTAGGATTGAGAAGCACAGAGAGGCGCCTGGTTGGCAATATAATGCTTACTACCTTAAATAAAAAAAAATAAACGACCAATGGCTGTGGGCATATGCTGATTATCTTTAGTCTCACAACAGTCAAACATGGTGTCATGTAAGACTGAATATTATCATATACTAATGAAAAAACCAAAAAAAAAAATTGATCCGAGGGTCAATCTTATCTATAATTGCAGAAACTTGTGCAGCCTTTTTCCCCAGAAAAATATGCTACTGCTAATATTTAAGCAAGCTAATTCAATACGGTTCTGCTATATTGTCTGCCAGGAGATTGATATTTCAAGTGACTCAAATTGAAATCAAAATAAGTAAAATTTGCAGGAACATGAACGACCTCATATATATGTATTGCATTTAAGAACTTCTAAGCGGCAGAGCTGTAACGCAGTGCTCAGCTTGATTAACTTGAAATTGATCTGTCCATTATACACCTTAGCTTCTTTATGGTCATATTATGAAGAGAATCATAGCTTCATTTATGCTGTTAAGACATTTGGGTGACAGAATGATATTTGTATGAAAAGAAAGTAGAAGAAGAAGGTCAATGCAGTTCAAGAAATAGTATTTCCATATAAAAAAATGTAGAATTTATTCTGTAGGTGACAGGATAAAAAGGGACTACATTATTTTTTCTCCATTATATGAAAGCAGATTCAAAGAGTAATATTGAAAGTGAAGTGAAGGAATCCGACTTACTCCGTTCCTATTAAAGATTCCTTCATCCAGACTCATTTTACTGGCAATCCAGATATCCAAGTTTGGCATTTGAAGAACAATTCATTTCCATATAAGAAGCCACGTCTTGACTACCATTTGTAGCAGATTAGTTTAAGACATATAACACAACTTCACTACCATTTACAAGAGACATGAACAGTCGACTACACAGCCTGATAAAACAAAACTTTGCTACAACAGTAAGGCCAAGTGAAAAAGGGGATATTTGAACCTTGGGCCTTAACCGGTTAACCCTCCATTGGGACTGCTAGGTCAAGCCTCTAGGCTTTAAAACAAAACTTACACAAAAATGAGGCAAGCTTGTCTGTAGCAAAAGGAATCACCTTCCTGTGAGAGACCTGGAAACAAATGATGCAGTGGCCTGAACAGCTGCATCTTCAGCTTCATCTTGGGTTGATCCCTTAGTCTGCAGGTGCTTTTTTGAGATCTTAAATGAGTGATCACCACCATCAATCACATGCAACTCACTCATTGCCTTCATTTTCTTGCGAACAGCTTCCATTTTTTCCAAAGGACAGAGACCATCTTTGCTACCCTACACTCAAGTTTAAAATAAAAATAAATTATCGTATTATAAGAATAACAGAAAACTACAAAGAAATTCTATATAAATTTGTGTTAAAAAATCTCATGTTGCCAATAAATATAATATCATACTAGTTGAAACGTAGTGTCTACTAGGTCCATCAGCATACAGCAAAACAAAGAGAACTAAATTTATAAATTTATCAGCAAGTATAGCAAAATAAGAAAAATAAGGCCTAAAGTTTCTAATATAATGCCCAATTCTTTCAATATTATACAACCAAGGCATGAAAACTATGAAGACAGCCACATGCATTTAGAAAAATGAACTATGTAATAAGGCGAAAGGAGTACCTGGACAAACATCACAGGAACTGTAAGTTGCAACAAGGTTTCATCTCTCACTGCTCCATTCATCCCCTGATATTTAAGCACGAAAATATAGTATAACAAGGCACATTCTGTTTATAAGTTACATCACAGAGGACAAACTACCACTCTTCAGGGGAAGAAGTCTTTCTTGATTCCTATCCCACCCTATCCTCCATTCAGAAAGTTACCTTTATTCATTATTTATTTATTTATTTATTGCTCCCTGATTCCTGCTGTTCTGAGAAGAAGAAGCAGTAGAAGAAAAAGTCTGCACAGTCCCCTAAACCCTTTATAGACTTGAACATTCTAATGCACTACCTTGATATTGCCATTAAGGAGAAGCAAAATAAGGAAAGAAATCCAAGGAATTCCTTTGTTTAGCAGATTTAGTAAAGGAAAGAAAGTGTAGCATGCTCCCTGATGCGGTTCACAGCAAACTCCAGTTACACTGACACTGCTTATCATCTATAGCTAGACAGGCACCATTTAAACTTACACTTCAATTCCATTACCTCCATGTCAGATGATGATGTAATTAATGAAATGGAAAAAATGAAAAACCTCCCAAAGAATTATCAAATTAAAAATTTCAAAGAAAGGAACATGTCAAGTGTTAAGATTCAAGAATATACAAATTAAGTCATAATTGATGCTACATTCTTAAGTCTTATGAAAGACGTCTTTCTACCAATCCGTGAATGAAAAGTAACCATAAAAAAGATTACCCTTGAGAAATCTACATCAGAAGATAAATGGTGGATAACTAGCTATGAACATGGAATTGATCCAATACAAACAACAAGAACTATCTCATGTCCTAACAATAAACACAAAATGATGAGAACAAGCATCGGTTATCATCCATGCATACTTCAAATCCAGAAACTGGCAAAAAGTAAGACAAAGACAAACCTTAAGTGGGTATCCTAGGCAAACAATTAATGATGCAGCAATGTCTTCCCTGCCAGCCACCATGCAGCTGACTCTACAAAGAAACATGACTTTAAAGTAAGACATCTACAACAAGCATCAATCAATATTAGCATCTTAGGAATATGAGCGATAGCATTTCTAATGGAACATCAAAACCATGATTACGGTCCTTAAAATCCTTGAAGCAGAAAAGGGTAAAATACTATTATTATATTCAACCTTGAACCCATTGATTTCCCTGCCAAAATCAGAGGGTGCCCAGGATATTTGGAAACTGCATTTTTAACAATATCTGAGTGGAAATCCACCAATTTTTCTGCTTTAGGTGGAGCCCTTCTTTTTCCCCCAGATATATCTGCAATACCCCGACAATCCTCAATTTTTAGATTCCAAATTATCACAGGAATGAAATTGCCAATTTCTTTTCTTTAATTTTCCAACTTTAAAATATTTTGACTAAAAATTTGACTTACAAGGGTAGTCAAATGTCACTACTTCAACGGCATTTAACGCTTTCTTTAACATTTTCGTCCATCTGCATAAATTTAACTCATCTAAATCCAGATTAACCATAATAAAAAAACCATTTAACTTAATAAGAACGAATTTAAGCATTTTTTTAAGGAAAAGGATGAAAAGAGAAGAGGGACCTGATCATCCAATCAGAAGACGAGGGAGCACCAGCGCCATGAGCGAAGACCACCACAGGGGATGATTTTTCCAGGGTCAACTTTGACTCTGGCGGTGATTCTGTGTCATCTGTATGATGGTCTTCGGTCTGATCTTGTCGCCTTCGCTTTGATGGCCGTGAAGAAGCCATTCCTTGAAATCCTCGCCCCCTTCCTTTTCCCAATTCGAACAAATAAACCCTCTCTGACCTGAAATTTTCTTTTGGGCTTCTCGTCAAACAATTCGGAAACCCTAAAAATATTATTTGAAGTGACCTTGGCGCCGGTGGCCAGATATTCCTATGGCGTTTCGCGCCACTTTCTCACCCCTACTTCCAACTGCCACGCGTCGCTTAAACATGTCCACATAACCGATAGGTAGAAGCTTTGGCCTTTTGATGGGCCGAGGCCTTTTTATTTGAGTTTTGCTTTTCTCTTAACCAATCCAAGTGAAAACATTTGGGCCGGGGGAACTAGATTACTCGATAGATAGAGCCCTCACATCCCAGTAGAACAAAATTTCATTATTCACCACAACATTTTTTTTAATGTATAAATATAGAATATAGAAAAAATATATAATGTAACCCTTTGAAAATCATGCTAAACTCATGCGCGTGAAAGGTCATGTAATTGTTTATTCATGTCAATTTGTGATGGCAAGTGTCTATACATGTAGCAATGGGAAAAAGTAGTTAAGAGCACAAGTTTCACGATTGGACCTATTGTCCAATTTGCAAGATATGCAACTGGCTGTGTAGGAGATTGAAAGCAAGGATATGGGAAGTATGAATGAAGGAATGTCAATGGGGAATTATCTTAGCGTTGACCTTCAAGATATTCATGCAGGGATAAGGATATGAGATGCGTAAACCCCTAAATAATATAGCTTGCTTTAATTATTCCTTTTATCTTTAGATAAAAGATAGAGAGCCTCGTCAAGGTTCTTAAGGGCCAATTCTCGGGTAATTCTTTAATGGTTTCAAGCTCACATGAACTCTAGAATCGTTCGAAAATATTGATTGGTTATTAGAACTTACTGGTTATTAGAACTTACATATATAAGTCTTAAAAAAAAAAAAACTTCAAATTTTCTCATGAAATTTGCTTTTAGAAGTGGCAAGCTCATCCTGGGCATGAGCTTTTCTGATCATTGACTTTTGAAGTCCTTTGAGAGGTTCCTTGCAAGCAAGACGATCTGGTTTGATCACAAAATGTCAAGTGCCAAGATATGGAGGGGCCCATTAGATTAAACTCACCAATTGAAGTCCTATAAAAGGGTCTCCTCATGGCCAATGCTCTTCACTCTGAATCAGCCATACCCATCAGAGGAGGGTTAACTTACAAGGTATTGGTTGCTCACTCTCCCTCAAAGGCTTCAGGTAATGCTGGACACGACCCCAGCAACTCTTGAAGTCTTTGGGGAGAGTGAACAAAACGTGTCTTGATGATGATATATATATATATATACATATGCCATATGTATATATAAAAATTAATGTACAGTCAATGTGCATTTCCAATGGAATTCATTGCTCACTCTCCCTCAAGGGCTTCCGAATTTGCCTGTTAAAGGGCTTAAACTGAAGCGCTTGGGGAAGAGTGGATAATGCTCACCATTATTAAGTTCTGGGTGCATAATTTTTGGCAGGCCATATCTATATATAGGAGGTAAATCACCAATCCTGTATCTTTTCTTTCTCTGGCTATCATGCACTAGCAGTAAAATCTAAACTAGAAATTGCAAGTTTTCGAGTACCCAAGCTTCATGTTGCAGCAGGGCAATAATATCCTCTTCAGCTTTCACTACGAGGGAAGAATACTCGTTGACAACATGATCGATTGATTAATCCGGTGAAAATCCTATTGATTTCTATTTTCCCATATGCTTGCATGGCTTGTATACAGTTTTCGAACGCTTACGATTGGCTTTAGAAAGAATTCACTCAAAAAACAATTGCTGGGACTTCTCTCTCTCTATATATACGTACCAGGCTAGCAGCAGACAAGAACTTAATCCTAAAACAAGTAGCTGATCAAGAGTTTTTTGTCTTATTTTATGCTTCATATATGCATGTATGTATTTTTATTCATTGTTGTAGTAATTTTTTTTTAATTAAGAGAGGAAGAATTTGAAACTTTACTCTCTAAGTAAGAAATCATGTACTAATCAATGAATCAAATATTCGAGTGTTAGTAATTTACTAATTTTCAAGGAATAAGGACAAGGGTTGGAGTCCTCTTCGTCTCTCTTAGTTAGAAATTTGATTAGCAGCTAGCCCTTGGAACATATATATATATATATGTAGACTTATATATAAATATTGGTGCAAGTTGGATGCCAGTGCACAGTAGGGATGATTGTTGATAGCTAGAGGCCAGTGGCAGGTGGGTCATTGCTTCACTGGGTGGTCCAAAATATTCGCAATGAGGTAAAAAACCTTCCTTTTTCAAAATCATACTACTATTATTTTTCCTGTTCATTTTTCTTTTGGATGTATTAAAACATTTTGTTCTGTTCTATTGCCAAAGCCCAAAGATGGTTTCTAGTACTCTCTGTGTAATTATAGACAAGGACGGTTAGACAAAGGCTATGCAAAATCAAAACAAAGAAATAGTGGAATGGGGTCTAACACAAGAAGCAGACATTGTTACCAGAAGTTTGAAGTTTGGAACCAGGCTCCCTCAAAGTTATGATTTGTCCCTTGCAAGTTAATTTGATAACTTACTTCATCGGGTGCCTGTAACACTATTGCACAGCTTCTTACCTAAATTTTATTTCTTTTGATTTTCTTTATGTAGTAATCTTTATGCAGGACCTAAAGCCTATAGCGATCAAATCATACATGGATTGGCACTTATACAAGCAAAGAATATTTATATATACGTATAGGGTTTTTGAATAAACAGAAATGATCATGAAGGCAAGTTTCTCTGATTATAAGGGTCTAGACCAGTTTCCATTAACAACATGAATATGCTCCAGTTAAGGAACGTTCTTCAGTTATTTCCTAAGGAAAGACTCTTAAAGAAAATATGGTCTCAGCTGAGAAGGGACAAATTAACGGTGGTGAATGCCACCAAAACATGTTGCATGTGACGATGACCCACAAGTCAGGCACTCTCTCAAACTTTGTTGAAAATTCGAAAACGTTTCTAGTATGTTTGTCCTGCTCCTTTCATAACCTTAACCATAAAAAGTAGTGGGAGGGAGACGTATGTGAATTGTTTCAAATCACCTGTCCCATCCTCACCAGCCAACATAAATTAAAGGAGGAATCTATCTTTCATTTGTGTTTGTATGCCTCTCAGTGGGGACAAGAGTTTTTGTGGACTTTGGCAAGCTGTTGGATCACAATGGATCGGTCCCCCTAGCTAAGCTCTCACGGTCTCTAAGGCGCAAGCATTACCTTATTCTTTGATCATATCACTAATTTTATCACTAATTTTACTTTTGATTGTGTGTGATTGGGTGATTTCGAGTACTTCAATTTCTTCTTTTTTCCTTGCAGTTACGGAGTACATTAAAGAGTCTGCGCTGAGAAAAAGCCAACAAGAAGTCAAGAATTTGTCTGCAGATTCCTATATTTAACTTTTGCCATCCATTGAGAATGCCAACTAATGAAACAATTGATGATCTACTAAATTTGCTTGATCATTCAAAGCAGAAATGTTTATAACATGTTACATGTGTATCATGTGCAATGCCAGACGCTTTAGTTGCTACAAATCTAGGGTCATTTAATGTCAATGAACCACTTCCAATTACAAGGAAATTCATTTTTACCAGAATCAAAACTGAGTTGAGAGAACTCAGATTAGACAATCAGAACTCAAATGCAATAAGATCAATCTAGCTTATATTGATTTTAATTCAAAAGCAGCTAACACTACTTACATATATATACTTGCAATATATAATCTCTTAAATCACTAATTGATGAGAGCTAGAGAAATAGTAATCTCAAAGATCTCCTAATAGAAAACTGGCAAATATAATGGCATCAAAATAGAGATTTCCTGACGCAGATCTCCCAAGAAACCATCAGTCTTAACCCTTCTGTCTAACAGAGACCGCTCAACCTACAAGTACAATTGTTCAGCAAACCCATTTCACTTCTCTTCTGCAAATTCCAAGCTTCTTGTATTCTATGGCTAGCGGCACTAAGCAAGCTCTTGATTCTTCTCCACAACTCTTACCCCATTGGCAGATCTAAGCACATTGGCCTGATTTCATTAAACACAACCATAAATAGTCCGAGAGGAAAATAAAATGAGACATAGATTAACTTGAGATAATTTATTAGAATAAACAAACTGCAGATGGCATTCAAAACATCACCTGGGCCTCTGTGATTTCAACTGCAAAACCATCAACAATGACCAAAGATAAGGTCTTCTTGTAGCTGCCAGCTTGAAGGGTGCCTGCCAACAGCTCATCGTGCTTCCTACTCAGGTACAAATCAAGCTCGTACGCCCCTTTCTTAGTTCTATGAGACACACACCCAACAGGGAAAAATAAAAGTAGAAAGAGAGGGGCAGGAGAAGACATTAAAATGAGAAATAACATCAAGAAGAGTCTTGCATTATGAAGTAATGATATAGAGAACTGACCGATCAGCTCGAAGACGCTGGTATTCAGGATCATAATTCATGAAAACAAAGTATAACTCAGTTTTGGTGCTCCCCATAGGCAGTCTTAGTCTTCTCCCTTAATTTCTTCAAGTTGGGTTGGTCAGTATGCATTTTCATCTCCACTTGGGGCAGGTATTTATACATGAACAGTACTATAAGTTTATAACTTAAAAGTCAGAACAGACCCACATTTCAAATATAAAACCAAAATTAAGTCTTTTCAAAATAAGTAGTAAATAAATAATAGGTGCATTTCCAGCTAGCTAGCTCTATCAATTATCATATATGTTTAACTATGTATTTAACATGGAGAAATTTCAGTGTCCTAAGTTACAGAATTACCCCTACATGCCTTAGAATAACATTGTCTTTTTCTCTTGTGTTGATTAATGCCTAGGTATATGCTATACCTGTGAATCCATGTACAACAGCTGAAGTTTCTCTGACCTAGGGTTCCTAACTGTGATTTAAAAAAAGTGAACCAACACGGTTATGGCATAAAAGTCAAACAGTCTTAATATTTCTGTACTATAGCTAGGGAGATTTAATGTGTAAAATTAATGTTAAAGGGTGTGAACCTTTTCATTGACCTTAGCAGCTCTTAACTGCCTGTGCAACATTTCCATATATTATGTTATCCTTATGCTGATACCGACAACGAGAAACATTAAACCCATCAACTTAAATTAGTCCCTAATCATTCTTGCAAGCCCGATGAAAACTAGCTTAAAGTCAGATGCATTTCACGCAACCGGAATAATCCAGTGAAAGGGATTAATCTGCTCATACCTACGTACAGTAATTTGGACTCTTCAAGAATTGAGTATGTACAAGAAAGAGCTCGAGCAGTCCAGCTTTTGAGAAGATAATGACACTACAAAAGTATATTCATGGAAAGGGAAAGAAATAAAATTTCAAAACTGATAAACTGTACATAATCAGTTGCAAATCATGTGAGCTGGAGGAAGACGGCAATGTCTAATATTCTATCTACCCTGGGGCTTGGAGCAGTAAGCAATTCGATGTAGAGATAATTGCTAATATATACAAAGGGTGATATACATTTAATGCAGGGCTAATTATGAATCTCTTATCACAGTTTATATCAAGTAAAACGCTATACCAATTAGGATATAGTTTAATCAAATTGAAAGAAATAAAAAAAATCCAAATGTCGGTTTGATACTTTGAACATTAGCAGATTCCAGTGGAACATGCGGTTTAAGTGTGTATATGACCTTCCACGTGAGGTTGGACCATGCAGGTTAATTAGAGAGAATTAAGGACTCAAAACCCAGATTTATATAGCTGAATTTTTTTCTCTTTTGTGGGTCCCAAGTGTGATTCATGGGGGGTAAGCTTGGCTGGTTGTGCAGTTTCCAGTGTCACAGCACCAGAGTGACTGCAAGCAGGAAACAGTATTATAACTAAAAGTTAGTGAAGCCCCCATCTTTGCCATTTTGATGCTAAGAAAGACTTTGAATCAGAAAGCTCGAAAATTATTGCGTCCAAAGCTCTGAAACTGTGGGGCACCTTCACTTGGCATTGGCTGATTCTTGAAAACGTGCTTGAATATGTAGTTTCAACACTGAAGAGAATCACTGTGCAAATAATGCGTATGATTTACTTGTTTTCTGCTATAAAACTATAGTACTGTTCACCACATTCTATGCATATATTAGTTCATGCAACGTAGGTTTACTAACCATATGTAATTTGTACACTTATATAAAAGCAGCGATTGGTAGTGAGCTACTACTAGTTTTTATAAGAATTACGTCAGGTTAAAAGTTCAAAGCAAAGCAGATATTCCTCCTTAAAAGCTTTTTCCATTTTAAAATATACAGTCATGACTTGACTTGTCGGCTGATTACTTTCTACCATGTACTCCATTTGTGTTCTCCTCATCCCTGAGATTACTGTAAATCTACCCAACATTACCAGCAACGGCAGTGGTTTAATGGTTGAAATGATAACTTATAAAAATTAGCCAACAAAAATATCTTCTGCGAGTGGATACCCCCAAGGGAGGCAAATGCCTGTGCACGTGGGAACGTTACGTGATGCCAAGGGTGAACTGCAGCACACAACGGAAGGCCCACCACCAACGACTATCCTCCACGTGTCAGTTCTTCAGAGAATGGAAGACGGGACCGCTTTTTTTTCAAGATTCCCGTGAATGACGTGTGGGATTTTAATTGGAAAAACTGGGGGAACAGAGAGAGAGTGATCTGGTCCGTGCGGTAGGACACGGACAGCTGTCAGTCACATGGTGGTCCTTTCTTGCTTCTTCATACATGACAGTCTACGGGCTCTATACAAATCCACACGTGGGAACCTTTAACTTTGTTTGACAGTACAGATTCTACACAAAAGTTGGCCGCAATGGCCATGACCGTGTTTGCCACTTCCCGTGCTTGCATTTAATCCCCAAATAAATTTCTTAATATCCAAAGATAACTTTTTTTTTTTGGCATTATATAAAAAAGGAGGACATTAAAGGATTAAAAATAATTATAACGCGTCCATCATGGAACCCTTTCTCCCCTCGTAGTCCTATGCGATTAGATGAGAAAAGCTCCAAGCAGGTAAATCCAAAACCTTCGTCAAATACAAAGGATAAAGTACTGATTACAGCTGTTTCTCGAAGCTAAAGCTAATACGGTACAAAAGAATTTTGTAAACTGTAGATTTGACTCCCAAAAACCAACCTTTGTTGTGCAATGGCCAAGCCACTGATCCATTACTGAATTGTATAATTAACACTCATCAAATCAACCAAACATCCCTATTTTTTATTTTGTTTTTTTAACCAATACAATAATGTCTTAACAAAGACCAACAGCTTTATTTAGTACTATTGAGAATATCACCAAGATTCAATAGGATTTGCTCGATTGAAGGCCTGGCCTCTGCCAACCTGTTTGTACAAGCCAAAGCAATGTCTAAAACCTTCAAAGCTTGCCTCTGTTCTCTCCCTTGCACATCAAATTCAAAAAATGTACTTTTCCCCAGTTTTATACTTTCCTTTGTTTCAACTATGCACTCTATGAAACCTGGCTCCCTCACTCCTCCTAGCACGTCGAGTAAAACTAGCCCAAAGTTGAATATGTCACTCTTTTCACTCAAATTCTCACAGTAACCAGTTCCTGGTCCTTCTGTATGATCAGAATCTTCCACGCAGTCAGCCAACTGGACGAAGCCATAATCTGATAACAGAGCCGTCAGGTCGATGTTTATCATGATGTTGGAGGATTTAATGTTTCCATGAACGTTCATTTTCATGTTCTTTTCACTTGGGGGGCATTGTGCATGGATGAAAGCGATTGCTCGTGCAACGTAAACTATTATCATCAGCCGTTCATTCCAAATTAAGGCAGTTTGGCCGCGCCTCCCACCTTGATTAATCAGAAGAACAACTTGTAGATTATAAATTCCATATATAGAAACTAATTGTTAGCTTAAGTATTAAATCAGAGTCCAGATAATCACATATGTTTATATTATACAATAAAAAAACTAAGTTAGGACTTAAAAAATGCAATTTATATCTTCAGACTTAGTGGATGCAACTAAGGTTTATAACGAAAATGCAAATTCACCTTCAAGCAAGTCAGCTAAGCTTCCCATGGGATAGTAGTCACAAAGAACAAGCTTGAACCTCCTGGTATACAAATAAGCAGTGATTGGGACGAGGTACTCGCACTTCCTGCAAACCTGAGCCAACCTTTCAACTCTCCTCCCGAACTCACTTTTGCCTACAAGAACCTTGCGAAACCTCTTCAGAGCGCATAATCTACCCTTGGACAACACCACTTTCTCTGTAAATTCCCTATTGTTCGCTCCCATCACACCAACAGATGTCCTCAAAACCTCCTTCAGAGTCAGCGGGAGTCCATGATTTTCACAAGAAATCAACGGTATATCATCCATCAATCCTACTATGCCGTCATCATATTCAGAGATGGACCAGGACCTGCTGTGTTCACCGTATTCTTTAAAACTCTTTTTGGGTTTTGTAAAGGCCCTTGTGAGCATTTTTTTTTTTCTCTTATGAAATATGAAGACAATGGGGTTTCTGAATTGGGGTTTGCGGAAAAAAGTAAAATGGTGGTTCTTGGAAAACAGGTTTTTGGAGGAGGGGGTTGAATCCAGTTTTTGGCTGGTTTAGACTGTTTGACGCGTAGATTTTCATGGAAAACATCGAATCCAGAGTAGTGATACTTTGCTTTGTCGTTTTCTGGGGTTCATGTAATCCAAGGAATGAATCCATGGACATTCTCTTTGATTCTAATTGGCTAACGCTTTGCCTAGGAACAACCTCGGCTTCCTTTTGTTTTTGCACATAGAGTGAAGTTAGATACAATGGTAAATGGTCTGATCATTTCATCAGGGCTGTCTTTCTTTTGGATTCTTCTTTATCAATTGGAAATCATGAGCCTCAGATGAAGAACCATTCTTTTCTATTGGTCATAGCGCGAAGATAATTGGTTGCAAATCCTGAGATGACAGTTGTTTCTTCTCTCTTTTTTTTTCTTTCTTAATCGTTAGCCTGTACATTGAAACGAACATAGCTGGTTTTCACTTTGAAACTCTACTTTTGATTAAGTATATACTAAAAATGATTATCGGTACAATTAATTCGAATCCTGCCTCCTTCCTTTGAAAACCTCCATCCACTATAACGATTATTAAGATTACAGATTCCAAGGTAAAAGTAAGATACCAGTACTATGACTTTAGATGCAATGTAAACATTATCTTTCTTTTGCTAGCTAATTAGGGCACTTCTTCTTGCTTTTAACGTTCCACTTGTCTTTTTTCTTTTCTTTTCAATTCTAAATCTCTAATACTAGTAATTAATTAGGCCCAAGAACAAGAGATAGCCTATATCTCAGTTTCCCTACAAAGGCCAGAAAAGTACCTCACAATTTAACTAATACCTAGCCCTGGAAGGAATTCCGGGGGTTCCCTATGAGAATTTAGAAATCCGATGCTTTGATAGAGAAAAGGATCCAGAATGGAATGATTTAGCCCAGGCACTGAGGACATAATCAGGACATGAACCCTGTCTGGCCCTTTGGCCCAAAAGTAAATCCTGGCCAACCCAACCTACCTTCAGGCTTGCTGGGCCCTGAGGACATCACTAAATATCAAGATCTCTTTCAAAGCTCAAACAGCCAACAATTGAATTGGACAAATCTTCGATTTGTAGCATTCAAATGGTATTTCCTTTCCTTCAAAAAAAAAAAAAAAAGCTTTTTTCGCCTTCTTTCCGAGAGAAGAGGTCTGCATTCAGCCATTCAGGGGCTCAATTAGCACTTAGCTCAAATTTCACAAGTGAACAGGAAAGAGCGAAAACGTGTAAGCATTTAATTGCCACCTAAATTTGCATTTATTTTGGACTCTAAACAAGGTGCAAGGATCTATGAGCTTTTAAGTGCATGGCGTAGGGATTGGTATATAGATATAAAAAGTCTATACAAAATATAAAAAGGATGAAGAAGAAGAAAAACTTTTTTTTTAATCTCTCTCGCCCACAAGTAAAGCCTTTACCAGTTGCTTCTTCTGCCAACTTTAACGCGTTGTTTCTGTCACTATCCTCCACGGTCACGGTTTGGAAATTTATTAAATTTCACATTGATACGACAAGATTACAGAATAGTCCCTGACCTGAACCTAAATTTGCATTTTTACCAGCTACAGAGAAATTGAACTCTAACCAAGTAAAGGGCAAAGTTGTAATATGGAGAAGCAATCGAACACATAAACAATAGTAGCTTATTGTACACGACAACAAAGTTTCAATGTTAATCCAAAAAGTCAGATTACCGAAGGTTTTTAATAATGATAGTTGGACAGCTTTGTCCTCCCCTGTTTCATTCAGCCACGTGTTGGGTCACCCGGTTGCCCGCTTCCGCCATCACCTCCACTCCTGGTCAAAACCCCACTCCTTATATAAATGCCCTTTTCTTAACGTTAACCAAAACCCTTTGATTTTGTTTTTCGCTTTCACCAAAAAGAAAAAAGAAATGGCTAGACTCGCCGTTGCGTTCACGGTAATTTTCCTCTTCACCTTCTCATCTCACGCCCGCTTTCTCACAGCTGAACAGGAACATGACGTCACCCTCGAAGAAACCGAGACCAAGTTACCGGAATCCAACCCTAAAACCACAAACGCCATCTTTCTCCCTAGCGAGAAACCAGGGTTCGAATCCGCCGAAGTAGTTGATTTCAAGCCCGATGATACCTTGGAAACCGTCTCAGAGGTGGATTCGGCTCCGTTGACAAAGATCAGTTTCCGTCCTGTAAACCGTCACTTCCCCAGGCGTCCCATGATTCCGTTCCGTCACAAACACAACTGCCGTTTCCACAAACGGTTCAGGCCTTTGAACCCGCGGTTACAGCAGAAGCGCTATATTTCTTACGGTGACGATATGATTTTGTCCGACGAGAAGTCTCAATTTGACCCGGAGTCACGCGGTGTGGTTCGCCAGATCCAGCCGAGATGGGCCAGGTTTCGCGATGATGGCACCGAGTCTGAGGATCTAGATTTTATAAAGCCTCATCACCACGACCACGAACACGAACACGAACACGAACACGAACACGATCATGATGACCATCACCACCACCACCATCACCACCGCCGCCATCACCATGGAGAGGAAGACGAGAAGGATGAGAGGGAGGAGCACGAGGGCGGGTTCATGAGGAGGTTTCGCAAGTTTTTTATTCATTTTTGAAGACATCATGCAAATCTAATCTATGTTTACTAGCTTTGAGGTATGGGCATTTCGGTGTCCGTTGTTATACATTGTAAATAAGATCGCATCCGTTGGGATGAAGAACATGGTTTTATGTCTTCGTATTTCCTTGTATAATAGTACTACACAGGACTAAATTTACGAGATCATTGAGTTTTCTTTCTTTTTCATGAATTTTTGTTGTTGCAATGGAAAATATTTCACTACAAAGATCGATTACAGAGATCTGGAAAAGTTACAGAAAAAGGAACTGTTTTATCTGAAATCAAAGAATAATGGAAGCTTCAGTTGTTTAAGGGTTCAAACAGAGTAGAAAACCATATATATATAGAACTGAATCTTCAGAAAGGACTGGCGCATGAGCCACTCTGTTGTGGGCTAGTGAGTTCGGCACATGGCCATGGGCTTACCTCGATTGCAGCCCCACTTACATCAGAGCACTTCCATGGAGGAGATCCTGGTCCGGTTGTCCCGTGGAGGTTAACCTTCGAAAGACAGATGCCGGTAAAGGGGGCGTTCTTGAGGCCTTGTATCGAACCTGCTCGCTGGACTTTCACACCCCAGATGTTCTTAAACGTAACGCCCTTGACATATGGGAGAGCATTTGGGTTAAAATTGTTATCAGGGTGGTCGCCGGTGTCACCTGCAATTTTGATACCTGTTCTTACGTTTTCCATGAACACTTCAGACACAGTGATGTTCTTTATAAACCCTCCCCTACCAATGTTTGTCTTCACATTAACACCAATTCCCGTGTTGTAAAGAACTATGTTCTCCGCCAAGACATTCTCCACTCCACCCGAGGTTTCACTTCCCACTGCAATTCCAGAAAATGGGGATGTCCCTGTAACTCGCCGGATGGTGATACAGGAGCTGGGGCGTCCATACGCAATCCCATATTCGTCCCATCCACTCTTCACAGCCACAAGATCATCTCCTGTAGAAATGAATGAGTCTTCTATACAGACATTGGAGCTTGAATCTGTTATCAATGAATCATGAAAGCAAACAAAGTTAATGTTCCCTTGAGGTTTCTCTACTCCAAATAATCAAAAGAACTTGGGAAAAACTGGTCTCCGTCCTAACTCCTAAGGAGGGGCACCATTGAGATCACGCTGCCCATGCTTTTACAGCATGGGAACCACTTAATGAGCATAGCCATTTTCCAAGAAGTTTTAGATGGAAGCGTATGTCTCAATACTTCTAATAGCTTTCTTGATGTATGCTGGGCAGGAAGAATATGACAGACACCAAACTAGATTTCATCCAGTTATGAAACCCACATTTACTCAGGGAAGAACAATTACTTTGTTCAGTTTCTTCCCTAGCATTTGTGCAGGGTCAGAGTTTTAAGGGGTTCATCTGAACCAAACAGCATTTACTTGTGTTTGAGATGACAACTTGCACTTCAACATAATGAAGGCTGCTTGATTGCTTGCTTGTGTGTGAAAAATGAAGTAAGCAAAGATAAATCAATGAATAAAACTGCTTTCATTTTACCTGGATCAATTCCATCAGTATTAGGGGAGTCTGGTGGAGCCAGGATGGTAACATATCTAATAACAACATTGCTGTAAAGAAGAAAAAAGTATATTAAATTTTGATCCCTAAACATGCAATTCTTATATGGTATTAAAGTACAAGAACCACCAACAAAGTTTCAACAATCTGATGTGGTCATAATAGCAAATCCAGTTAGGAACTTATCGATTCTGCTACAAATTGTGCTATAGGAAACACCTTTGAGCACCCTAAACCTGGGCTCTACCTGCTGCCATATTGTCCTTTTGTTGCTAAATGTGACAAGGTGCAAAACTTGGAAATCCCCATTAAGGTAGAGGAAATGAAATGAAAGCGGAAAATAACAAAGTGTTTTAAAGATGATCTTGATGCAAGTTGTCTTCAGGTTAGGATTCTTTTAATTTTCAATAGACAAATTTGTGAATTTCTAGCAGATTTGCATAGAAAAGGTCAAAATTGATTTAATTAATGAAGGATCATAAATTTATAAAACTGATGTGATCAAATTGTAAAGAAGGCCCTCACTGAAATGACACCAATCTACAGCATGGTCAAATTGCACATTCTTCTCTCAATTAATTGCATGGCTTATAAATAATATTAAGAAAGTAACCCTTCAGATGAAAAAATTAATGCAAAAAGTACCTGCAATAAACAGGGTGAATGTTCCAGAAGGGTGAATTTCGAAAAATCACATTTGAAATGATAATGCCTCTGGAATTCACAAATTCAACAAGATTTGGTCTTGTAAACTGGAGAGTTCTCTGCCTCCACATGTTCCACCAGATAGCTCCTTCACCATCAATTGTGCCATTCTCACCTGTTACAGTTGAAAAATATGAATCATGGATTCAAGTTGAAATTACATAAACCATGTCAATAAAACATAGACATCATAGATGTGAGCTCTATTATTGTCCAGCAGAACTTTAAAAGTCTGAATTACCTGCCATTCACCAAAGTAAGATAATAACAACATGAAGATCCATGGTATTCAATCATACCATTCTAAATTGACAGTGTACAATAGGCCTTTCTAGTATATACCATATAGAATATAATGTCAAAAAGTAGGTTCATCGTATTGAAGAAATTGAAGATGCTTAATGTAGACAAAACAAATATATCTAAAACATGTATGTTGCAAGCTACCAAAGTAATTAACCACTTTGTTATCAAGACCTACCAGTGATCACCACATCTCGTAGTCCATCTCCATGAATAAAGCTCATATATCTTCCTCCAGGGTGCTCCCTTCCCCTTCCATAAGATGGCAAAGGAGCAATTAAAGGCCAGTTCCAAGTGTCCTGATATATCAATCCGGTAAGAAAGTTATAAGAAGCCAACAAATCATGTTATATTAAGAGGGAGTAGTGGTACAATAACAAAATTTGCTAGATTGGAAGCACTAAAGTTTTTGAAACTAAAAATTCAGAGAAATGCTACAACAGGCTTTAAATAGATGAAAATTGTTACAAATATGAAGGCCTTTTGGCATGAAAAAAAAGAAGAAGCTAGAAGCCTAGAATATTTGATCTCTTTGAGAGAATAAAACCTTCATAGCCAAGGGGTCAATAAGAAATCACATTATGTTATTTCACAAGATATAAGATAAGGGCCAAGGGAATAAAAGACTAGACATAAATTATTATATATGCTTAATTCAATTACCTGACCAAAAGCTTAATTCTTTATTCCTACGAGGCTGGCTACATGCAATCTCGAACAAATAAAACATTGATCTTATTTTGTTTTTTGTGAGAATCAAATGGTGGTTTAGCAAAAGCCAAGCAGAACCAGCCACAATAACAATCTTATCTCCCATCAACTAGGCCATCAGTTAATCATAGCACAATCTACTCTTCAGAAAATTAAGTTCGATTCCGTCAGCTCAAGAACATTAAGTGGACAATGATCCCAACATTGAAAGATATCTGTTACTACTAATTTTCAGTGTGATATAACTTCAGTAGAAGTACACGATGACCACGTTCAATTGGCATGAAGTAGATAAGGATTTCAAACAACTAATAGGGCACATGGTTCTCTGGTGATCATAAGATAACAGTCAAAAACTGTTAACGACGATAATAACCACTTTATTAACTGCCAACAGTTTTTGATTACTAAGAGGTATTGCAACATCATCCATTCAGATTACTTACTATAATACTAATCACTAAGAGTACGGTTTTATTATTTAAATAATAATACTAACACCGTAACAGGACAGCATATATTAATCTAGAGACATAGCACCAAGTTGGACAACAATGCTTGCCAGCTATCTGTCTGTCCAAATTGTTGAATGAAAAACCCCATAAATGCCATGCACATTCGACCATACTACGGAGACCCACAATGTTTTTTCTCTTTTCTTTATAATGTTGCCTGGACCCCATGATTCACAGAGACATCTTCACCTTTAACTTTCTACACCACCAACCCTGACGGTGCCAAATCTTGTCACATTAAAATTGACATTTTAACCATATTCTACACAATACAATTCTTTTGTAAGACTATATGCAACCAAAATCTAATCTTTCAACCCAAAAGGACAAAAAAAGAAAAAGGAAAAATAGCATTCTTTGAAAAAGAAACACCCATGCAATTATATGATAAATTCTAGATAATTAAAACCCAGATTCCTGCTTTCATTACCATTTTAGAAGATAATGTGGTCATGCTTAGTTATTTTCAACTCACTTCCATTTCTCTATCACGAATAAAACGCTTTATGTTTGAGTACAAAACGTTAACTTTTTGCTATGTAAGGATGGGATGGGGATGGCATAAAAATTCTCAGTTCGAGACATAGTGTTTTCGATTGTCAGAAAGAAGAAAAAATGTGACTTTTCATTGTATATACACTTACCAAATTATACTGCCAATGATGAGTTACAATTATTACAGGAAACAATTATTCAATAAGTGAGTAAAAAGTGAAAAGATTTGTGTTACCTGAGTGGCTTTTATAACAGCACCCCTAGCCAGATAAAGAGTCATGTGACTAGTGAGGTTAAAGCTCTCCGTTAAGTACACCCCAGGAGGCACATAAAGCAGCGTGCCACCTCTCCTTCTCAGATGCTGAATTCGATATATAGCTGCCCGGAACGCCTTAGTATTAAGCGTCCGTCCGTCCCCAACCCCGCCAAAGTCCGTTATCGATATCTTATCGTTTCTGTACCTCATCGGTACTATCCCCGAGCAAGTTATCAAGTTCCCATAAGAAACATAAAAGAACAATGAGACTTGAAGGAAGAAGCAACAAAGCCAAATTGAACCCAAAGCTCGAAACATTCTGTTTGAAACAAAAACGGAAGTTTATTTGAAGAGTGACAAAGAGAAAGGGAACAAAACAAGCTTTCTATTATGTTGATGAAATCTGGAGTAGATCTGGAGAGTGATACAAGAAGAAAGGTCCAAAGGGCACTGGTTATTTTAATTTAGAAAGGGAAAGTGAGAACAAAGATTTATCAAAGATCAACAAGGCAGGCGAGAAATCAAAAGAGAGTGAAGACTGAAAACTGAGGAAAGATCCCTTTTGTTTAAAAAAAAAAAAAACAAAAGAAAAAGAAATAGATTGATACAATCGAGAAGTGAGAAAGAGTATAAAACAAACAATGAGACCCGAGGCAGAGATTCTGAGAGAGCGAGGGGAGTGAAAGTGAAGTTCACATATTCCAAGCCGGTGTAATTAACACACATACAAAGGGGTAGGCGTCAGAAATGCATGGTCCATTTAAAGATGGGAGCGTTTCTTTGTTTTTCTATTTACACTTTCGTCCTTTTTTGCACACTTCACATCATTTCCATTGTACTACTGTTAGGGGCGTTTGGCATGGTGTTACTGCAAGATATTTTTTGGAATTAAAATGGCTATAATCACTTAACGGTATTTGGATGGTAAAAGAAAAATATAATTTATTTACAATTGTAATTATATTATAATAAAAGATATTCTCTTTTTTCATGGAGAAAAAGTAATTTTTCCTCTATAAAAAAAAAGTTATGTATTTTTTTCTTTCTCAAATTATCTATCTCACTCAATCCTCTAAGTGCTTGTTTGATCTTACTTTTTATCAACTTATTTACCTCTTAAAAGTAAAAATCAGGTCAAATATAAATTTTGAAAAGCTCTTAAAAAAATAATTTTTTTTAAATAATAAAATTTTGAAAAAAAAACTTATAGAAATACTCTTATTATGAGCTTTTTCTTCTTTTCTTTAAAAAATGTAAGAGAATTTTTATTTTTGTTTCAAAAATATCCTCATCTATTAAATATAATTACAATATTACTCTTTTAAAAAATAAATACATTTTATAATAATTTTAACTAAAATTATAACTTATAAAAAAATTTATAAAAATAAATTTACTAAACAACTTTAACTTAATTTTAAAAGTTATTATTTTTTGTAATAACTTCATAATATCTTTTAAGTTATAAAAAAACAAAACCAAACAGGCTCAAATCTCCCGACCTTCCTTTTTTCCTTCTTATCTTCTTCTTTCGTCTTTTTTTTTCATTGTCTGTAGGAATGGTAGCCTATCACCAGCACATTTGAATCAAATTTCACCACCAAATTTGAAAATTGAAGAGATTAAGACTTTAGATTTTATGAAACCTTAATTCAAATTTTCAAATTTCAAGAAATTTGAAAATGTTTTGAGAAAAAATTATATATAAAAAATTGAGAGAAATATTTAAATGGTTTGGAATCAATCAAATTTATTAAAAAATTGAAAGGATTTAAGAGGGAAAGATGTTTGGTGCAACCGATTATGAGAGAAAGAAAGTGAGAACATCCATTAGATTACGTTCAAATTTTTAATAACAGCTATTTATCTGTTGATAGATAATGTGATATGTCGATAGAATTTTTTGTTTGTCGATAGATTTATCTTCACATAATATTTTTTATTTTTAATTTTTATAAGTTTAAAGTGAAAATAAATATTTAGTAAATTTACATATTTTAATATTTAAAATAATTAATATAAATATATTATGCTATTTTTTTATATTATTAATAATTATTTTGATTAGTTAAAAGTTAAAAAGTCAAATTTTATATTAAAAATTAAAATTTATTCAATTTATATGTTTTTTATATATAAAGATAATTTTGTTAATTTATATTATATTTTCAATAAAATACTTATAAACCAAACACCATAATATAATTTTCTCAACGATTACATTCCCTATAATTATTACTTTTCTTTATTATATCAAATACTGTAAAATTATATTCCTAATAATCACATTTTTAATAATTATATATCTAATAATTACATTTTCAGTAATCATATTTCTAATAATATACCAAATGCAACTTTAATAACAAGAAAACCAAGCATTAGAACAAGATAACGAGGGAGAGCCTTGGAGGCTGGCTGAAGCACTGTATTATTGGGCCGCAAAATTATGATATGGACGACGGGGCATTTAACTACAACAATGCCACCTCACTCTGGGCTGTGTATTTTTGTTGTTACGTACTTTTCTACCATGATCTGCTCTCTACACTTCTCTCTAAGTTATGGAATCCCTGGCCCTCTCACTCACAGTCACAGCTTTACAATAAAAAAATAAAGAAGCTACCCTAAAGCTAGGGCTTAAAGCTAAGATAAGAGTGGGCACCAAAATAATAAAAGGCTGGGAGTGGATTGAACACAATGCTTTTGTGGCAATAGATTTCCGAGATTCTCTTTAGCTAAGAAGCAGTTCTTGTTCTCGTCAGATTCTCCACTGCCTCGATATCCTTTCCCTTGCAACGGTTTAACATTGTGTCCATACGTTTGTTTATTTCTTTGCCTTTTTTATGATGGCTGAAATGGTACACACTACCATTTTCGCCTTCTAAATGATTGAAATTTGGTGAAATCTCTTGCTTATTTTGCCTTTTATAACACATCGTGTTAACAGTTACTGCAATTTTTCTCTTTTTCTTGTTCTACATGAAGAGAGTTCTCGGAAGAGGATAACCCAATTATCATGAAATAAACGCCGTACATCATTTACTGGATAACTGAGCGTTCATTGCATTTAATGGGCAACGATAAAATTTGGTAGAACCTACCTTTAACTGATGGCGACTCTCCAAAAGCTTAAAACCCTACATCAAGCAAAATGCCTTAATGCCTGTAACTAATAGTAACTCCTCGTGGGAGTTGATAATAATAATAAACTGACTTGGCTCCTCTCCTGCTTATAAAACCTCGTATTAATCAAGCAGGAGAGATTCCAAATCTGGTGTTTTGCCACTTGGGAAGTGTTTGAAACACCATAATCGAAAATATTTCTTCGGCCTCTCTTTGAATTATAGTAGAAGTAACTTGTTCATCTCACTTGTTAGATGAGTAAATTCACAGCATATACCAATATACAATGTATCCACCAGACAATGTGGTTTTTCTGCAACTGGAACTTGCAAAACTAAAGATATGAACATAAAACTTCTATCGTGCATGGATATTTACAACCAAATACCAATACAACACTCGATTATTAAACATAGAAAAAACTACAAAGAAAATTTTCACTTGTTTCTTCATTTAGGACATCTGTAGGCAGCGGATGAGCTTAATTGTCAGCTACTATCAACACAAGACACCTAAAGATCATGGTTCTAGTGAAAATAGAGAAGCATAAGTATAAAGAAAGGGAAGTTGGCGGTGCCTGCAGGAAGCCAGACTATCTACTCAGCTTCTAATAACAAGAGTATCCCACTTATCGCCCACAACAAGAACCTTGATGCTGTTAACATGGACACAGATTATTCACATCCTCTCAATGGGTTCAGTTCGATCCTGAACAGCCAAACGCTCTGAAACATCTGCTAATGACTTGAGGTTGCACTTGATCAGTGCCTCAACAAAGTAGCATGTTTCGTCCTTGGTGTTCCCATCTGGTACATCCACCACAAATGACTCAATCACCAAAGTTCCTGGCCTGCCATCAATGACCTCAGGATGGACTGTAACAATGGATGAGTAGTTCTGCAAATTTGCATAGCATATTGACAATTTTGCAGTTTCAGCCAATTAGATCATCACGAAAGTACAGGACATGCTATAAAAATCAAAATTTAACCCCTACGAGGGAGGTCAATGCAGAATTGTTACAATAGCATTCAAATAAATTCAAATATTAAAAGAAAAGTTGGCAGGATGATATATCTTAGAACTCAAAACTAAACCATCTTCAACAACATGATAAACAACATTGCTTGCCCACATATGTGTATAAACTAAAAATATTCTATTATAACAGATTCATTACATGCAAACAAACCAGGAAATATTGGCAGTTGCAACACAAGGGTGCAGATCAAATGAGCACAAGAAAACTTAAATGATTTGGATAGAGGAAAAGGCCACATAAGGCATATAAATAGCCCTAGATAGACTGCAGTCATAAAGAACATTCAAGCCACTAGCCAAATTCAGCGGACATAGATTTCACAAGTTAATTTCTAGGGATATTTATCTCCTTCTAATTTCACTGCTCCAGTTTCCAATTTTGTAAAGCTATGCTCCATCTCAAACATGAAAAATCTTCTAACAGACTTAATATATTTGACTATTTAAAACAATGATTTTGATGATTCTGCTCAATCCAACAGAGTCTTGTCCCAATGAGTGGTAACAAAAACTGGCGTATTCAGTCCTCCAACTTGCAAGTGACAGCCATATACAAAACCTCATTACATTTTCAGGTAATTTATGCATTAGCCTATACATAATCTAACAGAAAAAAAAATCATATAATAAAGGACAAACAACAATTACTTTAAGGTGAATACTTATATTTCAGTCAAGATTATATGTTGACAAACTAAAATTTATCGGAACCCAACTGACAAAAAGTAAGGTGCATGGATGCGTGACTCATTCAACCAAGTAAAAAATTGATACCTTCAACCTGTGATCTCCGCCAACAATCTTCATGCTCAAAATATGCTCATCATCATCTAGATACTCCAACCTTTCAGTGCTAGTTGTGGCTGGCAGTCCTGACTTAACATTGACTTCTCTAACGCTTCCAATCTGAAGGTCACCCTGCACAACACACCTGCTAACAAATGGTTTGTACTTCTGCGGTTGATCGAATCTCCTCACCAAAGACCAAACCTAATTGATCAGAAACCAATCATCATTCCTTAAGGCAGAAAACACCGTTAAGTTTGCCATCAGTCAAAGCAAACTAAAACCTGAAACACTTAATCTGACAGTAATTTTATCTATAACTACAAAATGTATTAGATTGGGTATCATTTGATATCAAATTAATCTCATTCAATGGGAAGTTTATTGGCATTTGATGTTGGGACCTTAGAAACCCTAGCTATCCTTTCCAACACTTGAGCTAAATGCAAGTTCAAAGAAAATTGTGTGTTCATTTCTATTCAAACAAAAGCAAATACAATAATGCAAGAAAACAACAATTTTACAGAGAAATTTCCACTAATCAATCCTCAATCAAAGGTTGTCAATGTTTCACATTGTACCTCTTAAAATCACACGCTACAAATAGGTGAAGGTCATGTTCGAATGCCCTAGCGTTGATTGCCAATAACTTAAATTGATTCACAGAATGTTTAACATCACACAACATTTCATACGAGCCAATAATCTAGCTTAAATTTTCAGTTATCACTTCACAATTGATAAATCACCACTTTGATTTCGATCACCTCATATATTCATTCTATATGCAATGAAAAAAAAAAAGTAAAGAAAAATTTTCCAATACTAGAAAGTCATCGGAAAATCAAGCTAACCTACATAAAATTAAAATAGGCGTCTAAAAAGATGTGACAATGTAAAAAACAAAAACCCTCCCAGATCCATATACGGATCTAGCACCAAATACGACCCCAATCGATTCGACCAAAAAAAAGTAGATATTTATTGAAATTTCAAAAAGAAAGAAAAAACTTACGAGATGAATGGGAGCTTTGATGTGTTTAACGAGCGAAGAGGTACACTGATTTTCTTTAACGTCGTGTTTGTGGTGCCTCTTGATGAACTCTTCTTCCATCTTACTAAAACCGTTCCCGTTCATGGTGATATAATCATTGGTCACCATCGAGGTAACCCTGGGAAAAACCTTAGCCGGGAAGAGAGGGGTGAAAACCGGTCAAAAAACCGACGGAGGTGCTAGCGGATCCGGGTAATATTATCGGGAGTCCTAGAAAGGTCCGAAACGAAACGCCATCGGCCAGGTCCAATAGCGAAAGGTCCAGACTGCTTCTTTCTCATCTCATCGCCTGGAATTATTATTAATTATTAATTAAAAAAAAAAAGAAATATGGGTATTATTGTTTATTCGTACTTTCCATGGTGGTTATCGACAGGAATTTTTGTTTTGCCCAGGCTACGTTTTGCTAGGTCCAAGGGTTTTGGACGGACGTATTGAAAGTCAAAAACTGCGTACATAAGGGTTCTGCTTGGGCTTAATTTTATTTAATGGGCCAAATCTCATTCAGGCCCACAGTTTCCCGCCGAATGTTTTACTCGTTAGCCCTAATTCCCATTTCTTTCCCGCCATCTTGCTTTCATCCGGTCCCTTTCTCTGCTCCGAAACTCTGCTATTCAACGAAAAACTAGGGGTTCCATTGATAGAGAGAAAGAATTTGAAGCAAAGATGACAAAAGACGAAGTTGAGAACGGAAGAGATGACATGTTGATTGATGGACCTGAGCAAGCAAACGCCGTTCCTGATGGATTCAACGCCAACTATCTCAGAATATACTATGGTAAGAATTCTCTTTTTTCTCATTTGGAGATTTTTTTTTTTAACACGAAATTAATTGTTTGAATCATGGAGTTTTTCTTTTATTCTGGCGATTATGATTGAAATTTGAGATTAATTTTGTGGCAGGAAAGTTATTTCCTCATGCTGATATCTTCAAGTGGATGTCTTACGGAAATGGTAATCCAAATCTCTTCGTTCTTTTCGTGTATATACATGCAACACGCTCGCGTGTTTCTATGTTTTCGTGTTTTGATATGTAACGATGTTATAATCGTCATTGCTTTATCTGCAGATGGCAAGCATCCTGCTTGTGACAAGTCCTACATTGGAAGAAGGGAATTTTCTTTCACGCTTGAAAATGACATTTATATTCGATTCCAGTCTTTCAACAGTGCTTCTGAACTGGAAAATTCCATCAAAGAAAAGTGTCCATTCAAGATTGATATTGGGCCTGTCTACAGTGTTGATGTAAGATTTCATACAATATTCTTCTTTTGTCTACAGTGTTGATGTAAGATTTCATACAATTTTTAATCTAAAGTACTATGTTTTGCTATTAGTTATTGATGTATTGTCTGTCATTCAGCCTGCTAAGAGGCATGCCTATGCACAAAGTGGCGACAATGTTTTCACTCCAGTTGAAAGGGAACTGGTTTTTGATATTGTAAGCTACTGTACTTATTGAATACTGAGCATCTTAGTCTACTTTTCATACTGAGTACATGAATATAATGGCTAATGTTATTTGACTTGCTGGAGTTACATTTCTTGCCCCAGGATATAACAGATTATGACGATGTTAGATATTGCTGCACAGGAGCTGATGTTTGCTTGGAATGCTGGCCTCTAATGACAATTGCAATTAAAGTGATTGATACTGCCCTCAGAGGTAAAATAATCTACGTTGGTTTTTTATTATTTGTAATCACATATTTTGTTCTAGGCCAGTGCATCATTGCTTTGTTAATGTTGCTTAACATACTTTAGATTGTGTAGATTCCAGACTGTTGTAATTGGAACTTTGAGTCCTTAGCTGCCCTATTTAACATGCTTGCATTGCAATTTAGGCACAGATTTTTTAGTACACATGACATGTCTAATGTCTTCTTATATCATTAATTAACTTCCGATAATGCAGATGACTTTGGCTTTAATCACATTCTCTGGGTATATAGTGGCCGACGTGGTGTGCATTGCTGGGTTTGTGATGGAAAAGCCAGAAGGTAATGCAGTGAACAGTTGAAATCATCACGTAATTTCTGTTATTTCCTTACCTCTATCATTGCACAAGGATCTGAATGTTACTTTCATCACTTCTATAGGTTGACTAATGAACAGAGGGCAGCCATTGCTGACTATTTCCGTGTATACCAGGTGTTTAACTAGTGCTCTGAAATACTACTGGATTTTGCTTAGTATTTTAGTACCAATCATTGACTTTGTACTTTGCTCAGGGCAATGAAAATAGTAACAAGAAGATATCTTTACCAGGTCATGTTCTTCACCCTTTCCTGGCGTAAGTAATACTGCCTATTGTTTATAATTTCCTTATTCTGGACGTTCCCTTTTTTATACTAAGATACATTCTGTCTTGCAGGAGATCCTATACTGAAGTTCTGAAGGGCTTTTTTGAGGCAAAACTGCTTTCGAACCAAAATTTACTTTCATCTGAGGAGAGATATGAGAAGATCCTAGAAATGATTCCTGATGGTTGTAAAATTTATAGACTCTCTGATGGATAGCTCTGTCATTTACCTTAGCAGTTCCTCATGTATTGCATATTATTTTTGCAGCTGTTGCTGCTGAGCTTAGGGGGAGGTGGCAGGAGAAAATGCGATCTTCCATGTTAAAAAATGACATTAATGTTGTTAGATGGGAGCATCTAAAACATGCCCTTCAATCAGGAAAACAAAAGGTATGAATTGGCATACGCACCATATTAGTGGTTAAATGCATCATGGGCAGTGGATAGGCCATTCTGTTTGAAACGGTGCCATATAAATTGAGCAGTTAATGAACTTTGTTTTTCATTTGAAAAGAAATTGTTTTTAGATTAATTACTCTAATCGTGAAACTAAAATATACTGGGTTGTATGAGTTTGCTGTGTCTAAATAGTACTATTTCCATCATAAATTGATTAGGGCCATAAACAGATCTTAGAATTTTGAGACTTAGATGGATATTAAAGCTCCATAAAACAGAATATAGAGTGAGAGTTCCATGACAACTTAAAGTGTTTACAGTAAAGGTAGTCAGTCCACTACTGCTAGCCTGACTTGCAATCAGTTTTACATGTGTTAGAAACTGGATTTTCAAGCCCTCAATACATTCATTTTATTCTCCATTATCAAAGTGCATTCTGAGAAAATCAGTGATAAGGAATGAGTTGAGATCCAGTTATTTGTCTTTGCTCTCAATTTTTCTTGTTTCTTGTATAACTTCTCACTCATTAGACACCTTAGCAAGTAGAAGTTCAGGCATTCATTAAATATATGTTTGACCCAGATGTCCTCTGTTTTACATAGAGGAGATTTTTTTCTCTTGTGCATTGTACTTTACTATTCATCCTTTAATTATTTTGCATGTTTCACCATTGTCAGGCACAAGGACTACGAAGATGTGTTGAAGAGATTGTCTTTTCTTTCACGTACCCTAGGCTTGATATGGAGGTCTACAACACTATTACTCCTTTCGGTTTTGTTTTGTTTTGTTGTTATGTTCATTTTTTTTCTTGTGCAACAAATATATAAATGATTTTAGAAGTACATCTGCCTCCAGGTCATACACCAGTACATATAAATTGTTTTTATGAAAGCAAGAAGCTTTATCAAAATATCTATGTATAACCCTTCACACCAAACTACTTGTTTGTGTATCAGGTTTCGAAGCACATGAACCATTTACTGAAGGCACCATTCTGTGTACATCCAAAAACAGGTTAGTTTTGGAAGAGATCTGTTTTAGATAGTAGTTGCCATGAATGTGAAGATTGACCAGAAATCATTGGTGTGGTGCCTAAAAGTGATGTGAATTCTGTTTTAAGAATCAAGGGCTGTGTTTATGATATGAAACCTTGAATATCAGCTGTTGTTGGACTTTTTTGCTTTTTTTTTTTTATAATTTAATTGCCTTTTGGATCTTGACATACATACTTACACTTTAACACAACATGAGGGGGACTATCCTCCTGTTCTAATTCTCCAGAAATGTAGGAGAGAAGGAACTTCATTCTATCACCCCCTAGCATGAACTTTAGTAGTCTCAAGTGTTTCTTCTACTTTTTATTTTTCCTCCAGGTCGTGTTTGTGTTCCGATTGACCCAAACAATTGTGATGAATTTGATCCAACTAAAGTGCCAACCCTATCTCAGGTATGTACTTTCTTATTTATCAGTGAGATTGCTTGTCAAGATGTCCAATTCCAATTTTAATAGTTTGTGAGAACTTGAACGAGGAAAAATCATTATATTGTATTGCAAAGTTGTAAATTATAAATTCTAGGTAGCTTTTCTTGTTGCGTGCTCTGTGTTGCAAGAGCTGTTGCCCCTTAGGAGAAAGGTTTGCCTATAATTCTTATGTGATTTTATTTACCTTGCAGCTTTTGGAAGAACTAAACAGGGGAGGACTAAGACAAGATGCTGAGGATGGTATGTTTATTTTAATGATGTTTTGAATTGTTTTGATTGTTAGGTCTGTTGTCTAGACTTTTAGCTAGTCACTTGCAAATAGTAGAAGATTATTTGGATCTTGAGGGAAGAATTGAGAACACCAGGAAAGTTTAATAGGGTCACAAATTTACATGATTTTTCAATTTTGTATTAGGAAGTGCTGCTGTAGAATATAATCTCCATCGCACATGAACTTGGCCTATTAATGTATTATGCCACCTGCAATTGGTTTTTCTATATTTCTGATATTATTGCCTTTGGTTGATAGCAGAATGGGATAGAACCTCACTTGGAGAGTCAGTCACGTTTTTCAGATCATCGTTTTTACATCCTCTGCTAAAATCTTGCAAGGAGGAGATAGAAAGTTCTTACAATACAAAGCTGCAGCAAGCCAAGAACACCCTCAGCTGGTAGTGTTTTCTAAATGATATCATCGGGAGAATCATTTTATTCTTGAAAATTATATCATCGGGAGGATCTGGTTGTCCCTTTATTGTGACGTACGATATATGTTGTTGATGATTAATATATTCTTGTTCTTGTCCTTCATATGAAGTTATAACTTTAGGAATTATCCCAACCAAGGACCGCAGCTTAACCACCCATGTTAATATAAATATATTCCAATTATTTTATCTTGTCTGAAGAATATACAAACTTTTATGTTGTTGCTTGCATGTTTTATTACTGTTCCATCCTCCTTAATTCATTGATCAAAGCCCCTTAAGATTGAGGTGCAGAAGTGGTTTGATGTACTGTTCTGCTAATTGAACTCTTCTACTGTCTAATAAAGGATTAGTATGAAGGGTGAGAGCCTGAAACCTGATATCTGATCAACATGCTAATCCGTACACAGCCATCGTGCAGTCGTACTCAATAGTTGATACAACTGGGCATAATCTGTATAGGCATCTTTCAATCTTAGAACATGTAGATAGAGGTTATGAGGACCACAAGCTTTCAATCATGGCGGATAAACTGCGAGACGTGGCTTGTTTTCCCTTACCCTCTAGAGAGTAATCTCAAGTCTGACAACTTGCCTTTTTTATAGCGTTGCAAAGCACGATCGAACATGTATTGCTTTGCCCATGACCTTGAGGCTTTTACTGTACTCTATAATGGAAATAACAGTAGGGGAAGGTATCTCCTTTGTGGACACGAACTTGATAAGAAAAAGGAAATTAAATATTTAAAAATTTTCATTCAATCACTCAGATACAGTGATCACCACGTCAAGGTCCCACATGCTTAATAACACCTTTATCAAGTGCAGTAGTGTCCAACTACCATAAAAGAAAAAAGAAAGTTCATAACTCCTAATGCCTTTGATCCAAAAACAAGGCCAAACTGATAAGAGCTATGAAGAAAAACAATAAAAACCTGAACCAGACAACATTAAACAACAGGAACTCATTGCTAAGAACCATACCCCCAATAAAACTACCATTTACAGTTAAAGAGAGGAGAAATCTCTCTTCTGAGAATTTTCATTTTGGAGAAAAATGGGTGAGAATGTTATCCTAATTAGCAAGAATCTCCCATATCAATTCAGCATCAAAAGATGGCATTCTTGCAAGCGAACAGTCCTCAAATCCTGGTTCCTCTGCCATCATCATTGGGTAATCGTTCGAAACAGAGGATGGTGAATTCTCACATCTCCAAAATCCATCTTCGGACACAGTTGGTGACAGCAACTCGTTGCTTAAATTGTCACTGAAAACCGCACGGGATAACGATGAAGACGATGAACATGATTCTGTTACCTTCACTTCTTTTTCAGCTTCGGAAGAAGCTGCAGGACGATCTGAGTTGCTCTTCTTTTTAGCGTTGGCTCTCTCTCTTTTCACCTTTTGACAAATGGCTTGAATCTTAGCATCCACCATATTCTTCAGAGCATTCAATCTAGCAGAATCTCTGAAACCCAACTTACTTGGGTCCTTCAGATTTGGGAAATTCAACCTTGCGTATTCCCCTCTAAGCTTATACGCGGCGCGATCATAGGCATAGGCTGCAGCTTCAGCTGTTTCGTAAGTGCCTAACCAGACTCGCGTTCTGTTTTGTGGAAGTCTGATTTCGGCTACCCATTTGCCCCAGTGTCTCTGCCTCACGCCCCTGTATAGCTTCTTCTTCTTCTGAGGACTCGTGTAGTTGCTTGATGATGCAGGGTTTCGGTAGCTTTGAAGCTTCGTCAGCGAATTGCGCGAAACTGGAGCGTTTCCTTTGCTTTCTTGGCAGAATTTTGAAAGGAGATCTCTCTGGCGGAGATAGACTGAAGAGCCTAACGGCTCATAAACAGAGTTGGTGTTCATGGCTGTTGATGTTGTTGTTGATTGTGCGCAATGGGAGAAGATTGAATCTAAGGTATTTGAGCCTCCTGATAATATGATCTGTGAAAGCGAAGACCCGATATCGGCACTGTTGTTGAATCCAAAAGGAAGATTGCTGTCTTGCATTTTTTTTCCCTTGATTCGTTGAGTTCTAACAAAAACAGAGGAGAACAGAGTGCAGGGGAAAAAATCGAGAAGGAAACAGGGTGCTTAAAACTGTCCCTTTTCCTCGTAGAACACAATAAAGAAAAGGCAAAAAGAAAGTGAAACTAATGATAAAAGCAGAGGAACCTGAAAAACTAGAACAGAAAGGTTGCAAAAGAGATTCCAAAAGAGGTATGATTTTTGGTGTGAAACAGAGATAAAGCAAATGAATATTTTGACGAAGAAGAATTGTTGGCTTGAATTTGAATCTGAAGGCAAAGCAAGTGAGAACCCCAGAGTTTAGGAGGTGAGGATTACAGGAAAAGAGATCAGATATTTCTTTTAGGGGTTGGGTTCCGAAAGGAAGAGACTAGAATTACTATGCTGAGACCTGAGTCTGGTTCCAGCTTGGTGTATTTATAGCTGTACATTAAAGCTAAAGCTGGCCATATTTCTTTCCCAATTTTTTTAGCTTGGAAGTTTGAATCCCAGTCCAAGTTACTGGGATTATTGCCTGTGGAATGACTGCCATGCCCTCCTCTCTATCTGGCATTTATTGCTTTCTTTCTCTTTCACGGGATGAAAGAAAGTGAAGATTTTCCCATTTCCTTTTCTCGAAAATACTTTATGAGTTAAATAATTAAATATTTAATAAATTTATATAATTAATTTCTATATTTTATGAAAATAATAAATTTCATTTTTTGTAAGAATTTATAAAAATTGAATTCATGTATTTTTTAAAATGAACAATAACACTATATTTAATTATGTTAATATGATATTTTTTTACTAATATGATATTAAATCTAATGATATGATAATGAAGATGTCATATTTTAAATGTGATAGCAGTGCGAACATGGCATAATCAAGCACCCACGTAAATTTCATAAGTAATAATTTATGTTATTTAAAGTACAAATTTTTTGTAAAATTTATTACCATCAAATAAAAAGAATGTCTACAAAATTTAGATAGTAGATACTAACTTGTTGAGATGAATGAACAAAATCAAATATAAATTAAAAAAAATTTAACACTATTAATTATTGAAATGACATTATCAATTTAATATCATTCTAACACTTTGATCATTTTTCCTCATGAGTCAAAACTTGTTTATTTGGTTTATAAACTTTAAAAAAAAAAAAAAACCTGTAAAAGGATGTTTATCTAGATAGTTTGAATGCATCGCCAAGTTCCCATTTCGCCGACAAAACAAAAGGAGGAAGGCTGGGTTGGTTATCATCAATCAAAACGTTTGAACCTTAACGATGAAGAAGGGCTGAAAGGGTGTAAACCGTGATTTCACACCTTGCAAAGACATCCCGGATTGACTGTGAAATCCAATATCTCAAGTTAAATTCCAGTTTCATATTTTGACTTTCGTGTGGTCCCCCCACGCACCTTGTCCGTACTCTCATTACTACTAAAAGGCCACTTTTTCGATTTATTACGAAGCACTGTCAGCTTGTCTTCTAAACATTTTCATAACTTCTCTGCCACGCGTCTTATGACACAACCCTACGAAACACATTTCTTCTTCTTTTTTTTTTCTCTCCCTTATTTTTCTTTTCTGGGTCCTGTTTTTTTTTTTAAAAAGAAACTTTTGTGTTCACCTCCCTCCTTTTCTTTCTCTGCAGAAAAATCCAGAACGCCATTAAAGCCGTTACGCAGAAAGTCAAATCCCTAAATCAGAGTACTGGCTCCAGCTTTTCTTAGAACCCTTTCTTTTGTTCTTTTCCTTGTCCTGTCACTTGGTTCCATTTAATGAATTTTCAACTGTACCATTTACGTTTGAAAATGTGCAAAACACACCTTTTTCCAAACAGTGATAAAATCGAATCTAATGTTACTCAGATGCAAAACTTTTATTTGAGATCCTTTCCAAGATAAAAGTCCTGATTAAGTACAATCTATTTTCAATAGTGAGCCGAATTCAGATGATGTCGTCTTACCACCAATTCTACTATTAAGCATCAATATTTTAAGCTTGATCATAAAAGTTAAGCATCGGGATAAATGGGTAGTTAAGTTATTTGATTTTTTTTATTATAACATATTAACATGTTAATTAAATTTATCCGACTCACCACACTTGGAAACAAATTTCGAAATGAGATGAGTTCAATGTCAAAAGAGTCTACAGAACTTTCATACTTGTTTTCTGGCAAGAACTGTTTGTCTACCACAATTCTCGCACATGGCTTGCCCTGTTCCAAATGAATTATTACCAGCAATTGCTTGTTAGTCCAACAGCTCATGCATTTGCACATTCCAAGCGAACCATTTATGGATTGTTATTGACATTAAAAGCAATAGTAAAGTTGTCGTTAGATGATTTGCCCCCGCTTTCAAACATACCTTAATGTTAATTAAATAAAATAGTAGAAATAGAAGGCTGCCTGAAGTTGATGATTTGATTCGGGAATGTGATGGTTATTGAATTGCAGTAAACACTTTCCTTCTAATACAAGACAGACCCAAATTATTGAAGCCAAATTTTCCCTTAAAGAGAAAGAGAGACAGAGGGGAAGATAAGGAAGGTGTAGAACACTACTCAAGTTAAACAAAAAACAGTGATTGAAATGAGGTTGGACCTTTATCTTCTTGAAATAAGAAAGGTTGCCATCTGCATCAGAGTGGGATCCAGTCTTGGTATGGAGCATTAAAGACGTAAAGGTATGGTTGACAAGGTTATCGATATAGGCTTTTTGCAGCTCGTGAAAGACACCCCATCTGCTCCAGTGTCCACAAAGGAAAGTTCTGTGTTTGCATGTGAAAGGCACCTAACCATCGCCTCTCAAGTCAATTGTCTTCAAATTGGTTGATTTCGGAATTTACTCATTTGGGGTTCTTTTTCCACATTTGCCCTCACTCGGTTTCACAAAGAAAATGGTATGCACCTAGTTATAGTATAAAGATTACTATAAAAGAAGCTAGTCACATACCTTCACATTTCATCAGTTCTATTTTTTTCATGCAAGCATTTCAAAAATTCAAAATTTATATAGTATCTTTCAAGGTAATGTTATAATATTTGAAACTTATTTTCAAAGTAATTATTCATCAATTTTTTTAAAAAAAGGGTATTAAATTTATTTTAGAACTGAAGTTTCTACGTACGTGTAAATTGTCGGTCATATTTGCAGCTGAACGACAGTTGAATGTAATTTAGTGGGAAATGGAAGGGCAAATGAGGAGGGAGGGCTTGAAAAAGTTGAGTTTTGGCAGTGTGCGGACTTGGTCCTCAGTTTCACAGCAAGGCGACGCCGACTATACCAGTGGTCCAGTCTCCTGAACCCGACACGTCAAGCGCTGTGGTTTCTTCTCGACCAACACGTGTCTTTTCCTCATTCAGTCACCGGCCCTAAAGGGATAGAAGTTAGAAGGATTTCAAATTCCCGTGATTTTCATTTCATTAACGGAAAAGATTTTCTCTGGCAAGCAAATGCGGCTGAATACGACGTCGCTTACTCCAGCCAAAAAAGGTACTCTTACGTCATTTCCAGTAACAGGTGATGTCACGATGACAACAGCTTTTCTTTTTCAAATTTTCAATAAATTTAAAATTTTTTTCCGGTATTTTCAAAAATGTTCTACCAATACCCTTACTGCCAGAGAGAAAAATATATTTTCTCCTTTTGTTGTGTTGTCAAAAATTGTGGAGCAAAAGGAAAAACTTTTGATGGGAACGGCATGGGAATGATGTTCTATATAACTAACAAAACGAATGATTGGAATTTCATGTTTTTATTCTGAAAACCAAGGGAAATTAATTCATTTTCCCATTGCAATATATACATAGAGTAATGGTACAAAGAATTAGATGTTATGCGGCGAATCATCGTAAAGTAGGTGTTAAGGGACGCAGGCCTAACGGGAAGAGGGTCCGTCGCCCTTTATTAGGGCAGGATGGAAAAGATGTTACCTTACATAGCAGACGCACTGAGTTTCACATTCAAGACATATGTGGAATGCTATAATATATTTCCAAATACAATATTCTTTCACTGGTAATCAATAATTGATTTTTCTTAAAGTAGAATGATACTCTATGCACACCCTTCGAGACTCTGACTATTTATATTATTTTTTGTACATTTAATAAAAAACGAATAATTTCATATATATATATATATATATATGAAAATAATGCATTCCAAGCCATTTGACCCCAAGAAAACATCCTAACATACAGGGAAAAAGAGAAACTGTGGTGGAACCGTTCAAGCATATCTACTTTTGAAAAAATGTTATTTGATCATCAAACCATTGATGTTGATTGTACGTAAAAGTTAAAAACTAGCTACACTCTTTGTTTTGTGGACAATGATGGGACGATATAGAGATTTCTGACCCCTGATATAATTATAATTTATATTTCAATCTTGTTGCTTCTATAAATCTTTCAATCATACCCATTTTTCTTAATCACTGTTCAACAATATGAAATGTGGCATTTCGTAATTTCAGAATACAACTCGACAGATATTGGATGAGTTTTCCGAATTCGTGGAGTAGAATTTTACACTATTTGTTGAATATATTTCTCACCTAGATAAGAGCTATCGAGCAAGTCGGTTCACACATGAAGCTTTTTAAGCTTAGAGTCGATAAAAATGAATAGATGTGTGGACCATCAGCCAGTGTGTGCAGGCAAATATATGCAGTGTCAGGCTTTTGCAAAGCATGGGCACCGCCATTTTGACGGAAGGAATTGTCTATACTTGCTATAAGGAAGAGGAGAGGATTTGGCTTCTCTAGAACGATGAGACGTGTGTTTTCCATCAACTGTGCTAAATTATTGAGTGATATAAAAGAGAAAGCAATTCTCCCAACAAGAAAAATTGTCATTATCTTGGCTAAGTATATTTGGTCCCCCCTTACCGTAATCTTGCTTGTTAGTTTTTCTCTGGCATGCCATACAATTTGGCCCTACCATTCTGACACTGCATGTGGTCAGTACATTGAGGCCATGAAAATATACACACAAACGCAAGACTTATCATCTTACATAAACGATACGATCATTTTTTGTCTTTACAAATTAAGTTATTATATCGTACATACACTTGAAAATTCAAATTAACAGAAGTGACAAAAGAGAAAAATAAAGATTCACAGTACCTTATTAATTAATATTCTCCTTGTACAATCTTATTATGCATACTCAATGCATCTCTAAACCATGCATTGATTAAAGGAAATATTGATAGTATTAATAATTTGGGTTGTATCTATCAGTCATTATGATCAATCAAAAGTCAATTTCTAGAATGCTAAAAAACACAGTAAAATTATATCATCCAATTAAAAGTTTTGACGTCATTGTGTAATATATTTAGCATTTCCCAATTAAGTAGCTTTGCATCTACACCACACAGTTTTTGGGGGCTTGGATGGGCTGGAAATTTGACTCTATCCCTGTTGCTTAGAGTTCCTTTTCTTTTATACCAACTACTAACTCTTTTAATAATTGCTGCTATAGTGCTATGTGCAGCGTTAACCACAAAAATTGTACTATCATTGCTTGTTTGAGTTTCTAAAATTATTGTCACCCAACCTGACTACTCCCTAGCTTATCTAGTTAGTGGAAACAGGGTCAAACGTAGCGTTAAGAGAGTAGAAACAGACTGGATCCAGGTGCGACCTTTTGTCTAATCAGTGTCATCTCTTGTTCACTTGAGTGGAGCTGTTTTGGTCTGGTCTTCCAGGAATATTAAACTTTTCTTTTGTTAGTATTAGTCTTATCATATGGACGAAGCTGGACCAGGTCGGTTTGACAAATTTGACCGCAAAGACCAAAGCATCAATCATCGCTGAGCTCCTTAATTGTTTAACTGACTGATTCTGAAATGAAAATGCTTAGACTTTAATTCGCTACTTGGCACGATCTAGGGATGAACCCTGGGATTAGGGTTACGTTGACTTACATCGATGTGGGAGACGCGCACCGCCAAAGCCAAGGTGGGGTTCAACGTTTTAACTGTGGAGCGGATTGACTTCGGAAGGGCTCTATAGGCTTCCTTTGTCAAATAATTAGGCTGTAATGTTCCCATTTCAAGTAGACTTATGCCATCTTTCTGTTACCTTTTCCTTCCTGTCAAATCTCATGTTTAATTTCTTGAGTGAAAATCATAGGCATAGTGGAATATATACGTGCCAATGTCGGACGAAAATCATGTAGTGTACTTTACAGAACATTTTTTTCTGATAAGTCTTTGTTTTGGTGGGGTTTGCACATGGACCATGTTGGCAGAAAGCCACCATGGTTGGATTAGGCCCGAATGGACAAAGTTACATGGTAACTGTACTGACATGGGCTAAACGGGGTTTGACTATACCAGACCAAGTCAGCAAGCTCAAGCAAAGATGGCCCCGTTAGACTCCATTATTGGTCTGCTTCCAAGGCCTTCAATTGGCCTGTTGAACAACGGGAAGTCGAAATTTTTTTGAAGAATGAAAATTCAATAAGTTTAATTACCTTGTAAAATTTTGGGTCCAGGTTGAAATGCCAGGCCCATTCCTATTTTTCTCCAACCCGCCAAGGTTGACAGAAATTTCAACTTATTTTTTGAGAAAGCAATGGATCTGCACATGATTTTATTCTATGCCATCGAATGAGGCTAAGCATATTCCACACTTGGACCTCTCATCCAGAAAGTTGCTTTATTCCACGTACTACAACTCAAGTTGATTAACTGATCATTGCTTTTGCCTTCCACTCTCTACTGAACAACAAAAGGCTTCATTTATTTCATCTTCCTTTGGTAAACTTGGTTTTGTGACATAGATTTATGACTTTGACTTTGAATCAAGTTCAAGTTCATCCATTCTCCTCAATAAAAATAAAAATAATTTGATTTCAAAACCTCCGTACAAATCATCTAAATATTTAGATATTATAAATAAAAAAATTAACTAACAACTTGATTTCCAGGGAAAATTTTGTAGTTGGTGGTATATCTGAAGGCTTTTCTTGAAGTTACCGATAGAAAATGACTTCCCCAGACAAGAGCTATTAGTAATTAACGTTGCTTCACAACCCCAAAAGAAAAAACGACGATTGCAAGTCATAATCAAAGCCAATCATCCAGCCCATTTCCTTCGAACTGTGTCCCCTAACAGCAAAACGACGCCGTTTTAGTTCTCCAATCAAAGTCCCTCCCCCTCTTCCCCTGTTAAACCCTTATTCAAGCTTTTTATTCTATCAATGTCTAATCTTTTAGCTTTGACGAGAAATAAAGTGTGTGAAGTTTGGAAGTGATGAACATAAGCGAGAAAGCCGTTCGGAATATGCATCCAAAGAAGGTGTCATTTTTAAGGTTAGAATCCTTGAACTCCTCGCTTTCTTGTTCTTGTTTATGTAATATTTATTTTTTTATTTAACTCAATTCTATGATAAATAGGTTCTTTTTGTAGCACAAAAAAGTGGGTTTATCTTAAAATATGGAAACAAATTATGTTCTTTTGATGGGGCTCTTTCTGCTGTTAGTTGCTGTTGATTGCTCTAGTTCTGATCCAAAGGTGAGTTTTTAGTGGAGGAACTTAATTAAATTGTTTAATTCTATTCCTGGGATCAAGACGGTTTCTCATTGACTTTTATTTTTAGGGAAATGTAAATGAAGGGAATGGTTTAGATCAGAATGTAGATGACATAGTGGATCCAGTTAATGGAAAAAATGTTCTTAAATCTGCTTCGGATTCCATTGAAGCTAATAAAGTTAATGTCAAAGCAAATGAAAGAGATCAAATTGATAAATCAGGTATTGAGAGTGGTACAAGTAAGAGCAATTTGAACCAGCAATCAGGTTCAAATGAAGGCGAGAATTTGCAAAAGGATGGACAAGAATCAAGTGCTGAAGCAAAGGCAAAGACGGATGGTAAGAATGAAGGTGACAATATGCCTGAGGGTCAGGGAGAATCAAATGTTGAAGCCAAAGGAAAGATGGATGGTGAAAATGAAGGTGATAATGTGCATAATAAGAGTCAGGAAGAATCCAATGTTGAAGCCAAAGGAAAGATGGATGGTGAGACAGAAGGTGATAACGTGCATAAGGATCATGAAAAATCAAATGTTGAAGCCAAAGGAAAGGCAGATGGTGGGAAAAAGGAAAATCTGGGTAATAGTGTGGATCCCAAGGAATTGACTGTAAAGAAAGGCAATGCACAGGACTCAGTCCCACCACCGCCGCCAACAAGGACGGATGGCTTTCGGGGTGAAGAATGTGATCCATCTAATATGTGTATGGATAAGAATGAAAGGTTTGCTGCATGTTTGCGAGTCCCTGGAAATGGTAAGTGTCCTCTAACTGGGATTGCTTTTAACCATTTTGTCTCCTTGTTTTCTGGTAATGTGTTATTATAAGTATTTTCCTTGTTTCTTTGGTTGTATCATTCTATGTTGTAGACATTTATAGAAGGTTGCAAGTTTCTAACAATGGAAAAGAGTATGAATATTTACTATCTAACAATGGAAAAAAGTATGAATAGTTACTATCGATGATGATCATGTTAGACCAAATTTATTTCTCTCTATTCCTTCTCTATTATATTGCATTGCAAAATTTGACCTTCTAACTTTGGTTTGCAATATTCCAGAATCTCCAGATCTATCACTTCTGATTCAGAACAAGGGAAAGGGGCCTCTTACCATTAAAATATCTGCTCCTGCTTTTGTTCAGTTAGAGGAAACAGATGTTGAACTCCAAGAGAAACAAGACAAAAAGGTATTTTGTAAACAATATTGCAAGTTACGTGCAAGCATCATGTTAGGATCACAAATTGTGGCTGATTAGAGGTCTGTTTTTTTTTTTCCTGGTCTAACTTAGTAGTATGAATTAAGTCTTGTTAACACTCAGTATGCAATCAACTCTAGTGGCCATCTAGCACAAGCACACCTAAAAAGAAATTTAGTGGGCAGAAAAATAACAAATTTTCATAGCAATCATCTTAGCACATTTTGTTATTTTAAAAAAAAAAAATTGTTATATTTTCCTTTTGGAGATGAATGCTGCAAGTACTCTTTGGTAGCAGTCCCTCTTTTGCTGTTGGCCTTTTGAAAAGCTGTAAAAAGGTCTTCAGGCTTCATCAGAGGGCCTTGCATGAACAGGCACTCTACTTGCTATAATGATTGCATGCAGTAACTAATACATAACATGAATTGAGTAATATTGTTTGTAGAATCCTCTTTTACTGAATTAATGATCACAATAAGCCAATATTTGTGATGGCCAATACAAATACATTAGCTAGAGGGGCTAAAGGTATATAAACTGCTAAATTTGTAGATAACTATAACATGGCTGCTATGCCTTGGCTGGAATGAATATTGATAACCATTCTCAACTTTGTTTTTTTTTTTTTTCTTTTTCAATGATGAATTAAGAAGCATTCAGCATATACTGTCTATGTTTCATCTAATGAAATGATTGGTAATTTTCAAATTAGATTTGTGTCATAATAATTAGGCAGTCCATATGGTGCAACTGTGGGCATTTCTGGCTCTGCTAATGATGCTAATAATCTATTCAGAGAAGGTTGTTTCTGTAAGAGGTTGGTTCTGATTGATATTTAAATTGTACAGGTAAAGGTCTCCATAAAAGATTCTGGAACAGGGAACTTGATTGTCTTAAAGGATGGTAGAGGAGAGTGCAGTCTTGATTTCAAGGATTTGATTGTGCATAATTCTGCCGAGTCCTATGTAAACTTCTTGTCACAAACCCCTACAACTACCTTAATATTTGTTGCCGCTATACTGATACTAGCATCAGGTTGGATGTGCATGAGCTTTAAGCGGAGGCAACTTGCAAGAAGTGGCTTGAAATACCAAAGGCTAGACATGGAGCTGCCTGTATCTGCTGGGGCAAAAACAGAGCCAGATGTTAATGATGGATGGGATAACAGCTGGGGTAATAATTGGGAAGACGAGGAGGCACCTATGACACCCTTAATGCCTGTCACTCCTAGCCTCTCCTCCAAAGGGCTTGCCTCACGACGGCTGAGTAAGGAGGGATGGAAAGACTAGTGCTAGTTTGATCGACACATGCAATCAAAAATGGGAAAAGGAATACATTAACATAACTTTATTTTTAGCTCGTTACTTTTCCCGATTTTTAGAGGTCTTTTTGTTTCTGTTTGTCACTGAAATGGAAATAGAAAACCTAAAGGAAAATTGACATAATGGAGGCTTTCATGTGGTTTTGCACAGAAGTCAGTATGTGGTACTGGCATTGTTCCTTGTAAGGAAATGTCAAAGTTTTTTAGTAGGTTGAGCCGCACAATGGAATTCCTGAGCCAACAAACATGCTATTGAAGTGCAGGTGTAGTCCATCAACCTAGATTGCTTGGATGTGTGCGTATGCGTGCGTCCCTGTGCAATAATGTGCCACTATGCATGCCTGCATGGGTGCTTGGCGGCATGAAGCTGAGTGGGACTGTTTTTGGGTTGGTATGCTGCATCCCTGTTCTTGAACTTAAAACGAGAAGATTAGGCCTCATCGAAACCTGGGCTTGTCTGAATGATTTTGTCCCACCAAACGCCAATGATCTGATCAGATTCTGGGTCCAAACGTAAGAAATCAAAACGAAACAATCCCTCCACCCAAATAATGAATTTGACTTTTGAGCCTACTCTCCCACAGGAGGCCCGTGGATTTCTCTCGATTCTTTCAGCGCTTCGCGTAGCCCATAAGGGGAAGAACAAAAAGGAAAGAAGAGTTTTGTTGGGTTGGGTCTCATCCTGCAAGAAGCAAAGTCTATCAATTGGCAATTTGCACTTTATGATAGGTTCTGCAAGCTGCGTCAGCCCTCAAGGCGAAGGCCCGAGGGAACTTTGACCATTTTCTGAGTATGGCCATTTGGATGGAAAAAACCGAAAAAAGGCAATTTCCATCCATAGTCGTATGTATCTGCACGATATCTGATACTGTTTTGGACTTTGTAATTTATTTGTACTACATCTGATACGGTAACAATCTTGATAAGGGACTACTGGGTAAAAACCAAACTTCAGTAAAAGACGACGAAATACTTGGTTTCGCAGCTTCCTGCTCACCACACGTCGCCAGTCACAACTTTTCTTCTCAATTTGTTCGTCAAAAAAGTGGGAAAGAAACCACGGACAAGTATTGAAAATGACAAATCCAAATATTGCCATTTTGCCATTTATTTCATTAGAATCCTTCTGCAATCTGCATGTTACATTCGTCGACGCCACAACTTACAGAAAATTGAAACACTCCAAAAAGAGATAGAAAAAGAAGACACACCCATCAGAATCATATCAGTAATTTACTATGTGTAGATTTATACTAAGTAAATCTGAATTATTTTAGTACCCCCATCTCTCTACCAACAAAAAAAAAAAATCTCTACTGTCAGTATAGTTTGATGTATACAGGACGAAACATGTATCCATTAATCACGTTTCCTTCAACTCTTCCATTCCGCAATATCGTCTTTTCTCCAAAACTTACTCTCATAAATTTAATATTTACTTCAAATTTCAATTAAAAAGTTTTCTTATTTTATTATTTATTTTTTATATTTTAAATAAAGTATAGTATATAATAACGTTCTATTTCCCTTGTAAATTTAAAACTTCACACGCATAGCAGATGAGATAATTTTCAATTGAAAAATATTTAAGGTTTATACATGTAACATGTTCAAGACAAACCGGTTGTTACCAACATGTGAGACGTAGCATCACATGGTGCCGCGTGTTGATAGCTGATTCGCCCACGTTGATGAAGCACGTGTAGAGGCTCGGCCTTTTACAAGCAACGGATTGTCTTCGGAGGGGGGCAGCACGTGGATGGGCCCCGCGCGGGAAATTTGTCAGACTGCACGTGCACTCACATGACGAGATTTAATGCTCCCTAATAGAGAAACACGTGTCACCATTATCCCCGGATTCATAGGGTCACACTATCAACGCTGATTGCAACTAGAAACGGGAGATTTATAGAAACACCAGCCCCACCGGATCAACTTGGGTTGGGAAGGTTTTGACGGCTCAGATCTTTGGTACATCACATGCTTATCGTATAATCGAGTTCATTTGTCTACTTCTTTTAAGTTTTATCTCTGCTGATGTTGCAACGCCGACTAATTTTGACTTCCGAGAGGTCCATGACACGCAACAAAACGATGGTATCAATAATTATATTATGAAAAAAAAATGTTAAAATGTCTAACCATACGTTACATAAGAACTCATTAAAATATAAATATTCATAAAATTATCATACATAGACTATTAGTAAGTCGAATAATAAAAAACCAAAGTCAAATGAAACAACATACTCAATTTTCTCAATAAATAATATGCTTATTATAAATGTTATACATAATTCCTTTATCATCACATCAATTTTAAGATAAAATTTGATTGGCAATAGTAACGCATAAGCATGTAATAAGAAGTTGTTTTACTTAAAAATTTCCACGTTACCATAAATAAATGAAGGATAGATGGTAGTAATTATTGTTAAAATTTACTCAAATCTTTTTAGGTATAAAAGAATGATCACTATTAATTTATTAAGAATATATAATATATAAATACAAATTTAATCAATATATTGATAAAAAGTTGGAATTAAATAAAATCACCGTGCATTGAAATAAATTCATTAATTGCATATTCATAGGAATAGAGTCCCATAATTGAATACATTTCCATTGCACATCAACTCAGAACCTACTTCATTCAAATGCCATCGAACTTGAACTGGACTCATTCATTATTTTCCAACAATTGATCATTGCAACATGGAAAGGGAGAAAAATAAATTAAATTATCATTCGTGTAATTATAATTATAAAATAAAAAAAATAAAAGCAAAATCCCCAACGTATTTAAATAATTCTTTTGCTTAATTAGCGGCGGAGACTGGAGCCTACTTAAAAACTTAAGCGTCTCTATGCGTTATTTGGAGTCTATATATAATGGATTACTTTTTTTTTTTGGTCAATACATATGAAATAAATACTAAGAGAGAGAGGGGGTTCGAATATTAGGAACAAAAAAAAAAGAAATTACAGTTGGTAAAAGCTTGTTGCTTTTCTCACTGCACCAGGAAAAACTGCTAGGAAAGGAGGAAAGAACCCTGCAGGGAACTGCATGTAGCAGGTACTTAGGCAAATTGCGCATAGAAACAAGAAAAGATAGGGCGCCAGAAGATCTATTGCAGTTAGTGGGGACGTTAGGGAGCTGAGATTCCGGTGTCGGCTTTTAAAACTTGAGTTTCAATCTGGAAACTATCTTTTTCTGAATAATTTATGGAAAGAAAATCAGAGTAGCATTGCAGCATATCTCATATTTTTATGTCTTTTACTCTCCAACTGCCGCACTCAAAATCCACCATAAAACAGTACAAAAGAAATTTTTTGGAGATTGTGCTTCCTTTTTTTTTTTTCCTATCGTGGGGCTCTAGAGTATGGAGTACTTGAGTCTAGTGGGGATATTCTCTTTATCTCGGTAAATTTCCAACTTTAATTTTCTAGCTTAGACTCAAGCAACAATTGACTCTTTAGGGTCAAATGAGTTTTGGTTGTTATACCTCAATTAGTTATTATACATAAATGTTTAATTTACTGCAGCCATGTGAGAAAATGCTCGCTCATTGCAGCCTCTGTATTTAAAGGAAGATGGATTCATTGCAAGGGACACATGAAAAATCATGCTTACTTCCAACCCATATATGCAGTAGTTAAACTTAAATATATTCAATTCATTAAAAAAAAAAACTGCTAAGTATGAAAACGCCAGGAACTGTAGACCAGTAATAGTATAGTCAAGCGGAGGGAAGAGAAAAAATTCTGGCCGAGGAGCAACAGGACCACCTTGAGAGGCAGTTTGTCTCCTTTGCCGGCTCAATTCCCACGTCTCTTTCAACTCCAAAAAAAAAAAAAAAAGAAAACAAAATCCCCTATGTCTCTGCACCTTTTTAACTTGACAAATATATTACACAGTGGAATCTCTGGACCTAACTCAGTGCATGCGTATTTGATGAGAGATTAAATCAATAGTCATCTCACGAGGCCATTGTTCCATGGAAAGATTTTCATGCATGTCGGGAATTTGGTCCATACTGATGGCATATAATAACCAAATGTGAGCGTGGCACAAAGCAATTTTGACCAAAAGACAAAAGGAATTAACAAATTCCATTGCCTTTTAACTAGGTTTCATCACGCATGGATGATTTAACTTTTAAAAGTGATTTATCTGCGTTGCATTAATCAATCATGATCATGTTAAGTGAAGGAAATCGTTTTCACTAGAAAGCGTTAAATCATTGGTTAAATGGTAAGATTAGTTTTTGACTATGGTTTGAAGGCAAGCAGAAAAAATGGTTATACAGTAATTCTAGCTAAATATCTACATGCATTGATCCTGACTTTTGGCTTGTAGATTTGTATGGAATGACATCGCAAGTTGTTAGATTTATTCTTATTTTCGGAGAAATGATATTTATTTCATGATCTATGTATATGTTGTGGGCCTGTAGAAAATTTCCACTGTCTGATTGTGTTGGACCTCATCGTTGATGGTTGATTGTTGCCTTTCAATTCATCGCGTGCCATTTTATTATTACATTTAATTCCCATAAAAAAATGTGTTACCAAAATATTCAACAAAACTTGGACGATTAGGATTGATGAGACAAAGATTGCAAGCAATAAAGCAGCTAGTAACAAGAGGATGGTGGCACTAATTAGATGAGCTATAAAATCTTGGCAAGATTTACGTTCCATTGTTGCGTCCAAGAGAATCAATTATATTATATGAGAGGGATATATTTAAAAGTTTGAATCACTTTGGCTATAGCACTAATCAAGCTCCCACTTTGACCCCAAAATGATCAAATTACTAGCAGAACAAACAAATTTCGTGGCAAACACTTGAGTATTAGTGGAGTCATAAAGAACGGAAAAACAAGAGCAAAAAAGACCCTTGCCTCACCTACTCCAAATAATGGTTACAAGCTGGTACGGATTTGAAAAGTAAGAAAATTATTTAAGAGCACAGATTGCCAATTCGGGGGTGGGAAAAATGGTGAGCGGACCGCACCAGGATTCTCCGTGATTGGCTCACTCCAGGTGGCCCTGCATGGACCTGACGTGAATCTGCCTTGATTTGCGCTTTCCAACAAGAATGCCAAAGAATTGTGAGAAATGAGGTACATTGAAGCACCATAGGTCAACCGATGTGGCTTTAATGTGTAGTATGGTTTATAAAATTTTGGTCCATGAAATTCTGGTTCATTTTCTTCTTTCGGGGCTCAACGACCATAATTTGCTATACAGATAGATGTTATGACCGACGAGATTATTAAGGAAAGAAAAAAGGGGTAAGAAGGATGACTAGGTAATTAGAATTTGTCAGAACTTTCACTCTGTCTAGAAGCTCAAATATATATATATATAAAAGCATACATAAATGAACAATCCACAAATAAAGAGTTTTTCTAAGGATTTACGATCACAAGGACCGAACAAATATGATAACATGTCATCAAAAATTTTGTGATTTGAGTAATTGAGATCGCACAACTTTACAAAATGAGGGAGTAACAAAACAAAGACGAATGGCGATGTAATTAGCCAATAAATTCCTACTGGACAGACAAACATTACATTCTTCAAATGGGATTTAAAGTGATTGAGTGGCTCGGAAAGTTATCGCCAAAATATCTTCCAAACCGCTCTTCTTGGAGCTTGGAGAAGGTGATAAGGGACCCTTCCCAGCATTAAAGCTTTTAACATCCTGTCATTCTCAATAGGAGACATGCATATATCACTTGAGATCTGCATAGGGCCCTCTGTCTCTTGGAAGGGCATTTGTGCACGTGTGAAGGCGAGTCCAAAAACCATGTACTGAATCCCTAAGGTTCCAATATGGAGAGAGGAAGCCGCACCTTTTTTCTCTTTAAGTCCCAAGCTAAGTTAAACTGTAGATAAAGGTCTCCTGTCCTGTTGCACGCGTGTTGGACCATGGGTGTGCCCTTGTCTAGGGGTCACCCTTATTACAAAGTTACCACCATCGCCAAGGATCATACCTGATTTATGTGTGCTTTTCATGCCTCAAAAGTAAATACAAAATCATTTCGGTTGTGTTTTTAATATAATGGAAAGAAAGTTCATGTCTCCCACAGCTTTTTAGACACTCATTAATTCCTTGCTTGCTGGACGCTCTTCTTGAGGTTTGTTCAAGAAAGGTTTCTCAATTACTTGCTGCTTTTCCGTTCGTAGCAAATTTTTTGCTTCCAAGAGTGGAAAAGAGAGACTGCGCAGGTTTCTAAAGGATTTTTAAGCTTGGACAGAAAAAGAAGGCAATTTCTACCCCCAGCCCTCAAAGCAGTAAAAGTTCATCTTCTTGATTACTATACTAGTACCTGATTTTGACTGTAAAACATAATTATGTCAACAAATAAGCAAACATAATTGTATGTATTATATAATGTTTAATGAGCTTTTATTCATATTAATCTGCATGATTTATATCGAATTAAATGAGTCAATCTCTCTATGCATGGTTGGTTAATGTGCAAAAGCATTATCGATCCTTGTACCATAAATTACTTGATCTTTGCTTCTTTATTGAATAGTGAAAACCAAGGTTTTGCATTTTCTGAGCTTTACTGTGGGACATAGCCAAGCAGCAATCATTTGAAATTTGAGATCCTATACAATGTGCAAACCAACATACGCAAAACTACAAATGGCAGAGGTCTTGTAGAACGGTTTACCAGATAAGCTACCTTTTTGACATAATTGAGTGTCATGCACTTCCAATTCATGACATTTTTGGGCAGTTTTGAATGCGAACCCTAAGATGTAATTAAAGGATAGCAGAGCTAACAAGCAGAGTACTGTATACAACTTTTCTTTATTTGTTCATTACGGGAAGGGGGAATGCATGAGCTGGGGCTAGAATCCCAGCCTTACGGAATGAATGAACCATCTGGCCAAGCCCCATGTTCAGACAGTACTTGGAGCAGCTATGTAGAAGTGGACCAGGCCAAGGAGTTTAATATATCAATCTCTTCACATTCAACCTCGAATGTTTCTCTTATGATGAAAATATCCAATAAAATTAAACTAAATTACTCGATTGAGAAAAACTTTTACTGTAATGAGACAATAAGTTAAGAGAACCTTTTCCTTGAAAGGATCCCGAATGAATCCTGTAAAATTGTTCAACCTTTTTTCCTTCAAGTCTAATCCTATTTATCATTGCAGTAAAACTCCGTCCCTTGAGTCTGTCCAAAAGCAGAAGGTTATCCCCACCTCAAACAAACATGTTCCTTTATGTGTTTAATATATACTATAAAAAGATGGGGAAGATTAGAATCAAATGAAAATGACTTGTTTGTGCTTTACTTAGGGTTCAGTCACTTTTTAATTTCAGTTATCATTTGGGATCAAGGTTTAAGGTACTAATAAAGTACTCTAATTAGCTAGTCTAGCATCGCAATTTTTTTACTGTTTCTATTAACAAAGTACTCTGTTAATTGCAATTAACTTTGACATCATGGCTTCATGGTTCCCCTGAATTCAAAAAACGAAAGAATAAAAACATGATTTGTATTCCAAAGAAAGCTTCTTCTTTTTTTTTTTTTTTTTTTCTGTATTCTTTTTGACATTTCGTGCTCTTTATCTTATCTTCGGGGTGAATGATTGGCATCCGCTTTCGGAATTTACTAAGCTACAACGCTTGTTGGCCCTTTCAAAATTTAGATGCAAGAAAGAGACCCTGGCTGGAAGATGTGAAACACATTTATCTCAAAGCACATGTCCCTAGCGCTCTGTTCTCACAGATCCCTTTCTTTACTTATTCTTCATAATTGAGTTTGTATAATTTCTATATCTCCATGTGTCAGTGCCCCATCCTACCTGTTCAAACTGATCAGCCCTGCATCAAAAATCTCATTACCAAGAATTTTCCCTTTATTTCATCCTTTTGTCCCCAAGATTCCTAGTTGATTGTAGCTTAAGGTAATATATGAATTTATGAAATAATGTTATGGTTGGCTTGGCCATGACTGAATGTTGCCTGGCTACAGCATGTCAACTAGTTTAGTAAATTCAAGAGAACAAACTTCCAATTTCACAAGCAACAAGTTCCAGATTAGCCATAAAAGATTATTTAGGTTAACAATTACTCAAACTCATTTAATTTTCAGCAAATCGGCATATCTTACTTTGTTAAGCAATACAAAATTTTGGGTGCAAAACAATCTAACAAGTTAGATAAAATACCGGAATCCTGAAAGTCTGCAAGCAAATTGAACTAATCAATGAACAAATTCTATTAGTATACTTAACCGTGCGCCATCCCCAAGCTACCAATTCCAAGTCAAAACTCATTCTTGGTCGTAATATATATAATATAAATCTACCCAATTAAGCGATATGCATTGTGTAAAATAATCTAATTGAACCGAACAAGTAACGAATTTAGGCCCAAATTTTGTGTTTCAAATTTGAGTTCCTTATTAGGCTGTAGGGCACTGAGGTTTCGTACAAGTGTACAACAGTGTGAACTGTAATGACTTATAATGAACGGATTAATCCAAAGATGTAGTGGGAACATATCCAAAATTTCAAAAGAGACTAACCCGTTAAAGAAGAAGCAAAAGCAAAGTGAGTGGCATTATTTTGGGGGACTGTCCGAGTCTTGACCAACAACAAAGGGAGAGTTCCACTTGTGAAAGCAGGCAAGGACTTTGAAGGTCTCCAACACAGCATTTCCACTACCTTTAACAAAAAAAAAAAAACCACTATACTATTATATACTCTCCTAACCTTTTCATATTTGCTTTCACTTTTCTGATTTTCTTCCCAATTTTCGCTTTAAAAGAAATTTCTATACCAACTTTAGGTGAGGAAAATGGGACCAAAGGGTTGTCGCCGATCACGATCAATCGTTTTATAACTCAAACCATTATTGTCACATGCAAATCCTTCGTAGTCATGAAATCTAAAAATAAAAAATTGTTATTCAAGTGTTATTGTTATTTGAAAAATGAAGTGCGGTAATTATCCGTTAAACTTTTTGCAAAAAATAACGATGGAGTTCTAATTTTAAAGCACCACCAGTGAGATCTTGCCACGTCAAGATGAAATCAATATTGGTGGGGGCTAAATAATAACGTGGCGCTATCTGAACTGGGGTAATGTGGCCTTTACGGAGATTTACCCGGGTAGTTAGGTTTCTCTCGAGACGGTACTTCGTGGGGCTGATGAAACTAGCGAATCCCGACAGCGGACAGCCGGTGACTGCACTGGCTAGGAAATGATGCCGAAGCCGTGATAGAACCGGCGTTACCCGGTCATTGCGGAGGCTTGCCTCTTTGACTTATCATACGTGTCCATATCTCTTTGTTTTAAACCCTCCTCAGATATTAAAACTTTTACTTTTATAAAAGGGCGGAAAAAAAAACAAAAGGACAAAATTTTCTCTTTAGGAAAAAAAAAGAGAGAGAAATTAAGATTTTATCTCTTTTTCGGCGGAGACCGTTGATTGCGGTTGGGAATAAAGCGCTCTGACAGGGTAACCCCTTTTTGACCACATCTTACATTGTCATTTTCTTCTTTTTTTAATCCGACAAAATAAATAAAATAAACAAAACCAAAATGGTCATCTTTCACTGTTGATTTTACACGGATGCCATTGTTAATTTTTTTCACATACCCAAAAAAGAAAATTATAAAAAGAACATGAAAATTTCCTTTCACCGGTTAGTGTCGGTGGACTGGATTAATATTGATTCCAGAAGAGAAATTAAATGGTGGTGAGTGTTGTTTGTCGGGTTGTCTGGTTTTCGAATCCTGGTTACAGTCCAGTCTTAGGCGATACTGCTGCAAAAAGCCAGGCGTTGCCATACATACACCGCCACGTTTGCACGCTTCTAACAGCTCCTCCCTGCATTCTTTCTTTTGGCTAAAATCTGCAGTTTAGGCTTAAAGTGGTTACGTTGCGAATGGTGCCAAAATTAATTATATTTTGCATGTTTGGTTGGCTGTTAATGCAAAGTAATTATGTCGACCTTTTTATTTTTATCTTTAGTTTTGACCGTCTACATTTTTAACTAGTAGTATACTCTTTGCTTTCAGTTTTGATTCTTTATGGGGTTAACATTTCCTTTGAAGTTAAGTCTTCGTATTCAGTAAATACCTGAAATAAACAATTCTTGTATAAGTGTATGGGTTGCTAAACCTGCTGACGAGGATGGAAAGGATGGGAATGACAACATGCTAAATCAAATTAATTGCTTCAATAGTTCTCTCAATGATTTAAGATAGTATTGAAGTAATTCAAATTCCCTCAAATATTTTAATCGCGAATTCGTAACGGATACAAGCAGCAGGCAAAATTAATTGGCCCGCACTGTGTGATTTGCCTGGAAGATTCATGGCTGATGACTCCCATATTTTGTGGTACGAAGAAATGTTAAACAGTCAATCGAACGGGATTCAAGGCACAGATACCCAACTCATAAAAATTCCTGTTTCTGTTGCAAGAAATTAATGAGCAAATGTGATCAAATTTTGCTCTTTTAACTATTTAGAGCGCTGGAACCTGCAAGTATTTATGGTCTCTGCCGATTCTCTGCTCCATTCGACAATTAAATACCGCACCATTTTCACATGTTGAGATGAAAGATCATCACCTTCCAAGTTTAAAACCTGAGTCCCCTTTTTAGCTGGACAAAGTAATGGTTTTAGGTGGAATTTTTAGGCTTTAAATTGATATATCCAACCCTCTTCAGTAAATGGTAGAAGAGAGAGAGAGAGAGAGAGAGGTGAGATCCCTTTTTGCCTTGGCTGTAAATTGTCTGGCACACGTATGGCTTCATTTTTAGCTGCTCTAAAACTTAAGAATGAAAATCTTGAGACAAGTACAAAAAATCAGCCAGGTTTGCAATTTCCCCATACTTCCTCGAGGGGCAAACAAACAGGCAGAAATGCAGAAGCCAGAAAGTTGGTTTAAAAATTAAAACGTCGAATAATGAAGTTGATAAAAAAAATTAAATTTGCATTAATTATGGGTCAACTAATTTTCAAAACTATTAAATAGTAGCTGTTTCTTGCAAGCCAAAGCCAAAATTTTGAAAATCCAATTCTGTCCAATATTTTTAACCACGAGATTCTGCAGTGCAGGTTTGCCCCTAGCAAATGCCACATGGCTTTCTGGGAAAATTTCAGGGGCATTATGGACACGTTGAGTCTTGGAACGTAGGGGGACAGGTTCTGTGTTTTATTTTTTTTTTAATTTTTCTGAATTTGCGGACTCAACCCTGCAAGCTCACTTTTCGTTTACCTGTTTGGGTTATTCCTGATCCTCAAGGCGGCCATTAAACTTGCAAAAGGAGAAATTAATTTAATCAACATCAAATTTTAAACTCTGAACGTACAATATTTTCATCTTTAGCAGTTTCTCTTTTCTTTTTTTTCTTCCCAAAAATACATTAAATCCACACCGACCCTTCCCAGTAAAGAGCCAGGGCAGGGACACCCACATGACTCTGTTCTTTTCTTTTATCAACCGTTTTCCTCTCCTCCAAAAGGGCAAATAATTTTAATATGAAAGTTTTTTTAAATAAATATAATATATTTTCATTTATTGATCTCTGCCAAATTCTAGGCTCTCGGTAGCTTCCGTCCCTCCACAATATATAGAGGCTTGAGCTCCTCTTCCAATTCCCAATCTCACTGCTCTCTCTTTCTCCCTCTTTCTTTGAAAGAGTTTCTCTTCTTGGTGGGTTTATCAGTAGTTTTAACTGATAAATAATACCCACATTACTTTCAATCTTCTCTAATTAGACTGCATTTTCTGTGTTTAAACCAAAATGGGTTTCTCTTATCAGTTTTAGAAAGTTGAAGGAAATCCCATTTTGCAGTATACAAAACTCTGCTGCAGAAACAGATCTGTTTTTTTCCCTCTGTTTTTGTTGAATTGAATACTGATTCGTGTCTTCCATCAACTGTGAATACATGGAGAAGTTAATGAGACTCATTTCAATGGCTCCTCTGCTTCTGCTACTTTGTCTTCCTTTTGCATTTGCTGGTCATGACTATAACCAAGCTCTGAGTAAGAGCATTCTCTTCTTTGAAGCTCAAAGATCTGGTTACCTTCCTCATAGCCAGAGAGTCACATGGAGAGCTAGTTCCGGTTTGAATGACGGCAAGGCTAGTGGGGTGAGTTAAAGTTCCACTCTTATTTTCCAAATGTTGAACTTCTTACTCTGTCAATTCTACCCAAAAAACAAGTTGGAAACCAACATGTTCCTCTACTTTGGGTTTATTTTTTGCATTGAAAATTATGGTTTCGATTTGTTGAGATTGTTTGTAAATCACAGGTGGATCTGGTAGGAGGGTACTATGATGCAGGGGACAACGTGAAGTTTGGACTGCCCATGGCATTCACCATAACAATGATGTCCTGGAGCATAATAGAGTACGGAAAGCAAATGGCTGCAAGTGGAGAGCTCGGCAATGCTTTGGAAGCCGTTAAGTGGGGAACCGACTATCTCATCAAAGCTCACCCCGAACCCTATGTCCTTTACGGAGAGGTACCACTTTCCTTCTTCTTTTTCATCAACGTTTTCTCCTTCAAGCGTCAACACTAATGTTTTATCACTAATATTTCCATATTTTATATATATATATTTTAATCACACTTGATAGCAGCAGTTGTCTACTAAAATATTACTTTATTAGTTAGAGCTTAGTGTTAATTTCTTTAAACTCAAGGGACAGCAATAAAAAAAAAGAGACAAACAAGTAAGGAAAAAAAACAGATCTCAAACTTGCGTTGAGTGTGACTTTAGTTTTATGTTTTGCTACAGAACTACTTTAATGGGATGGGACTATGAATAAAAAAAATTAAAAGAAATTTAAGTGAAGATTCATTTCGAATTAGTTTGGTCCTAAATTTTGCTGTGGTCAATTTTAGGTGGGAGATGGGAACAGTGACCACTATTGTTGGCAAAGACCAGAGGACATGACCACCGACCGTCATGCTTACAAGATTGACCCAAGTAACCCTGGATCGGATCTCGCCGGTGAAACCGCAGCTGCCATGGCTGCTGCCTCAATCGTCTTCCGCCGTTCCAACCCCGCGTATTCCAGCGAGCTTCTTCGCCACGCCTACCAGGTATTAACACAGTCTTCCTCTGACTCGCTTTTCGTTTTAGTTTTAGCTCACAGTTCATGTAACAATTTTGGTGGGCCATTTGGCCCGCAGGCGCATGTTAGCTCACACGCTGGGCTTTTTAGGCTAGCATTAGCGCGTGACTGGTGTGTCCTTGAGTGACAACGGTTGTTGTTCCGCACTTTAGCAAAAGCTTCCGTAGACCGTAGTCAATAGGTAGTTACGCTGCCTCGCTTTTTTGTCAGTCTGAACATTGCAACTTGGCGGCCCCAAGTTTGCACTCATTTAATTACCGCCACTCTCTTTGTGCTGTTAACAGGGTTGAGTGTTTTAAATGCAGTTAGTATTTCTATCAAAAGAAATGTTTTCATTAATCTATCAAAATTAAAACATTATTACGCAATCGGCTATTTGATGTTCATATATTTGGCTTAAGAACAAGGAGTAGTGACTTTACGGAGTTTGGATTACCTGTTTAAGTACTTATATTTGATAAGAAACGGTGCCGTCTGGTTGATTATTTTCTGGTTTGAAAATTGAAAAATAAATGCGGGTAAACTTTTTCGGCGCACAATTTGGGTCATGGGTGCACTTTGCCCCGCCCATCACGGGTAATCGTCTTGTCACCGTACAGATCTATCGTATTAACAGATCTGAACCGTAGATTGAAACGATCCGCAAAAGTCGCAATTAGTTATTCGTTTCCCACGTGCCAACACTGTCGGTGCCCCCAGTTAACGCCAAAGTTACCCTTGCTTTTCTCCTCATATTACATCACCTACCCACGGCTCTTTAACAAAATTGAAAATTTTCAAGAATTAATTGGTATTAATAATATTTTGATTTTTTCTTTTCTGTTTTCAGCTATTCGAATTTGCTGATAAATACAGAGGCAAATATGACAGCAGCATCACGGTTGCCCAGAAATACTACCGATCCGTCAGTGGCTACAATGTAAGCTTTCCATGTTTATCTTAATGTCACAGCTAAAAGCATGAAGGAAATTTTTTGATTAATGGTAGAACATGGCATGTTGGGACGCTTTATTAATTGATTTCTGAATTTGGAACTTGTACAGGACGAGTTGTTGTGGGCCGCTGCATGGCTGTACCAAGCTAGTAACAATCAGTACTACTTGAACTATCTTGGAAAGAATGGTGACTCCATGGGTGGAACCGGCTGGGCCATGACTGAGTTTAGTTGGGACGTTAAGTACGCTGGGGTTCAGACTCTTGTCGCCAAGGTATTGTTATTTCCAGCTGCTAAGAAAAATCCATCTATTATCTGCAATAGTTGGTTATGTCTCATCAACAAATAATTATTGGTTATGCTTCAAAAGTTTACCTTGGACATCATATCAGTAATTAATAGTTTTGATTAGCTGACTGAGTGGTATGTTATTTCTTCCCCTGCAGTTCCTAATGCAAGGTAAAGCTGGTCTCCATGCACCAGTGTTTGAGAGGTACCATCAGAGGGCGGAATACTTCATGTGTTCATTGATTGGAAAGGGTAGCCGCAATATTCAGAAGACTCCAGGTGGTTTGATTTTCCGACAGAGATGGAACAACATGCAGTTCGTGACTAGTGCCTCGTTCTTGGCCACTGTGTACTCTGACTACCTCACTTCCTCTAGAGGCAGCTTGAATTGTGCTGCTGGCAATGTTGCACCATCCGAGCTCCTTTCTTTTGCAAAATCTCAGGTGATTACTGTTCTCTTTCTGTATTTTACTCTTTACTCTTTGTGAATGGTAACAAATTCAGCCCTTGACAAATTCTCTGGTGTTTTGCAATGTTAAATTCTCAGGTGGATTACCTTCTTGGGGACAATCCAAGAGCTACAAGTTACATGGTTGGTTATGGGAACAATTACCCACGACAAGTTCACCACCGGGGTTCTTCAATTGTTTCCATCAAGGTTGATCCTACATTTGTTGCCTGCCGACAAGGTTATGCCAATTGGTACACCAGGAAAGCCAGTGATCCTAATGTTCTCACTGGTGCTTTGGTTGGAGGACCTGATGCCTATGATAACTTTGCTGATGAAAGGGACAACTATGAACAAACAGAGCCTGCTACCTATAACAATGCTCCTCTTCTTGGCATATTGGCTAGACTAGGTGGTGGTCATGGTGGTTACAACCAGCTCCTTCCTGGTATATATAGCCTATTATGGTTTTAACTTTTTCTTTTCTAGCATTTTCCGTCGATAATGATGATCATGGCATTGGCTTTCCTGCAGTGGTTGTCCCAGCTCCTAATCCTGTTGTTGCCAAACCAAAACCGGCGCCAAAACCCAAATTGACTCCAACTCCAGGTATATTCTTCTCTTTTAAATGATTTTCCCCTAAAAACTTTTGTATTGGTGAACATTCTCTCATACGAAACACAATGTCACTAATTTATTAAGGGATGTGTGGTTCTATTTCTCATTATAATAGGCTATCATTGAATGGCACGATCTGACTTGGGGATTTTGTTTTTCAGCCTCATCTTCTAGTCCAATTACCATAAAGCAGAAAATGACAACTTCCTGGAATCACAAGGGGAAAACTTACTACAGATATTCCACAGTTGTGACCAACAATTCTTACAAAACTGTAAAAGATCTCAAGCTTTCGATATCAAAGCTTTATGGTCCTTTATGGGGTCTCACAAAGTCTGGCAATTCTTATGGTTTTCCATCATGGCTCAACTCTTTACCTGCTGCAAAGAGTCTTGAGTTTGTATACATCCATTCTGCTTCTCCGGCTGATGTCTCAGTTTCAACCTACAATTTGGCTTAAGAAGGAAGAATATCGCAAAAAACAGAGTATAGTCCGCATAGTTTCTGGGGTTGTAGTGTAAGAATTGTGCAGCTATACAGAATGCAGTCCAGAAAAGGTTCTTATTTTTTTTTTATTTGTTTGGGGATTTTCAACTTTACTTCTTGATTTGGTATTTAATTAGGGTTTTAGCTGATATTAGGTTAAATAACGTTGAAGATGGGAGGAGAAAGGAGTGAAGAGACCATTAAAAAGCAGTGCTCATCCTCTTTCTCCTTCTACTTCATTAGTTATATCTAATAGATAGTTTTGAGAGACATTGAAAAAGAGTGAGAATTGAGAAGTAAACAAATGGCTTCTCGATAGATTGCAAGGAGTCTGTTTTTCTTTGTACTTCATAGCAGCTGATGTCCTTATTTTATATTTTGGCGTGTGATGCTGCAAGCTTTGCAGCATTTTTATATTTTCCATATGAATACAGTTTGCACAACAATGTTTTTGTCTCTCTTCTCCTGTTCAAGATTCAACCGTGGCAGTTGAGTTTGTTTTTGTAATGATTCCTCTATGAACTAATAAATAATAAACATGCTATCATTCTCATGGAAGTTTCCTGTTATCACATTCCAAACTCTCGTTTACTCCACCATGGCAGTATTCTACAATCAGAATCCTTAAAAGGCTTCCAACGAAGTGCTTTTACAGCGTGTTCAGTTGCTTCCGCAGTAGTACTACATTGGCAAAGTTCAGAACCGAAATTCCCACCTTTGGTGTACAATTTGGATAATATGAAGCAGCTTCCCGGAATTGACTAAGTGGGATCTACTCTTCTAAAACGGCAATTCTTAAGCTCCTAGCTAAACAAAAAGCATTTTGGCCAGCTAATAGGTTCATGGAATAACTAGCAGAGTCGACTTACTAGGGCAACAAGTGCCCACAAAAACCTGTTGGGTATAATTTCTATTCAGACCCAAATTCAGAGAAGCCCTAACTGCACAAGCAAAGGCCTGATCTAAATTTGGTGTAAAGATATCCCGAGTTTCATAAGATTTTGCCAATTTCAAGTTCAACTACAAGAGGGGTTAGTTTTTAGTTCCCTCACTTGTTGCTCATTAATAATAGATCATTCTCACCACGATAAATCAGACCATAAGAACACAACAAAGCTGCCTTGGCGCCCTTTCTTCCTTTTCAAGCAGGGGCAATTAGCTGATTAGCTGCTCCCACTAGGTCAGATTGAACCTTGAAGTAGTGTCACCATGTACTTAGTACTAAGAAACCTCTTTGTAATGCAGCTTACTTCAAGGGGCATAGCATGCTCAATGATTTTCGACAAGTTTTTCAAAGCATATTGGTTATGGGTGCTCGAAGTTTAATTCAGCAAAGTGGGCTACCAAACGTATTTGCTGCAACTTTCCTTAGTTGCAAGGACAGGGTAAATATTATCGTATCTGTCATGAAAGGAATCCAAGTCTTCATCGTGACCAAGAAGCTAGTTAATAAAGGTTTGTAGTCGGTACAGATACTGGGATCTCAACATAGACCAGAGACATTGTTACCCAGCCCACAAAAGAAAAAGGAAGCAAAGCCTTCGATACCATCATAAGCATAAAAATATCATTGAAAATTCTTTTTTTTTTCTATGAAATATCATTGAAGCATTATAATTTATAATAATGAATCTTCAATGACATGTTATTGTTCCGTTAAACAGAATGCATCACTATAATTTTCAATATGCTATTGAAGAACGTACTTTACATTAACCTCTCAAGCTCTTAGGGATACAACTTCAAAGCAAAATGAAAAGAAAAGACTTAACACCTCATCTGAAAAAAAAAAAAAAAAGGAAAGAAAAGAAAGACCTAAGAAACAAGCTCAGAAGATGCAGCAGCTTTTACCTTTTCAACTCAACTACAATGACACTAATGTTGTCGGTGCTCCCTCGAGCAACTGCTAACTCAGCCAGCATTGCTGCCGCCTCTGCTGCACGGTCGCCAGTGCATCCTTGGGGATCATCTGAAAATCTCATCTTTATTCGTCCGTCAAGATGTCTTTTGACAACTTCGCATGCAATTTCACTGGAAACAACATCCCACAATCCATCACTTGCTAATACGAGAAAGTTGTCAGACTTAGTTCGCTCAGTAACAGAGACCTCTGGTTTGGAGATTACATATGGCTTCAAATGTTGATCTCCTGCATCACATTAACACTATTTCATTGACAATTGTTCTAATAAATCTAACTTGATCAGAAGTTAGACTATGGATTTTTATAATACCTATCGATCTTGAAGTGGCAAGAACTCCCAGGACACGACTTCCATTCCAGTTTATGACCGTTCCCCCAGCTGCTTCCACTCTTTCCCTTTCATCAGGTCTGTCAGGCTGTGGACAAAAAGCCATAGGCTTTTATTAAAAGCGCCTCATGTAAAAAGCATATGATTCAGATAAAGTTCCTACTATTCTATAGGTATCCAGCCACAGAATTAACCACTGAAGTGGCAATAACCCTTTTTGTTTTTCGGTTTCGTAGTGATAGTTTGAATGAGAAGAGGATTATTCAACATCTCGATAGTACTCTAATTATTTTTTAAGAATGGGCAAAATTAAGTGCCCCAAGTAAATAGTACTACTAAAAAATAATTGATCACTTAGATTAAGTCCTAACAAACTTTACGGTTGCCAATCATTTCATCAGATTATTCTTTCCAAGTGATTTCAATTTAAATCCTAAGTCCTAACTAAACTTTTCAAAGAAAAACCGTCATTCAAATAAAGACATAAAAAATTGACGTATCACCTTATGATCACTAGACAAAGCCACCGCGGTGCCGCCACGACACAGAACAGCTCTTGAGTCACCACAGTTGGCCACCACCACCACATCCCTCCCTACCAACACCACCACCGCCGTGGACCCCATCGTTTTCATGTCCACATCCCCCGCCCCACCCTGATAATCTTCTCCGCTCACCTCCTCGTCCATCTTCGCAAAACAAGCTGCCATCACCTTCTCCCATTCCGGTCCCTTCCCTCCACGCGTCCTCTCCTCCACCTCTTTCACCACCAACTGGTGCATCCTATCACGGCAAGCGTTAGCCACTTGGGCCCCACCGTGCCCATCATACACAGCGAAAAAGTCATACCCTTGTATCTCTCCGACCGACACCTTCACGGCATCTTCCATCGCTCTCCGGCGTCCAATCACCGATATCGATCCATGTGACACGCACGTGACGCTCTCAACCTTATTTTCTTCTCTTTTCTCCTGTTCCTTTTCAGACCTTTGTGTGAACTTTTTGATCCCTCTCTTTTTCTTGGTAACGTCGACATCCATAACCACTTCAGAACCAATCCGTCTTTTCGATTTGTAGCCCTTCATTAATTATACTAAAACTCATCTCCCCATTTTTGGGCGTAAATGGCCAGCTTTCTTTTTCTTCACTTGAATGAATTTTAGTTTAATGCAGAGAGAGAGAAGGCAAGGACTCAAGCTGTTTTTGAGCAGCAGGAGAAATGATCTGGACCGTTAGATTAATGGTCCCTTAATTCAATGAATGCCACGAGTTTCGAAATTCCGTTCTTCTACTTGTGAAACAGGATGTTCTGAAAGTAGACGTGGCAGTTGAAAGACTAACACGCGGCACAGTGTCTGTCGAACAGGAGAAAATGTATACGGCCAGCTTCGGTTTCCTTGGAAAAGAAAACCTGGATTGGGATCATTGTCTTTTGCCGCTTCGAGTTTTTAATTTTCTCCCCCAATTCCCCACATACCTCGTCGTAAAACTTTGTACAGTTGGAGTGCTTTGATTGTTGGCTTGGGACATGGTTTCGGGACCAATGTCAAAATTTAGGACATGATACGAGGAAAAGAAAGAGTCTGGTTGACAGCTTTTCGTGCCAATATTGACGGCAGATGGTTCCATTGATTGTGGTCTGCTCTCAGTAGCTTATTGATCTGATACACGAGCCGCAATTTGTTTCTCTTATTGACAACCGTGCCAGAAACTCCAAGCCGCAATTCACCTGGTTTGTCAATGAGTTTTACATGAAATTACACCCCAAGAATCCTTTGGTAACCATCAAAATACAGCATATTTTTTCGATCTTCATTTTTAACTGTTTAAAACTTTGAATTATCTGGGTTTTTCTTATATATAATATACTAGACATGTTTATTCGGTTTTGCATGTTGTTTGTGTTGAATGTTTGCATGTTTATCACGTCATATATATGCTCTTATGCAATGACAACTAATAAGATTTTGCTATAAATCTCCCCGTACCATACCCATGAATACAAATGTCTTGAATTTGATCTTATCCACAGTTGGCAATTGTCTTAGAAAAGAAAAAAGTTATGAGATCATTCAAACTTGGAGGGGATTCTTTCAGCCACTGATAAACAAAGGTAATATTTCTAAATCTATGGGCAGACAATTCAGAAAATAATTGTCTGTTCTTCTAAAAATAGACCCCTAGTGGTATACCAACCTTCAAACATGGCCGGATATGGTTGGAATGAGCACCGATATTGATTCACCCTTCCTTACAGAAAAATTTTCATTTATCTCTGGTAAAGTTTCTCTTTTCTTTGTAAGCTTTATAAACGTCATGCGCACAAATCAAATTAAAATGTTGTTTTCTCGTAATTGAAGAAACAATTAATGCATGCTATATATAGAAAGTGGGCTTTCTATTTAAGATCGTTTGCCAATTATAAAATAAGTTGCTGAAGAAAAAATTTTTATATGTAGAATATTTTGTAGAAAAATTTAATATTTTTTGTTATTTAAATAAATTGAAAAAAATAATTTTTTGTTGTTTGGATTGTCTTATGAAAAATATTTTTCATTATTTATTTTCAAAAAGAATATCTTCAAAATTGTCTTAAAAAAACATTTAAAAATATTATAATCTAAAAAAAATATCTTAATAATTTAATTAAACTCAACAAATATTATCCAAATACAATAGAAAAAAAAAAAGGAAAGATTACTCGTGTTAAACAAAACTTATATTTGAAGGATTAACTATATTTAACCAATTTTGAGTGAAATCAATTCTATTGGCAACTCCTTCTTCATTAACTTCAATAAAGACCTTTTGAAAGATTTTGATGATAGAGTGATCTGCCATAGCTCATTTTATCCTTTATTTTTTCTCAAACAATAAATTTTAGAGCTGAAACAGCATCCACATTTCAATCAAACATTTGAGATGGAAGTACAAATCTGGAAACAAAAACCCATCTGCCCAAAAAAAAGGTAGATAAAGAAAGAGAGTGGAGGTGCAGGCCGCTGCAATAGGAGAGAGATACACAGTTTTGATAGCAAAAAAGGAGAAAGAAAGAGTGTAAAGAAGGAAAGGTTGTTGGTCAAGAAGATTTGTGATGCTGTCGGCAATATTGGGAGGAGGAATGAGGAGTAGCAGATCAAGTGAGAGAGAAAATGGATTGGGATAGGGATGGTCACAACACAAGGAGGGGAAAAGAAGAAGAAAGTCGAAATAGTCGGACAGATAGGAGCTTGTGTTTTGGAAATTGTCTTACACCCTTTCAAGGCATAAGACAATTCACGAAGGCCATAGCTTATTTTCGATTGACTTCGTCAAATATTTTACTTTTTTGAATGTATTATCACTCAACCAAACATTCAAAGTTTCATGCTTTCCAAACGATCCCTTATATCAAAGTATGCTGGAACAAATAAAAATAGTGTTTTCCATTCGAAGTAGGCTAAAATGTAATTGGCTAATTAATTCGTACAGGTGGAACGAGTAATGATTACGTACCTCTTTATATATGAACTTATGAACCTTGCTTGAGATAAATGGAAAAACATTTTGATGTTTCACTTGAGATAAAAATGAAAAAAATTTAGTTAAAAGTATTGATATTGATTTTAAATTTTACTTTGACATTAAAACCTATAATTTAACAATTTTAATTTTTTTTAAAAATATTAAATGCAATAAGTTAAAATCATTTTTACTAATTTTTAACTAAATTAAAAATTAATATTCAATTTAAAACGGAAATTGCATATAAATATCTTTTTTTTGTGTATGGACTTGGGTTTTGTTGGGCCAAATTAGGACCAAGAACTAAAGAAGGAAACAACGTTGGTCAATATGGGCTCAGATTATACCTTGCACATGGATATCATAATTGATAGGCCCAATGCATTCAGCCCAGTCCAAATGTGAACATCTCCACCGCCTTTAATAATTCAACATTTTCTTTCAGCAAAGCAAATAGAGCTCTGACTTGGATGTTCTTTTTTTTTTTCCTTGTATACAAATTCCAAAGATCAAGGTTCAAGATCAAACAAAGCAGGAAAGCCAGGGCGAAGATCCATCAAAATTGAATAGAGAAAAAAAATGGAAATGGAAAAAGAGAGCGAGCTGGTTCGGCGATGCATAGAAGCAGCTTGCCGAAGCAGAGAGAGCGTAGAGAAATGGCGGAGACAAAGAAGAACTCTGGAGCGATTACCTTCTCACCTTTCTCAATCTCTCCTTCAAAACCTCCTCCGTTCCCGCATCCTCTTCCCTTCCTTACTCGAGTACGTTATTATCACTTCAAAATTTTAAAGAAGTTTTTATATATTTAGTTTTTTTCTTCTTTTTTATTAATTTGAATTCCTTTTTTGATTTCTCTTGCTCAAGAGTTACGTTTCGTAAACTAGCGGTGAATTGTAAGTTGTGTATTTTATTTTTAAAGTTTATAATCTGGTCCCGTTTTAAGGTTGATTGATTATCACCATTATTAATATTATAATGCAGAGTATTCAAATATAGTGTGGAGGAGATAGATCTTAGAGGAGAGAATTGTGTAGATGCAGAATGGATGGCGTATTTAGGCGCATTTCGTTATCTACGATCCCTCAATCTCGCCGATTGTCATAGAATTAATAATTCTGCTCTTTGGTCTTTAGTAGGTATGTTTTAATTTATATCTTTCACTTTTTTTTTTTATATATAAATATGCAATAGCAATTATAAGGAAGTCGATTTTCAGTTATCTGTATATAATTTTCACAATTTTAAACGCATTAACTAGAATAATTGAGGTGAGAAGTGGAAATCAAAGTTCAATTTCATCATGTTGATAAGCAATTACTGATTTAATTGCAATCTGTAGAGAGTTCTCTTTAATATATGTGTAGTGGATTTTCTGGTTTTAGGGATGACTAGTTTGAAGGAGGTGGACCTTTCTCGATGCATGAAGGTTACTGATGCTAGCATTAGGCATCTTATGTCCATTTCAACTTTGGAAAAGTTATGGATTTCAGAAACTGGCATCACTGCCAATGGGGTTGCGCTACTCTCTTCACTTAAGAATTTGTCTGTATTAGACTTGGGTGGTTTGCCTGTCACCGATACCGTGTTGAATTCTCTCCAGGTACTTTTTAGTGTGTGTGTATCCATTTGTTCTCTATTATTGCTTGAAAAGTTTACCTTATTTATTGTTATTTGCTCAAGGATGAAATAATCCACAAGTATTTCCAAACCATCTTAATAACTGAATGATCTAGACCTTTCGAATTTTCTAGTTATTAGTACCACTTCCTAAACTTTGTGATAGTAATAACCCCCTGAGACTTGTCAAAAAAAAAAAAAAAAAACAACAATAACCCACCGAGAGCTGGGGTGTCTCAGTTGCTGTTGAATTGTGTAACTTTGTGATATTAATAACTCGCTGAGATCCGGGGTATCTCAGTTTCTGTTGAATTATGTTAGTTTCTTTACAAATGGAATGCTTTGTAAAACTAAATGAGCTTGGTTATATGTCCATTACCATAGATTGTTATTTTTAGTTCAGTTTTGGTGGTTCCAGCCTTTTTCATTTTGAAACATTGCATCTGAAATATTAAGTTAGTGTTAATTTTTAGGGTAAAGTATCCAGGTTAAAATGATTTGTGGTGCTGTTTTGTTTTAGGCATTGACAAAGCTACAACACCTTGATCTTTGGGGGAGTAAAATATCTAACAAAGGGGCTTTGGTTCTTCAAAGGTTCTCCAAGCTGAGCTTCCTCAATATAGCTTGGACCAATGTTACAATTTTGCCGAATCTGTCATCTCTTGAATGTTTAAACATGAGTAATTGTACCATTGATTCTATCCTTGAAGACGATGATGATAAAGCTCCTTTAGTGAAGCTTATTTTTGCTGGAGCAACTTTCATGAATGAGGCTGAAGCCTTCTTATATATTGAAACACATTTCCTATCCTTGTTGGATGTATCCAACTCTTCCCTTAACCGGTTCTGCTTTTTACCTGATATGAAAATGCTCGAACATTTGGATCTCAGCTCTAGCATGATGGGGGATGATTCTGTTGAACTAATTGTATGTATTGGAGCAAGTCTGAAAATTCTAAATCTAAGTGGCACGAAAGTCAGCTCTGCTGGGATAGCAATTTTAGCTGGACATGTTCCCAAACTTGAATTTTTATCTTTATCTCACACATCAATAGATGATGTTGCCTTATCATATGTCAGCTCAATGCCCTCACTTAAGGTTATTGACCTAAGCAACACAGACATTAAAGGTATGGTTTCTTAGCACAAATCTTAAAGTTGTTACTTGTTTGAATTAATCATGAAAATCACCATATTCATGATTCTTTCACGGTCCTTTGTTAGCTTAGTGTTGCTGTTGCTTTTGTTCTTTGTTAGTAGACTCTTAACAATTTATTTACCCTTGGCATGTACTTTTGGTGTGTAACATTTCCTTTGCCACTTCCAGGTTATATTCACCAGCCAGGCACTGAGTTACATAAGGATAGCACACTAGCAGCACTTCAAAATCTTAGGTATTTGGAGAACTTAAACTTGGAGCATACGCAAGTCAGGGATCCGGATTTATACCCTTTGTCAAGTTGCAAAGAACTGGGCCATTTATCTCTAAAATGTGCTTCCCTTACAGATGCCACCTTGCATCACCTTTCATCTCTCCCAAAGCTGACGAACCTTCGTGTTTGCGAAGCTGTGTTAACAAATAGTGGCCTGGATACATTTAGCCCACCAACAACACTGAGAATGCTGGACCTGATGGGTTGTTGGCTCTTAACTGAAGATGCAATCTCAACGTTCACAAGGAAACATCCTCAAATTGAGATAAGGCATGAAGTTGTTCAAATCCTTTCAACAGAGCAGCAAAATATTTCTAATCGCGCATCCCCATCACAACTGCGTTTGAAGACTTCTCGAGGGAACAATAAGCCGGGAAAGGTGCCAATCTCTCAGTTTTTTGTAGGTGAGTGGACTTGCCCTAATAGTTTTCTATTAAGCATAAATATTGAGTCTCTTTTATCATCTAAAACCCCCTTTGGTTTTTTTCTTTCTTGTTTTGTTTTCCAAAATAGATCAAAGATTGAAGTATAGCAGAGAGGAGCTACTTTCACTACAGTTTCCACCGTTAACTCTCCAGTCTCCCCATGATTCAGGTATTGAAATACCCAAGCTACAATCAGATCGATTGAATTAATTCCATTAAAACAAGGAATAATTTCCTTATGCATGTTTTTATCATATCCATGTCTCTGCAATTGTATGTTGTAAGATGTTTCTTTTTTAGTAATTTCAATGTTGAATAAACTGTTTCAATAGTATAAAAGAAATCTGAGGGAGAAGATTAATTTGAAGTGCAAATTTGGGAACTGAAGGAACATATGGGTAATTAAACTTGTTCAAATAAACACCTGTATGTGACATTTTCCGTGGTTCCCTGAAGGGAATTACATTATGGGTTAAAACAAATTTGAACATGATGAACCTATATTTACAGTCCCAACCACCCAAAAGAAAAGAGAAGAAAGTGTTAACACCATATTTCTGAGAGGCAGAACCACCTCCATCGGAATTATTTTTGTCAAGCATTTGGCTTGCGTGCAGCCTTGTACATGTTGTCAATTACAGTCTGCATTCAAAAGGATTTTGGTCAGTCATCGGAGAGAGAGATAGTACAAAGCTAAACAAAATGAAGGAAAAAAACATAGCAACCTGATAATATTTAAGCAATTGAGGCCTCTTCTTCTTATAAGTTGGGGTGAGGAGGTCACGTTCAATGTCAAATGGCTCAGGGTCGAGATGGACGGCTTTTATAAATTCAAAACCTTTCAGCTGTATAAGAATAACAAGAGGAGGGGATACAAAGCTTAATTTCCAATTTGTTTTATGGATATTGGAAAATAAAAAGTATGATTTAACAAACCTTTTTCTCTTTGCCAATCTTTGCGAGCTCCCCAAGTATGAACTCTTCGGCCTTGGGGTTTTGACAGAGGGAATCAAAGTCACCACCCACACCGTTCTCCGCAGCCCAGCGTTCCAGTGCTTGCTTATTCGGGTTAACAACAGCAACAAGGAAGGACTCGAAGCTGTTACCATAAACCCATATCTGAAAATTGATAAAGATAGTTACCGGAAGTTAGAAGAATGCTGAACTCTCGAGTCTATATCAAGCATACTTATATAATCGTGAAAAAATATCCCACTGAGCGTAAAATATAGTGCTACACGAGGAATGCAACATAGGATTGTTTTCAATGTCGATTGAACATTTAATTCCGAGATCAGATATATAGCTGCACAGAGATGAAGAGACAATGAATGCATGCGGATGTATTGACAAGGGCAAAAGGGCATACCGAATCAATATCAGATACAAGGCCGTAAATATTCTCCAGGTTCTCAACTGCAACATATTCTCCTTGTGAAAGCTTAAAAATATTCTTCTTTCGATCAATAACTTTCATGCTTCCATTCGGTTGCCATTCACCAATATCGCCTAATGCACAAAGATGAAAGGAGGTCAACTTGGAGATGAACTAATGATACAGAGAACCTCAATTTGAGAAGAGTACAAGTATCGGCAGACCTGTGTGGAACCACTCATCAACCATGACCTCATTGGTGAGGTCTTCACGTTTGTAGTACCCTGAGAATAGCGTACTTCCCTTGATACAAATTTCTCCACGTGGTGTGCTTGCAAGAGCATCATATCCCATTTCAGGAACAGACTCTAGGCGTATATCTACATTTGGTACAGGAGGCCCCACGGTACCAAGCATTGACAATTCATCTGGTAACGAGACAAAAGTCCCCGCACAACTCTCTGTCAGACCTACATTCAGATTGATAGAAAATAAATCAATATTCATGTTGCAGCAAGTGTCCACAATAGTAAAGAAAAAGGAAATATTACATGTTCAAAGGCTAATTTCAAAGACAGTATACCATATCCTTGCAGAACATGACAACATGCCACCACTCGCAGGAACTCTTCCACATGAGCAGAAAGAGGTGCTGCTCCAGATAGAATAATCCGCACTCTCCCTCCCAATCCTTGCTTGACCTGAGAAAATTACTAATACAAATGAGATTTTTGTGGTCAAGAGGTTTTGTCTTGCAGGTAATGTGGTTTATTTTTGGCCTTTTGACCGGTATACAAGGAGCCTCGTGTTCATCAAAACCAATGAAACTTTCATCACCTTACTAAACACAACTTTGTCACAAATTGGAGATGCCTCTCTATGATTGCGCCCCTTCCTCATGTTATAATATTTGCTGTAGGGGTTATCATAGATGTCAGAACCAAACAGAAATATTGACATCAACTGGCATTAACAGAAATATGTAAAACCAATGCCAATAAACCCTAATCCCAATTAGGTAACTCTGCTGAACATAGTAACAAGAACAGCAACGACAGACTGCAAATGAATATCAACTAATGCAAAAACTCATGATAAAGTTTTTTGCCCAAAAGGATTGAGATAATTATAGTTTCATCCACATGGAAAAAGATGAAAGGCAATATATCTTTTGTCCTTAATTCCAGTGTCGCTGTAGTGGTGAAACTAATCTTGTTTAACCCTCTTTTTACTCATTATTTATTGGCAGATAGAATGAACTAATTCACATAAGCAAACTAAAAAAATGAATGTAACTTACTATGAGTATGCCACATCAAACAACTTCTTTTTCAATAAGCCTCCCCCAGAAATCTTCTGTAGTAAACCTGACAATGTGACAAAAGTTATGACAGTCTCACAGCTGATAATGCATTGCAGATTTTTTTTTTTTTTGAAAGAAAACTCCCTATAATTTAATTTAACAATGAAATTCCAACCCCAAGAGAAAAAACAGATAAATTAGGAAGAATTTTCTAGCAAGTACATGTTCCAGGTTGCTTATCAGTAACCTTAACAAACAACCCAAATTGACATTGCTAACTCAGATTCAGAAAACCCCTTCAATACCTTTATACATATTTAGAAAAATGCTGGAAATCAATCTGCTCAGAACATTCAGGAATATAAGAAAGTTTACCTGAATAGATTCTATCTAACACACGGGGAACAGCACAGAAGAAAGTTGGCTTTAGCTCCCCAATATCTTCAACCAATAGTTTCACATCCTGAAGATGCAATAAATAAGCAATTACTGTTTTGAATAAACTCTTATCTGTTGACACAATATCAATTAATCAAGCTCACCCCGCGCCAGAATCCTATTGAGGCACCAAGTGAAATAAATAACTCCTCAATCACCCGGTCAAAGATATGTGCAAGAGGAAGATAAGAAAGATATACATCCTTCACAGTCAACTGTAAAATTCACAAGAAAAAAACAACTGAGAGAGGGAACGCGAAAAAGAGAAAAATCATATGTCAAAATCTAGTGTGGGGAGAAAAATCACCTGTTCATTTACACGCTCTAGCAGACGTTTCACCCCTGCTATAAAAGTAACAATACTGTCATTTGAAATCAATACTCCCTTGGGATCACCAGTTGTTCCACTAGTATACATTATTGTGCAGATATCACTTTTCTTCTTCACAGGAAGATCAAATCGTTTATTTTCTCCCTGCAAGAAACAGACATGGACACATGATTGATGTGGTAATGGTAACTAGCACTAAAGAAGCAAATTAAACAATTACCAAATATCCATGACATATGGTTATCAAATAATTTCTATAAAACAGAGTTTGAAAGTTGCTTGAGCATCCTTGATCAAAATGAATACAAAGAAAATGATAACTCATATATTTATAGAGTCAAGATGCTAAAATTATCAAGTTCAGAGATCATCACTTTTGATAGTCTACAGTTCAGTCACGTATGATAAATCATTCTCAGAAACCATGGACATAAGATACAGGATCATGCATGAAAATGTAATGGATCCTTAGCTCAAATTAAAGATTTGCAATGCAAAGCCAGAAACATGTTTTCTACAGCTAGATGTCTTTCTCTGAACTCATAACGAACATGGCTGGCAGTCTGCTAATAAAGACACAATAACTTCCACTGTATAAAATCATCTACCGATAAATTCAAGAGGAGATAGCAGAGCAAGCAGCCTACCAATTGCAAAAATTCCTCCCAAGCATATATTGCCAAACCATACTTCTCAGCTTCTTCCTTCTGCTCAGGTGTTACCTTCCCAAAGCTAACAATTGCTGCATAGGAACACACATGCACATATTAATTGATTCTAACACACTATAACAAGAAAAATATTCTCCCCAACCCCCTCCCTAAAATAAATAAATAAAGAAATAGATGACTCACTTCTCAAGTAATTTGTTGAGTTTGGACATGTTTTAAACAGCTGAAGGGGCAAAGAGAAACCATACATGAGAAAAAACCAATCCTTAGCTATGTAACTAAAATTTTCAGATCAACACCAACTACACAACACAGAGCAGCATGTATAGGAGCAGATGCCAAAAAAAAAAAAAAAAACTATAAACCTCTTTTGTACAAAGATATCTTATTTTCGCAAATACCTGGAAAAAATTTATTCCCCAATTGTTCTCATAACAATCATAGGATTCCAAATACAGATGTAATTATGCATACCTCATTAATCTTCTTTTCCTCTACAAAAGCAATTGAAACTTCTGCATGGCATATGATAAACTCCACAGCACTGGCACCTGAAACATAGACGGCAAAGGATCAAACATTTATAAAAAGTATGCATATGATGTTGAGATGCACACATAATTAAAAGAGTTTAAAGATGTCATAAATAACAGGATATAACCATATTCAAAAATGAAGAAGCCTACATAACACAGATAGGATTGCTGTTTACTGAAAGTAGTGATTTAATGAAATTCAGAGAATGCTTTTGTTGGTTCTCAAGAAGAAATACCTAAAGTGTCATATAAAGGAACACAACACAGTCCATGAGCATTGCAGGCCTGTATCAATGTTGCTAAATTAGTGAACTTTTTGGGCAACAAGCACTTTGGTAGCAAAGAGTATGCTCAACAGAAACAAATTACAGTGACATCCAAGCCACTGCAGACGTCACCACGAAATCAGACAAAATCATGCCAGAATAACCATACCTCCATGCTTATAATCCACTCTGGGCAATTGGCACCAAAAATACCACATTTTCCTCCCTGTAAACAAGAATAGAAAGCATAAAATTTGTAAATTACACATTAATTGTGGCTGTTGATAATGATCACAGAAATAGTATTTTTGTTATAAAAATTTTAACAATAGCTTTACAACAGAAGAAGTTAGTGCATTACTTCCTCAACACCACAACCCCGGATGGAATTTCCGACATTTATTACAATGTCATAAACTTCTTTGTAAGTTTGCCAAACATATTTTCCAGCCTGCAGTGAAAGCACAGACAATTTAGATAGACAATCTGAGAGTCAAAGGCAGCAGTACAAACCAAATGAAATATTAATAACAACCAAAAAAGAAAAAAAAAACAATATACCTTCCCATTCACAATCTGGCGGCGACCAAGCATAGGATTGTCAGGGTATTTTTCAACTGACATGCTGCAAGGAGTAGAAGAAATGTGAATCATTACCGGTCAAAAACAAAAAAGCATCACCAATGATAAATACGAGCTGTGTAATAGTTAGTTAACAAGTTCAATCAGCCCGCAGCCTGCAGCCAAGACATAAGCTAAGTTATAACTTTTTTTTTTTTTTTATGAAAGCTAAGTTATAAGTTAGCAGTGTTATAATCTCCACATCACATGAGCATCGAAAATCGAAATAATTATTACTATTAAACATTTGTATTTTAATTTTACAGTTTTACACTGAGTTGAATGAAAGTCATCGATCTTTTAACTAGAAGAGTGGGAATCTCAGTACCTTTGCTCCGTCTGGAGTGTTAGAATTCAAAAGATTTAAATATTAAGCGTTTCGATCTTAAGATAATCAAATCTTATGATCCCTAAAAGTACTGTTTCTTGAATGCATCGCCACTCCGGTGTGAAATCAAAAAACATAATCAAACAAATTAACAAAACTACTGAACTTAAAAAAAATCAACAAAAGTGAAATAAAAATTAGAAACTATTTCGAAAGTCAGCTTAAATCAAGCAAAAAAAAAAGAGGTCATATCTTCTTCTATCTCCCGTACTTTCTTAGCAACCAAGCAAGAGCTTAAAGTGAAAAGAGAAAAAATCTGAAACCTAACCGGAAAATATCCCAACAACTCTCCAGTCCAGGAATCGGAGCAGGGAATCCATTCTGCGCAAAAGAACTGCGATAAACAGGGCCGATCGACGGTTTTCCATCGCTGGCGGCCTTCCCTTTCTCTACCTCTATTATGTAACTCTTGTTAGCCATTTGATCAAAGGAGTCAAAACCAGACACCGCGTGGCTTTCTTTGTTATATTCTCCCTTTCAACTATATATATGTGGATGGATCTCAGAACGGAAATGGAGAATGATACTTGTGAATATATAGTGCCAAAACTATTTAGGTGGCAGTGGGTGACCGGCGAGACGAAAAACGCCGGGTTTTTTTTTTTTATTATTTATGAATATTTATTGATATTACAAGACTTTTATTTTAAACCTAGTTGTGACTTGCAAACGAGAAGAGAAGCGGAATGAATGGTGGGAACTAAAAAAAAAAAAAAAGGGGACCACATTGGATCTGCGGTGTGACAGATAGTTCAGATCTAATCAGATTAATTTTTGGTCAGGCTGAAATTTAGTTTACTCTTTCTTTTTTGGAATTTTCTTATTACTTTATGTATTTGGTTTTATTTTTTATCTTTTGGAAGAGAAAAAAAAAAAAAGCTTTAACACCCATACTATATAGTACTACCATTAATTGAGTTGATAACTTAATATCATGAAAATGAATTAAATAGCTAGTAATCTAATTAACAAAAAAATTAAAGATACATGTGTTCCACAATTAAACATATTTAAATGAATTTTACATATTTTCAAAAAAAATAATGATTTTCCCTTAAATAGCTTCTTATTATTTTTTTTAAATACCTAAATAAATTTTAAGCGATTGATGCCTTACGTTAAATTATAATATTTTTTTTTCTTTTCTCAACTATTAACAAACAAATTTCATAAATAAATGATAAGACTTTTATTCTAGTTTTTGGACCCGCCTCACAATACAAAAGTGTAAATGTTCACGTTTGACGTCATATCAGATTTTCTTGTTGAAACTCAACAATATGAATAACGGATACGTATTTAGTTTTCTTTGCATCAAACTCACATTAATAATAAAATTAATATTAGAGCTAAATCAAAAATATTTACTATTTCTATAGGTTTAACCTTTTAAGTGTTTAAGGTAACATTTAACAGAGTTCTAAAAAAGAAGAGAAAATACAATAAGCTCTGAAAATAAATATTAGCAGGACCATCTTTTTTCTTCCTTTTTCGATGGGAATTAGGATTTTTTTATTCTTTGTTTCGGCACTAAATAAAACTAATTGCCAGGGACCAAACCGTACGTCCACGAAAATGATTGTTTTCTTTCCTTTAATTTTTAATTGAGTAACATAACATGTGTATGAATTTGTTTGGTTTTAATTCTGTATACATAATAAATTTTAAAGGCTTTGAAATGTCGAAAGACTTAAATCTCTATTAGCTGTCCCTTTTGAACTTTATATTTTTAATAAAAATAATAAAATTGATGATCACCACTATTACAGCCTAACATATCTCAACCGATAAAGATAGAGATTTATAGAATTCAACACAATATTTTGTTGTATCTGAAATATCCAGTTTGTTACCTGATCATTTCTGCCGGGGTACGTGACCTATTCAGAAGTATTTGACATTTTAAATTCACAATAATCAAGATTACTACATTGTGCTGATTTTATTGCTTATTTTTCTCTTGTCAGCAATTCTAGAAAAATAAAAAGTGCTAGTCAAGGTTGCTGAAAGGTATTTTCTCGAATTCTTTAAGCAACTGTCACGAATTTTCCTAAAGTTTCATTTTCCATGTGATTTAGTGTCATTATTTCCATTTATATAAATTCACTAATTTTGGTTAGGAAAATTCAACATGACCGGGTCGGTCACATTTATGATCCTCACTGTCTGCTAACTTTTCCTATATTGAGTCATAAATTTTCGACTGTTAACGAAATGGGGCTCATGAGCAAAATCAATTGAGACTAATTACTCATTTAAATTAAATACGATTTTGGTAAAATAATTCGGTCTAATTGGTTTATTGGACTAATTGGTCCAAAATATTTGATCCAATTGATTTTTTAATCAGTTATTGGCTTTAAAATTTTTGGATCAATCTACCCAAAAAACCAAACTAATTTTTTATATATTTATATATATAGTCATATATATAATATTTTTTATATTTAAAATATATTAGGGTATTGTAGGTATATACACAAATCATAATCGTAATAATTTAATATTAGTTATATATATATATATTTATTTATAAATCTGAATTAATATGAAATTACAAGTTATATATTTTAAATGATATAAATTATATGTTAATATTATAATATATGATAGTAAATATTCTACATATTAATATGTTATAATTATTACTCCTTAGTAATGTTTCATGATATAAAATAGTATGAATATATATATATATATATATATATATATAATTGTATAAATATATTATACATACATATACATAAGCATTACTATAATTTATAATAAGCTTTATTTATATGATTATATTTAATAACTTCATTAGTTATCATCTTAGATTTTAAAACATATTATTTATAATTAGTTATTATTTATACAAATTTTGATATAAAACATTATAACATATAAGTTATATAATTAATTTCATATATATATAATTATAGATGAAGTTTATAAATTTTAATATTATAATTTGTAAAAAAAATGATAAAATTTGAGTCTATTAATTCAAAACCAAACCAACCAAACCAATTATATGTTTGGTCGATTTGATCTTCTATTGTATTTGATCAGTTTTTTTAAAATGATTGATTCATTTAGTGTTTAAATATGATAGACCAAACCACTCAATCCACAAATTTACTTACCTTTAGGCTTATGCAAGTAAAACTATGAGTGCCAACCGTGTAGTCAAGGCAATAATGAGACTTCTAAAGTTTAGTTTCTAAGTATGTTTCAATAAAGATTGGAATTACCACTATTTCTAAGTTCAGTTTATTGCATTTTGTTTTAAAGTCAATCTCATGTTTTTAAATTTTAAATTTAAAATCATTGAGTAAGATTAAAAATTTATAATTATAAAATACTCCTACTTTTTAAATTTTAATCGAAATTTCAAACGAGTTTATTAATTTTTAAAATAAACATTTTAGCTTAAAAATGTAAATTCCGTAAATAAATAATATAAAAAAGTTAAAATATTTTATATTAATTTAAAAATTATTATATAATATAATTAAAAAAAATAAAGAGCACCGATCAGTTATTTTGTTCATTCTTATATCTTTATGTCAAGGATGCTATATCATTAAAAGCAAACCGGTTTAAGTTGGTGTATAGTAGAATAAGTCGGTTAATTTAATTTGGTTTTCAATTTGGGCAGCGACAGGTACAAGTGGACAAATGAAAGTTTTAAAGAAAGCAGCACCGTTGCCAAACTGAACTTGCCAAATTGGAAATGGATAAAGACAATCTCCACCATCTTTTCTCTTTGAGAAAACAAAAAAGAAAATTCCATTTTGAGATGAAACAACCACTTCGTACTATATAAAAAAAAAAAAACTAGTATAATTCATTCCAGGCCTGGGATGGGTATATTTAAAAGAGGAAATGCAGTTGTGGAAACCCTATTAGAACAACGTTTGGGTTTTCTATTAGAATTGTAGCAGACTGAGGCATATCACATATGTTGTCTCACATGGTTCGGTAATAGTCGATCATCCATTACAATTTATCATTTGCTATTTTATTATAGATTAGTCAACTAAATTTTGGGTCTTTCTAGATTGTAATCACTGTTTATTTATTTAATTTTTATTTTATAATTTCAAGTAACGTCAATCAACCAGCTCGCGTAGCTTGCAAATGTCAACGAACATTACACGAGCAAGCCAATTAGCCAAAACCATCCCGACACGTTTGCGGATAATTATCGGGAAGAAGTTACGCTTAAGAAAATGATAGGGGAAATGTTTATTTATTTATTTTTCATTATAGTGGAATGTACGGCATAAAATGTTTTGCTTGGGCTTCGCCGAAAACACTAGATGGTCAGCCTTACCATCTCCAACTGCTCCATCCCCTACCGCTACTTTATACGTTCGGTAAAAACAAAGAACAAAGGGGCAGAAAATGACTTCCTTTATTGTTCTTTTCCTTCCAAGTTATTAAGTTTGATGAATCCATTCACTTCAGGCTTTGAGAAGACTCCTTCAACAAGTGATACATGAGCTGTAACTTACTAGTACAAGTTATATATCACCATCACTTTGCAGGTTGCAGCCCTTCTGTCCTCGGCTTGCAACCATAGATAAAACTTATCTGTGATTATTCCTGCACACAATGTCCTTCGATGTGTTAGTCAATATCAATCTTACTGATGCACAATACCCTTGAAAGTCGGGATCATCAAAATATTATCTAGATAATCCTTACGTAGATCAATGATGAAAATCTGCCAAATCAGGATGAGATAATATTGCTTAAAAAAATAGATACACTATCCCAGGAGGATCCCTGAGAAACATCGTGCTAGATGAAGAATGTTTCATACACCTATACAAAAAGATAGGTCTCATATCTCAGGGAACCAATCATAACTGTAAGCCTAAAGGCTTCCAACATGTGGTTTACTTGTATTTTATTTTTCTTCACTACATGAGCACATATGCAGTGAATACATGTTTACCGGTACAAAAAACCCCAAATCCTGGGAAAAAGAAGAACTCTCTTAACTCTTCAATTGCAAAAATAACTCTCCTGTCACTTTGTTTCTATGGCCCAAACAGCAGGCCCTACCAAAAATAATATATAATGCAAATTTTTAACATATATTAGTCATTCTAACACCAGTATCCTCATCTATGGAAATTAAGGGCAGTTCAACTTCTTGCAGGAAAGCCTTCTCACCTCTTCTTGTTTTTCTTCCTTCCTTTCACTTGTCTCTCTAAACTTTTAAGCCTCTGACTGATAGCCGAAGAAGAGGATGTTATTTGGTTTGATACTTTCGCTGGTTCAACAGGTAATGAGGTAGATTCTTGTGTTGCTGGTCTGCCTTGTTTGACAGCTTGTTTGAGGGCTGCAAACAGATCAACAGAAGGCTTTTGTGCAGCACCTGGTGGTGGCTTAGGTATTTCAGGAACACCTAAAGCCTTCTTCACCCCCGGAGCCTTGAGCACTGCAAAAATCAAATTTTCAAGGGAAAAGATAGACATGCACAGCAATTTCAAGAAAAAAGTAAGTCATGTCTCATGGTGTTTATTCTAAGTAAAACAAACCGGGAATTTATGGACTCACCTAGTCCATAGGTGAGGGAAAACAAATTTGATGTAATCCAATAACAAAATATGGCCTGTAGATAAAAAAGAGATCAAAATTATCATCAGTATGTAAATATTCACAGGAAGTAACAGCACCCAAAATTTAAGTAGCAGATCTTTAAAACTGGGTTCCAGATTTCTAGTTGAAATACAGAGAGCTCACAAATGGCACTATTTGCACATACTAGCAAAATAGTATACCAGCTTTTTACAGTAGGCAATGCATATGGAGTGTATGAGCTTGTTGAGGGAAAATGTTATATAAAGCCAAGATGGCCTATTTGACTTGGAAAAATGTTAATATAATCTTGACAACTGATGATATACAAAAAAATGTGCTGAAACCAAAAAACAAAGTGGTGAGTATACCTTTGGGAAACTCATGGTAAATGGAACTGTAAGAGCAGCTAAAACCCTAGAGACATTTTTTATAGTTCCAGCAGCCGGATTCCCTTCCATACCTTCTTGCATGTTGCACTGAGAAAATATAGCAGTTAATTAAAACTGATTAAAAGAAAAAAAGGCATACTGTAATACAATTAATGCTTTAATTTAATCCATAAAAAGGAAGCTTACCTCCACTGTTATCAAAAAACTAAGGGCTGTCAAAACTGGAAGAATATATAAATCATCTGGAGTAGTAAGATCCATAAACCAATACGCTCCACCGCACTTAAATGATGGCACTTTCTCAGCCATGTTTGAAATCTGGATAAAAGACAAGTCACAGAGAATAAATCTAAACGTACCACATTCAATTCTAAGACATAAACCAGAAATCTTTCACATAATGTTATTACCAACAACATTTATCTTACAGCAAGGAAAAAGCTGATAAAGATGGGACCCTGAATAAACAGCCCTTTCATTGGACTAAACGGAGTCACACCATATCTGCAGATATTAAAAAAAAAAAAAACCAATGAAATCATCTGGTAAAACCAGTTTAATGACATTTAGGTGAATCACTATATCAAGCGCATTCCTGGTCAGCCAGAAATTAGACATATATCAAGAACTGAACTATCATCTAAAACACCTCATGTCTACTGACATTTGTTTCTAACCTCGTATATATAGAATTAAATCATAGAGTAACCTCCACGACAGATTTAAGAGAAATGGTAACAGTATGAACCTATCATGACTTTAGACTAAGATGGATACCCAAGCTTGTTTTGTGTTGGAAGGAATAAATATAACACTATAGATTAAATTAAGAACACATTTGAATCAATGTGAAGCTACTGACACATTTTTCCTTAACCAATGCCAGATTATAGTGTAAAATAAAAAACCAGGGCCCTTAGCAAAGTTGTGAAAAGCCATTTAGCTGATTTTGGTGACTGATTCATGGAGCCAAAGGGTATGCAATCTATTTTTATGAAAAGTACTCTCAAAAGGCAAATGAGCTTGTCTTAATTGAAAAGTTGCTTACTCATTGAAAAGCTTTTTCATTTCCTTTTGACCTTCAGCTACTGTCAGGGGATCCATACCCTGCAGAAAAATAGGTAAAAAGTTGTTTAACTTTATTTCATACTATTGTAAAAGAAACATATACATCCATGTAATCAGAACATGCTCCAAAATTATGCAGAACAGCAAATAACAGCATGCTATGCACAGAGTGTAGATGGTTTCAGAAATAATAACACAATCACAGAAGAAGCTGGTATTAGACCTTGCTTTGCATCTGCTCCTTGATTTCCTCCAAGCGTGGCCTCAATAGCTGCAGGATAAACACAAATTACTATAGACATAGACCAATAATTAATGACATAGAAAGATCTTTTTCATCTTTCATTTTTTTTATAATCAAGCTATAAAAGAAAAAGAGCAGTTTCTAAGCTGCAAAACTGAAGCCACTTACAAGGAGAAAGAACATCTAGAGAAAGAGACATAAGTTCCCTTACTTTGTCCACGCCCATGGCGTAGTAGGAAACTAGTCAATGGATAACTGTTGCATTCATACTATGCTAACTTGAATTTTTTTGTACAAAAAAGTAAAACTAGTCAATGTAAAGCTAGAAGAATAAGATGATGTCTCCTAGTTATTTCTTTTTCCTTTTGCACTATTAAAAAGGTCTGAAGGTAAGATCCCACATCATCCATATGTCACTAGTATTATTACTAGACAAGAACACAATTCACTTTACCAGGTTATCCAGTATTTTGATATTATCAGTGGCTTCATAGGATCAAAACAAAAAATATACTCAATTCATCAAAACTTACACACTAATCATTAAAACAATGTCTTGTATATAGACTTAGGTGCTACTACAAAACTAAGTGAAGTATACAAAGCACACTACAAGTAAGAAGAACACGAGAAAGGAAAAAAGAAACAGAAGCAAGTATAATTACACACCGTAAATTTTGAAGTAGCTTTAAGTTGATTTATCAGAAGTGGAATAGTTGCCCCTCGAATCAAAAGGGTTGTCACTACTATGGAAGCCCACCTGAAATAAATAATAAACCAATAGTATTAAGAGATTAAAAGAAATACTTAACAAAAAATAAAAATTCGGAAAAAGGTTCCATTTTCAACATTGCACATCATTAAAACCTGGAGGTTAGCATAAAACATGAAGTCACAATATACATATTGCATAAGATACACTGTGCAGATTCACTTCAGGATTTACATGTCATCATCTTGCAAGTTATAAATTTCATCCAAACACATACAAGATAACAATAATAACAATTTCAACTAGAAAGTTAAAGAATATATTATGGAGTGATATAGCATGCAAGTTTTAATAAGCATTCCATACATAGGAATCCTTATATTTATAGCCTTGATAGGTACCGCACTCTCTGCTGTCACCCTTTTGTCATTGAAATATAGCTCATGTAAATGGTATCAGCATCAGTTTTGAAGCCAATTTATTGAGTCACTTATAACGTAAAGAAGTGATAATTCAACAAAATGACTTCGCAATGCAATATCATTGCCCATGCCATGCGTTCTTGGGACATTTTCATAATTGCAAAAATACGAAATAACTAAAAGCAGCAACTTACCAGGGGAAGCCAGTAAAAGAATGAACCGTATCAATAACATGCTGCAAGGCAGCAACCAGAAACCAAGAATCAGCAGCAGCAATGGCAACCTCATTAACAGCAGAAGCCGCTGCACTCATATCTGCCCCACCACCATTAATAGCAGAAGCCGCTGCACTCATATCTGCCCCCCCACCAATGGTTGTAGACATATATCGACAAAAAGACATGCCAGAGCTTGGATGCAAAGATAGTTGGGAACATATTCTATCTTGGAACAACACACCAAACCCTGAGGATGAATTACTAAACCCAGTTCCAAAATATCTATGTTGAACAAAATTACCGGGTTTTTCTTGAGATTGGGACTCGTTTAAAGATTGATTTTTACGGTCATCTTCATGGAGAACGTACGCAAATGATGGTCGATATCGTCTAGCTATTAGGGTTGCTCTATTGGAAAGGCTACGCGAAAAAGCCATTGATACGAAGAAGAAAAATTCCTTTCAGTACTGTTCCAATTGAGTTCAATTAAGGCAGAGAAAGGAAAGGAGAGAACGCCGTTGTCGTCGCCACCACCGGCACGGCCAAAAGCCGGCAATAGCAATTAGGTTCTGTCGAGGGAGGCTAGAATTTTCTAGAGAGAGCCGAAACTGGAGGCAGGAGGAAGAGGGAAGTGAAAAAAGAGGAAATGATATGAAAGAGGGAACCGTGGCCCGAAAGGCCAAGGCCGGCAACAGCGCCGGGGATCGAGGAAGTGAGAGAAAAACGAGAGCAAGGACCAGGTCGCTAGGATTAGTGGCAGAAGAAGAGGACAGGGAAAACAAAGAAAAAGGGTTTTTCAGCTAGGGTTAGGCTTTAGGTCATTTTGGGTAAATAGGAAGGAAAAAAAACAAAAATAAAGGAGAGAATGGAAAGAAGAGTTGGGCCGGGTCCACCCAAACCCAACCCGGATCAACTTTCAGCCTAGCAGATTTGGGTCAAACCCAATAAATGCTTGATCTGCCTGAAGTCGTATAAACCAAATACGAAAAATATGAATCAACAAATAGGAGGCACGTAAAAAATTAAGAATGGATAAATATCATATAAATCGAGGACTATGCGGATCCAATTGATTCAACCTATTGTTGTAATTTTTATTTATTTATTTAATTCTACATAAATTAAATTAATAAAATTACTTTAAAAAGGAGTAACAATAAAAAATAAAATAATTAATTGAATAAATTTAATAAAAAACTATTTGGGAAATCTCCTAAAAATGAGAATTTTAGAGAAAAAATTATAAGCAACATTTTTTAAAAAATATTTTTACTTGAAGAATAATTATGGATGCTTACCAAAAGTATTGAGAGATCCCAAAATTATTTTTATAAGATAGATTAATTTTAAATAATTACAAAGACATAAGATAAAAAAGTATTAATTAAAATTAAAAATAATTTACAAAATTACATCACTAAGTCTCTCTCTCTCTCTATATATATATATTTGATCATTAGAATTGAATTTTTTTTTTTAATTCCTTCTTTCTATCCTATCTTTGTATAGCTATAGCACGATCAATTTGCACTGCTTAAGTCCAAAAGCATATATAATTATATCCTATCAAAGATAACTGGCCAAAAAGCTAAAAAAGATTATTGGACTATCGTATAGATATTAAATATTCCTAAAGCAATGCAGCTAGGGATTGAAGAAAGAAGATTCAAAAACTTAGGATCTTTCCTGGCTTCTCGAGTGTTCTCTGCTTTTGGAAATTCATGAGAAAGCCATGGTAGCTGAAGTAATTGATATGCAGATTGCCAGATTGGCAATGTCCCTTTGCAAGATTGGCCGATATTCAAATGCTGTTTGTTGCATTATTTTCCCAATGGCCGCACCGAATCTGATCAAAGGAATAGAACTGTGATCAAATGTGCAGAGATGGGGAGTCTCTCTCTTTAATAGGAGGACATAACAATGGCTACAACATAAACTTTTTATAACTTGAGGAAATATTCCACCATGGTTGCATGAGATTGAACAGTTGAGAAAGGTGTAACTCCGAAGGTAAGTGGAAACAAGATCAGCTTCCTACATATTTTATTTTTGTTTAAACCAATCAAACTTGTTTCCTTGTGTTCTGTATTTCTCCCATCAACTCACCATTAATTCTTTAGGTAGCAAGTTCCTTCATGGGGATTTTAACGTTTTCCTCGTTGGTTCGGTGCTCCCAATTCCAAGTTCATGGATGAGGAAACAGAGTCAGTGCAAAGCATGAACCTAGCGATAATCAACGGTCACATGCAGAGCAACTTTATAAAATTTCAAAGGAAAGACATCTTAGTTTGAACGCTTTTTCCTTTTCCCCTGTATTAGAAATTTAGAATACTGAAATTCAATAATTAATCACTTACTGTGAGAGCAGAGCTCTCTGGGGTATTACGACATAATGGACATGTAGCATTCAATTTCAACCACTCATCAATACAAATAGCATGAAAATAATGCTTGCAGTCTGGAATAGTCCTTAATGTCTCTTTAGCTTGGTACTCGGAAAGACATATCGGGCAAGTGTTATCGTTAATCCTTGGCAATCGCCGGCTTTCACCTAGCAATGTTATTGGGTAGGCCTCAATAGTCGGTCCGTCGAGACCTTTTGCAACACTATCTAATCCTGGGGAGACTGAATTGGAGAATGTTTCCGGGTTGGGCTGTTGGTGATGACTGTGTTCGTCAACCTTGCGCCGGAGGTAAATTACCAGGCCGAGGACGAACAAGAGGGGTATTCCCACGCCAAATATAATGCCGTATTTAGCACTTTTTGGAAGACCTAACATGAAAATGAAAAAAAGGAAAAACACATGTTTAGTTAATGCAATAAATTGTGGGTAGACAATAAATAATGAGACATGCATGTTGGCTACTAGATGTGGAGAAAAACTTTGACCAGCCCTAATTCTTTGATGCCTAGGGCAGCCTTGCGTGTTTGTGGGTGCATGACAGCGATGCCTCACCAATGGACTGAGACCTCAATTGCAATTTGAAATTTGCCTCTGTTCACCTAACTGTGAAACATGTGCTCATGTTAATCAACTGATGATGTTTCCATGTCTAGCTTTTCCCTATGGCCATTGCTAATCAGATTAACCAACATGTTTTACTGCAAATTAGAACATACCATTGCTAATACCACCAAAGCATCCAACGTCCAGACCCGTATCTCTCTTAAACATGCAAATCCCTGATCTGCGTTCGCACAACAGGCAGTCAGGTTCGTTCCATGTCAACCTGATACCATAGCCAGGCTCCGACCAACCTGTCCAGGATAGTGGTACCAAAACCGTTGCTATCTCCAAACACGATGTCGACAACGATGTAGACGAATCGAGAAGGTCAACCGGTATAGCCACGACGGAGAAATTACCGCCGCTAAGACAAGAAATTAACCTTGCTTCAGGTAGATCTGTCGAGGCAGCAGAGGAGCAATTGAAAAAGGTGTAGCTTCGAGGATACAGCAAATCAAAAGGAGTGCCAGACAGATTAAGTCCGTCAAGGAGACGTTTTGGGGCACAATGATCTGGGTCGTTGATCCATATATTTTGGTAAGTATAGTCGATGTACACGACAGTGAAGTCACCGGAAAAAGGAAGCGTAAGGACAGTTTGATCTTCGTTTTTGCATGAGAGATTGAAGCGGGGATAGCCACATCGATCAGGTTGGTTGTTGAGACGGAAGGGGAAGCGAATCAATTCAATCCCGCATGAAGCACCGCAAATTTCAACGCTCGTTGATGGTTGAAGGAAGAGCAAGAGGAAGGAGGAGAAGATGAAGACGATTTCCAAGAGAGCCATTTGGTGCTAATTCAAAACTACAAAAAGAAAGAAAAAAACAGTGTGTGTTTCCTTTTAAGCTTCGTAAGATTGTACCCTGGGTGGGCAAGGTCAATGTTCGTGACTACAAAACTACAAAAACTGAAGCTAGAAAAATTTTATAGTTAGCCAGATGATCCAAAGAAAATAAGACATGTATGTATTTATGTATGATATTTTCTTGGAAGCAGCTTTCCTGTTATTTATGTAAAATAGTTCAAGGGGTTAAACAACAGTTCAAAAGGAATAAGACAAAATCCGATGTTGACATCTTAGAATATTTTGACAATTAGGTAGCAACCGTAGCAAAAGAATTTTTTTTTTCATTTTGAAAGGTGATTTTATTTGTTTTAGTGACTCATATGTTATTTCAAGTCTTTTATTTATTGCGATAGACTTTTCATAACATAATAATTGGTCTAAGCAATGAAAATCTATATGCTTACAAAAGAGACTGCACAAAAATCATCGACAATGAAAAGCAAAATCCTGGCCTTTTGGGTTTGATTTCAATGTTTGGGAGGATTGATCTACTATTATTAGTTTTTCAATGTTAATATTCTTCCATTTTAACTAGGCATACTAGACATGTACTTGCACTCGTACAGAAACAAAAGCTTATTATATTTGTCATACATATATAGTAGGTGCTGCATGTACCAACATAAATTTATTATTCTCATTTGATATCTCGTTTGGTACCTTTTTTATCACTTTACATCAAGTGCCTTCTTTCTAATTTTAATTGTTACAATCTTGGAGCATGTCAAAACCCAATTCTGATTTTTCCATGGTCAATACAATACAAACATGTTATAGCAAAAAAAAAAAATTGTACAAATAATAGAAACCATCTACGGTGGCGGTGAGGACGAAGGGGATAATGTAGAATGGTTGATCAAAGCGGTCTCTTGATCTGGCGTATTGCGACAGACAGGGCATGATGCATTTAGTCTAAGCCACTTATCTATGCAATCAGCATGAAAGTAGTGATCGCAATCAGGTGTGGTTCTTATTATCTCTTTAGCTTTGTAGTCTGATAGACATATTGCACAAGTATCATCATTAGGCCTTGATAGCCGGCAGCTTTCACCAAGCAAAGTAATTGGATAGGCTTCAATCCTTCGTACAGCGGCAGCCATTTACGGTTCAGCAAACCTGGAGATTTCGACATTGGAGTGGTGGCGTTGATCTTGACGACCAACTTGGACATTGTAATAAATCAAAAACACCACAAGGAAGAAGATGGGTGTTCCCACAATAAAAGTTATGGCATATTTGGTACCTGTTGTAAGACCTTAAAATTAAATTGAATTAATGGATGAACTTACGAAAAATTTGAAAGATGTTTTTCAACTCTAAGTAATTAAATTAAGCTAGCATAAATCTGAAATCTATATACTAGCCAAGATAAAGAGCACGAAGTCCTACATGCTTCTCTCTTTAATCACCTTAAATTTGTTCCCGGAATTTGAGAGTTCTCTTCCTTCTTAATTAATCTGTTTTTTCATATTGTTTCTATCAGTAAGTAAAGCACAATCACGCTTGCTATGAGAAAAAAAAATGGCAAAAATATCATCTGAGCAACATGGTTTTATTTAATAACACTAGACCAATGGCTTGCAATTCTCCTTGCAGTGTTTGCTTCTCAATTAACAAAAGAAAACTGAAGAAACGTGTAATCAAGGCCCGCGAATAAAGATTAGTTTTGTAAGTTACTTGAGCATAAACAGTTTAGACAGATAATCCAATCAAACGAGACAATTAGGAAGCTGATCATGATGTTTTAGATTAATTCAATAGTTTAACTGTAGCTGATGTTGAGCGTTTGACTGTACAATTTATTAATTGGAAACAAAAGAGAAGTCATGTTTGTTCACTTCTTCTCGAAAGCTAGAAACCATTAAGCACCATTTTGTTTATGCAGTCAATCAATTCTTCTCGAAGGTCATCTTGTTTTCATTCTGCATTGCATATTAATGAGATAAAGCAAAATAACACTAATGTGCATCATCATCATGATGTTGATCAAAGCCTTCCATTGCATTACTCGCGACATAAAGGACATGCTGCATTCCGTTTAAGCCACTCATCTATGCAGTTAGCATGAAAATAATGCAAGCAACTTGGTATACTCTTAAGAGTGTCCTTGGCTTGATCGAGCAAGTATTGTCATTAGGTTTTGGTGACTGTGGACTTTCCCCGAGCAACGTTGTTGGATACATTTCAATTGCCCGTTTGTCGAGACCCTTTTTCACAGCAGTTGATTGTAGGATAGTTGAGTCGTTGATTTCAGTGTTGGCGAGGGTCCGGCTACGAATACAACGCATGATCATGCTTGGAATGCAGATTACAAGCACGAGGATGCAGAAGACAGAAATCATGCTAAAAAACATGAAATACTTGGCAATTCTCGAACTACCTGCTTTAATGCAAATTACAGAAAATTTAATGTAATCAAGAATTACATGATTAATTTCTAGTTCTCTCTTAATTAATACTATTCATTTCACCAGAGCCATCATCCATGAAATATCATAAACTCATTCCTTTTTGGCACAAAAGCATATACAAAGCATATAATATTTTGTTTTCCTTTTTTTTTTGTCTTTTTTTTTTTAATTTTGTAAAGCACTAACATACACCATTCTTTCGAGATTCTGAAGGTTTATAAATTTGCAAAATAATTAAAGCATACCTTGATCTATAACTACAGAGCATCCAACCTCCTGGCCTGCATGTTTCTTGAACTGGCAAGTTCCTTGATATTTTAGACACAATTTGCAATCTGGTTCTTTCCATGTTAAAATGATCCGATCACCAAGTTTTTCCCACAACTTAAAGGATTCCCAAACCGAGAGTGAAACCGTCGTTCTATTCGGGCACGTCGACGATAATGATGCGAACAGATCGAGACGATCTACGGGTACAGCCACAACAGAATTATTTTCACCACTAAGACAAGGAATAGGTCTTAGTCCAAGTTGTAACGCCGGTGCATCGTCTGAGCAGTTGAACAGCGTGAAGTTCATAAGGTAAATTTGCTCAAAAGGAGTACCAGAAGGATCGAATCCCTCGAGGAGACGTTTCGGAAGGCAACCGGCGGGATCGCTTATCCCAATGTTTTGCTGATAATAGTCTATCATTTCAACGCTGAAATCACCGGAGGATGGAAACGTGATGATTGTTTGGCTCTGGTTCTTGCATGAGAGACCGAAGCCCCGATAACCACAACGCTCTTCATCGGGTTGATTTGTGAGCTGAAAAGGGAAGTGAATCTCCTGATTTCCGCAATCTGTTATACAGCTTTCACTGCTTATTGATAGTTGAAGAAAGAAGAAGAAGAAGAAAAGCTTGAAAACCATTTTATGTTTCTTTTTCTTTAAATTCAAAGAGGAGATATGATCGGTATTATAGTTACAACCTGGAATTTATACAAAAGTCTCACTGGCCTAGTACCAAGTGGCTCTGTTTTGTACTTACTAAGAAACTACAAGAATCCTGTTTTTATTTTCAAAGCTCTGGTGTTAATAAAATAAAGCTAGATTTGCACCGAACATTTGATTTATTGATTGGTGCATAATTCTCTTGTCTAAAGAGTAGGGTTCGAATCTCCTTATCTAAAAAGTAAGGTTCGAATCTCCTTACCTAAAAAGTAGGATTCGAATCCCTCATCTCTCAATTATAAAAAAAAAAAAAAAACTAGATTTGTGAGTGCTAAGCGTTGAGAAAAGGCTGTAGAACTTATATTAATCAGTTAACCCCGATGAGAAATTAGTGAGACAAATTCAAGGCTGACCTTGGAATTTATATAGTAATCAATTCGGCAGCTAATGTGATAAAATTTGATTCCATGCTGACTAAGTGATTAGAAAATAGAATTAAAACAAATAACAATTTATGTTTGGTTCTGGACATAAGTCAAAATGTATGTCTAGACGGTATAAATTTAGTCTGCTAGATCAATTCCTTTAGCTAAGCCGTTTTGGTTTAATTTAGAATCTTCTTGTTCATGAGGGAAGAGTGATAAAGACCATCTTGTCTTTTAAACGGTATTTTATGCATGAGTTAAGATCAAGAAGTAGACAACTTGGAATTAACACCCCCATTTGTCCACGAAATACCTTAATAATCTTACTCAAACAAAAAATGGGAAAGGCATTCATCCGAGGTGCAACCTGGTTTTAACTGTTCCCTGTCTGTATATGCTGTGGCACCATCGAGGGGGCTGTCCCTCTATTGTGTCTTACTGCAACACTACCTTTAAAGGGTACTTTTTTTACTTGACTTCAGCAGTAATGAAATCTGATTTTAGCCTTACCAAAAAAAAAATGAACGAACGGGAGGAAGTGTGATAGTTTTTGTGAATCTTGTTTGTCCCCCCCGGTGCCCTGTTACGTTTCAAACCCAGATTTCTTACTAGGACATGAGTTTATCAGGCTTTTGTTGTCTGTGAGGGATGTACATGCTGTAAAAAGTCTTCGGCCCACAAAGATAGGTGAAAGACTTGTAGCAGCAAGTTGTAACTCTTTGTTTGAATGAATACAAAGATTTATATACTATCTTGTTTATTAACTGCGACACAAAGGGCACGTTGCATTTCGTTGAAGCCACTCATCGATACAATTAGCGTGAAAGTAATGCAAGCAACTAGCTATGGTTCTTAGAGTCTCTTTGGCTTGGTACTCTAATAGACATATCGGACAAACGTTGTCGGTTGATTTTGGTAATTGCAGACTTTCATCAAGCAATGTCGTGGGATACATCTCAATGGTAGGCATGTCCAGACCCTTTGCGACAACAGTTCGCTGAGGGGTATCGGGGTTAGACATGTCGGCGTTGGGTACTTCGCCGTGATGCTTTATCTTGCGGCGGACGCAAATTATAAGCCCGAAGATGTTCACGCCAGAAGCCACAACGAAAAGCGCTGCGTACTTGGCACTTGCCGGAAAACCTGAAAACCCAAAATTAAATTCAAGTGAGTTTTACATGCTTTTATTTCTTTCTTTTCTTTGGTGCCACTGTATTATTCATTGACCAATGACCATCTGTTTTAATTAAATTCCTTTGTGAACTTTATCAATGAACAACTAGTAATGCCATTAGCCACAACTCATTCCAGAAATGTTCTAACTTTAATAGCAAAAAATAACGATTTTTCTGGGTAATTTTTTTTATTTGATTGTTTGATTTGCTATGCACAACCATTCCTACGAGAAACAGAAGTTTTATTTGCAAAAATTAAAGCTTACCAGGATACAAAGGTTTGAAGCATCCCACATCCAAACCCACGTTATTGGTGAACTGGCAAATCCCTCCCATGCTTTCACACAATTGGCAATCGGGTTCTTTCCATGTTAACGTGATAAAATCACCGAGCGAGTCAGAGGAAGCATCGGGCTCCCTACTCGGGTACAAAAACGTTGCTCTCTCCATACACCCCGACATGTTGGAGACATAGGAAATATCAGTCGGTAAAGCCACGACGGAATAACTTTCACCACTAAGACAAGAAATCGGCGTCGCTCCCGTTCGGAAAATCGGTGAATCGGGTGTGCAGTTGAAAAACTTGAAGTTTCGAGAGGGGAGTGGCTGAAAAGGACTGTGCGAGTAATTGAATCCCTGAAGGAGACGTTCCGCGGTGCAGTCACTGGGGTCGCTTATCAAAACAAGTTGCGATAAATAGTCGATGGATTTGACTCTGAATTCACCGGAAAATGGAAAGGTTAGGATTTTTTGGGTTTCGTTTTTGCATTGGACGGTTAAGCCGGGATAGCCACAGCGGTTCTCTGGTAGGATTGTGATGATCTGAAAAGGGAAGCGAATTGGCACCGGTCCGCACCCTGTTTGGTATCTTTCATCATCGCTTCTTGATGGTTGAAGAAAGAAGAAGAAGATCAAGGAGAAGAAGAGTTTGAAAGGAGCCATTCTTTTCTATGCTCAAGAAGAGATTGAGATTCTTGTTATTGCATCTCTCGCCATGGAGTAGCTTTTAGCTAAACCAAGTCTCTCTGTTTTATGCTTCTTTTAAACTATGTTAATTAATATGTTAGCTGTGTGTGGTAAGGATTGAATACAAATGGGAAACCCGTGGAATTTCTATTATTCAGATAATCCAATGACAAAGAGACAAATTGGAGACCCTGCATTTAACAAATTCATCAGTTAATGTGAAGAACTTGGTCTTAGCCTGACCGTTTCTTAATTGGAAACAGAACATTAAAACTGAGCACAATAGGTTAATGATCTTAATTTTTGGTCTGTCAAAACTCCAAATTCATATTTTACAAGACCTTGATTTCAACACATCATTACATATTAACTGAGTTAAGATCAAGAGAGTACAAATTGTACATCGTTATGCTTTGTAAGACCATCGTGTTTTCTACACAACATGATACACGATAACTATAAGTAGAAAATACACTAAGAATATGTTTGGCCTGATTTTTTTTATATTAAAACTTATTATAAAGCTTTTATAAAAAATAATAATTTTTAAAATTAAATTAAAACTATTTGGTAAATTTACTTTTTATAAGCTTTTTTTATAGATAAGTTGTTTGGTAAAACATTTTATATAAACTTTAATTTTGATTAAAATTACTATAAAATGTATTTAATAAATCAAGTAAAAAAATTGAATCAAATAAAAAAATGAGTGTGAAAAAATTATTTGTTTTTATTTTTTAAAAATTGGTTTGCAATTTATGACCTTTGGAGTTAAATAAAATTAATATTACATACAACGAAAAGAACCTATTGTGGTATTAATAATGGATCCAACTAGGTCAGGAAAATCACCCATTGATTTGACAATTATTTTTCTATTGAAATCATCAATGCTAATTTCATACAAACACAAGTCTATCAAAGTCTTGATATCCTCACTAATAAAGTTTCCAGCCATGAACAAAAAAGCTTTGACTTTTATATTTTTTTATTTTTTAATAGGTTATTTATTTTTTCAAAGAGTATGGAATTCACTACTAAGAAGTTAATTCCTGTTGCTAAAGGAATTAAAATCTATTTCAATTTTCTTATAATGTAACATATTGTTATACTTAAAAGAGAAAATTATTTAAAACTGAGTTATCACAAACGAGTACAAATATTGATTTTTCAATTTTTATCTAATTTATCTCAATTACCATTAACCTATTTGACCAATTATTTTAATCATAATTAACAAATATTATATAAGAAGTTAAAAACAAATAAACATCACATAATTGTCATATCCAATAATAAATTGAGAAATATCCAACAATAAAAACAGTTTTCAAAGCCAAAAAAAAGAATGATAAAAAATAAAATGTAAAACAAAATAGAAAAAAAAATAACACCTGAATACAGTTTTGAATTTTTTGTTTTCTTTTTTCTTGATTTTTGTAACAATAAAAGAAAACCTTAGAAGGATAATTTGTAGAAAGGGGAGAGAAGAGGGAGATCCATAGGGAGAGAGGGAGGAGGTAGTTTTTGAGAGAGGATTTTTTTTTTAAAAAATAACTCTTTTAAAAAGCTAGCGTGTTTTTTTTAAAAAAAAAACTTTTTTAAACTCTTTTTTTAAAATTTTGTTTTTAAAAAAAAAAAGTTATTTTTTTAAAATTTTTTAACAAAATACTGTTTGGTTAATTTTTGCTTTTAAAAAGTAAATAAGTTAAAAATAAATTAAGTCAAATAAGCACTGAAGTATATAACTACAAGACAATTTTGCTTAGCATGAACTCATTTTTTTAAAAACAAAAAAATTGATCCCCTATAGCTTTATCAAAAGTCAATGCTTGTGGCCATCCAAATAATGATTCTCATTTTGGAAATCATCCCATATAATTAAAATTTATACAAACAATAGATAACAATCATTTTAAGAGTTTAGTGCATTAATTGCGACACAATGGGAATGTTGCATTGTGTTTAAGCCACTCATCTATACAATTAGCATGGAAGGAATGCATGCATTTCGATGTAATCCCTAAACATATTGGACAAGTGTTGTCGTTTGGTCTTTGGAATTGTTGGCTTTCGCCTACGACTATCGTAGAATACATTTCAAAAGTGGATCTACTGAGACCATTTCAGCTGATTTCACGGTTGCTGATGTGTTAGAGATTTCAGTGTTGGGATCCTAACGATGATTGCTGTCACCCTTTTGATTATACGTCCGATGATGCAAAAACAGATCGAGTTTCCTGCTGCAGCTACAAGCATGGCAGTGCCACGTTCTGCATTGCTTGGAAGACCTGAAATGCAAATTAGATTAAGTTAGAACTGAATGGCTAGGACTTCCTAGCTAATCAAAAGAGAAAACAATTTACATTTTTCTTAGCGAGTAGCTATCAATGAAGTAGAGGCGGCAACTTTAGTCAAGTCCTACTCTCAAAACATTAGAACCTTTTTTTGTTTTTGGATATATGGCTCGTTGAAACTTTCACACCATTGACAATTCGGCTCTCTCCAAGTTGTTGTGATACGATTGTCAAGATACTCAGACATGAAGATAACGACAGGAAATCTTTGTCCTTCCGTAACCTGATGAGTAATTGAGAATCGTGAAGCTTTGAAGGTAGAGTAGCTCAAGAGGAGTACCAGAAAGATCGAATCCCTGAAGGCCACGTTCTGCAATGCAATCACTTGGATCGCTTATCCAAATATATTGCCACATGTAATCGAGGATTTCGACCTTGAATTTACCGGAAAATGGAAACCTGATAATTGTTTCGTTTTTGCATGCCAGACTGAAGCCGGGATAGCCACAGCCATCGGGTTGGTCTATGAACTGAAAAGGGAGGCATAATGTACGACGGACCTGTCAGCAACCAGCCATCTTTGGTGGCTTGTTGATGGTTGAAGAAAGAAGAGACAGGAGAAGAAGAAGAGTAGTTTGAAAGCAGCCATTTCATGCTTTTTCTTTTCTTTTATTCGATTCTAGAATTTGTAGTTAATACCAGCCTAATGCTAAAGACTGAGCGGCTCCATTCTATACTTACCGAAAACTATAAACATTCTGGGTTTTTTCCAGCTTTGGAGACAACAAGTAAGCAGTGAGTTAAACAAGAATTAAGGCTGTAGAATTTGTATTAGTCGGATAAACCAAGTAGGAATGAGACAAATTGGAAGCTGACCTTAAAAGTTATGTAGAGATAGCTAGTTCAGCAGCTATAAGCAGAGCAATTGGCTAAGTGATCTTAATTGATTCGTTGTCTATTCGAAGTCAAAACGATTACGTGACCATCTTGTTTTTCTCACAGCATTACATCTGAAGCAATATCTGATAAAGGAAAAATTAGGACCATTACAGTAATCTGGAATTTAAAGCTTTTACTGCCTTCTTTTCTTTTCCTTTTAATATGTGGATGAAATTAGTGTTCTGAGGTCTTAGCTGCATTATTTCTTGCTTGACTTGTTCCTCCCAATGACCCCTTTCCAAAAAGTAGTTTTTCTTCAGTACCCGACCATCGGTTGCTTCCTTTTGTAACATTTTGTTTACATAAATCATTACTGGAAAATTATCTAATACATTGTTAGTAAAGTTTTTAAAGTTCTGTTAACCAAGTTAGAACTTAGAAGAATATCACCAGGGGCGGAGCCTCCTTATGTGATGGGGGGGGGCATGGCCTCCCCAAAATTTTTAAAATTTTTTTCATAACATATGAAAATTTTTAATTTTTTATATATTCTAATACTTACTCCCTAAAAATAATGTTTTATTTAATTATTAATATAAATAATAAAATAATAAAATAATTTCACTTATCTCACTCAACTTTAAATTTTTTTAATTTATATTATTATTTTTATTTATATTTTTTATATTTTATGTTTTTATTTTATTTGTTCATATATTATAAGTTTATACAAATATTCTTTCTCAAATTTCTACAAACCATTAACTATGTTCTTTTTATTTCTTTTTTGTTATGTAATATGTGGTAGTTACCTTCTACTTGTCATGTTCTTCTTTTTTATGTTACATAAATTTTATTTTTTATAATTTTAATCTTTAAAAATTAATAAATTATTATATAGTTTTCAAATATAAGTTGTAATATTATATTGTTACTTAAAATTTCATCAACGTATCATTTTTTTATTAATCTTGATTATGTAAGAGGAAATTAACTTGAGTATATTTGTTTTATATGCTTTACATTTTATGTTTAATTAAAATGAAATTCTCTTGAATATATAGTAGTTGAATAATTCTGATTATATAAAAAAATTATTAATCTTATATATCGTTTTTAACTATTTATATTTTACAAATTATAGTTTTATATTTAGTTTCATATTTCTATTATCAAAATTTTTATTATTGATTGAATTTAACATATTAATTTTTTAAAATTTTTAATTCTTATTTAACTATGTTTGACCCCTCAATAAAATTTGACTAGCTCCGCCCCTACAGATAGGGACGGAGCCTCCTTATGTGATGGGGGGGCAAAACTTTTAAAATTTTTTTATATATTCCATTACTAACTCCCTTTTATTTAATAATTAATATAAATAATAAAATAATAAAATAATTTCACCTATCTCACTCAATTTTAATTTTTTTAATTTATATTTATATTTTATTTATATTTATATTTTATTTATATTTATATTTTTATTCTATTTATTTATATGTTATAAGTTTCCGTAAATATTCTTTCCCAAAATTTTACAAACCATTAATCATATATATATATTTTTGTTATGTAATATATGGTATCTACCTTCTGCTTACCATATTCTTCTTTTTTATGTTACATAAATTTTATTTTTTATGATTTTAATTTTAAAAAATTAATAAATTATTATATAATTCTCAAATATAAATTATAGTATTACATTGTTATTTAAAATTTCATCAACGTATCATTTTTTTTTACTTATCTTGATTATGTAAGAGAAAACTAACTTGAGTATATTTTTTTATATGTTTTACATTTTATGTTTAGTTAAAATGAAATTTTCTCAAATATATAGTATTTAAATAATTCTGATTATATAAGAAAAAATTATTAATCTTATATATCGTTTTTAACTATTTATATTTTACAAATTATAGTTTTATATTTAGTTTCATATTTCTATTATCAATATTTTTATTTTTGATTGAATTTAACATATTAATTTTTTAAAATTTTTAACTCTTATTCAACTATATTTGCCCTTTCAATAAAATTTGACTAGCTCCGCCTCTGACTATCACATAACTTGTTATGATATATTTAAAATAATTAATAAATTAATACGATAAATAAAAAAATATGTGACAATAATTTCATTTTATTTATTAGTTGATATTTGTGATTATGACATTTACATACCATTCCCATCTAACAAAAACTAGTATAAATAAAAACTAATCAGGCACTATTTTAAATAACCCAACACAAAAAAAATGGGAAGGGCACATGGTTTTTTTTTTTTTTCTATGAAAAAACCCAAAATCCATCAACCACACAGCAAGAACTTCCCAAAACTCACATCCTCGGGGGTAACATATCTACACAGAAGCTGATAAATGTAAAATGATCTTGTCTATGCTGATAAGAGAGAAGATGATGATGAAGACGAAGAGGAGGATATTGACGGGGTAATTGGGGCAGATCCGCCAGGTGAGTTGCGACACAGTGGGCACGAAGCATTCATCTTTAGCCACGCATCTATGCAATTGGCATGGAAGTAATGGTTACACTCTGGTATAGTTCTCAATGTCTCCTTGGGCTGGTACTCTGATAAGCATATGGGGCAAGTGTTGTCGTTAGGCTTTGGAAGACGCCCGCTGTCGCCAAGCTTAGTCTTAGGGTAGGATTCAATGGTTGGACCGTCGAGTCCTGTTATGATAGCTGCCGGTAAAGGGGAGATTGATGTGGAGAATTCAGTGCTGGGGAGGTTGCGCTGACGTGCGTAAGCTCTCACTCGGCTACCGACGAAGGAAACGAGCCCAATTAGGCATAAGAGTCCTGGAATTCCAACGCCTATGGTAATACCATACTTGGCACTCCTAGGAAGGCCAGCTGCAATGTGAAACTAATTCAGGGGAAAATAGAAAAATCAAGGTCCAAGCTCTCTGTTTCAAAATATTGACCAGGGGACCGTGACGTTTTAACAACAGATCTCAAATAAAATGTTTCAGTTGTTTCGGAGGAGTTTAATTTGACTTGATGACTGGCGACATTTATGCATTTCAAAGCACCTACAGCAACGTTGATCTTTCTTTCTTTTTGCTCTGCAGCACCGTCGCCTTGAAGCTGTAAAGAATGAGACCAACACCTTTGTTTTGATTATAAAAATATGTGGACTCTAAATTAATGATCTGGGTTGCTTTCTCAACCACAAAACAGTGTCCTATCTAATGGATTGTGACAGTGGGATCCCAGGATCCTTCCAGCTGCACCAGATCATAAATTCGACTCTAGTAACGTTTTGACTTTGATCAATCATCTCTTCCATTTTAAGTTTTACTCAAAAACGACACCTTCTGATACAATTTTTCTTTTTTTTGAATAGTAGTTGTTATTAAGCCGCAGCAGCCTAGGAATGCCACAAAAAGTCTGAGGCTAGCAGCCAAAGACTCTCCGTGGCATACTGCAAAACCTTCTGATACAATTTAAAAGACAGAAGATGATACTAATACAAGAAAGAACCAATTGACATCGTCATGATTTCAATGACTTAGAATCCAACTAAAACGTTTTAAGCCAATACCCTTATTCCAATTAGATATAATAGTCATGATAAACAATTTATTCTATATATATCATTAAGAATTCATGAAGTTGGTCTTAATATAAATGCAAATAAAGTGATTTGAAGTCCGCCGTTTCAGAACAGAACACAAATCATAGCGTTGTTAGTATTAACATACCTTGGCTTGGCAGATTAAAGCACCCAATTTCCTGACTAGCTCTATTCTTGAACCCACAATCCCCTCGACGTTCAACACATGACCTACAGTCGGGTTTGTACCATTCTAACCGGACCCCTTCCGCCCAGCCATACCAAGCAAATGGAACAGTAACGGTCTTTATAGAATGGCATGTAGACGGTAAACCACTGTCAGAATCCATAAAAGACTCGATTTCGTAAGGTACAACAGAGTAATTATCATTGCTAAGACATCGAATTCGCCTTAACCCAGCCTCAGCTACTGCTCCAGTAGAGCAATTGAAGAACGTCAAGGTATGCCAGACTTCTGAGACAAAAGGAGTTCCTGATATGTCGAAAGACTCCATGAACCGTTTAGGGAGACAGAAATCAGGGTCGTTGATCCATATCTGTTGGGTCTCGTAATTGATGAATCTGACTGTGAATTCTCCGGATTTCGGAAGTTTAAGAACTAGTGCTCCCGTTTTATTGCTGCAGGAAAGACCAAAACCCGGATAGCTGCAACGACCATTTCGGTTACCGTCAGGGTTCAGCCCGAAAGGAAACTTAACCCCTGATTCACCGCCTGGGCATGACGATGGACAAGTTTGAGCACTCGTTGGTTTTTGAAGGAATAGTGAAAAGCAGAGGAGCCACAGAAATGTTAGGTGAGGCATCTTGCTGCTTGAAGAAGAACGTTAACGTGCTAAGGCCTTGCTCCGGGATTTAACTAGCTAGAGGCCCATGGCACAGAGGCTTTCAAGTTAGGACTTCAGAGATGATTGGCGTGGAACTTTGGATGGTTTCTCTATAATTGGAAAGCGGTGCAGTTTTTACAATTAGGTTTATATGTCTCAATTGGACAAGTCGATAAACTGATGTTATTTTGGGAATTTGGTTCTTTTTAGTTTCATTTTTTTTGAGGTGGTCAAGTTCTTGTAACTGTCAAAGGTTACCTCTTCTCCCCTTTTCCACCGACGTTTGTTTATTTTTTACTTAATTTGTTAAAAAGCTTTTCAATTATTTAAAAAAATTTCAAATAAATATTTATTTTTTATTACATTTAATTAAATATCTATATTTTTATTTAGGACTATATAAATTCTAATAACTAATTATGGATTAATTATCATGACTCAAAAAATAGATGGTGGAATATCATGTGAGCATGTTATTATGTCACAATAACATATTATTTTGATTTATGATAACTAATTCGTTAATCATAATCATTATTTAATTCAAAATAAAAATATAAAAATATAATTAATTAAAAAATTAAATATTTTAATAATTTAAAATTTTTTATTTTTTATTTTAAATTTATCTTATAAGTATTTGCAATTGGATTATTAGATTGTTGACATAGTCAAACAATGTATAAACCTAGCATAGAGCAAGATGCTAGTGGGAAACTTAATATGATAACTAAAATAATGGGTTGGGTCTTTAAGAATTTATGAATATTAAAGTGTATTAATTATAGGTTTGATAATTTTGTACAAATATATAAAAATTGATAGTTAAGGTATTCCTTGAAGTTTCACCATGCATTTAATAATCGGCTGTTTAAATCAGGCTTCCACACCCTTTGAAGATCTTTTCGTCCGATTGCAAAGCAAATAGTAAACAAACATTGACATCTAATTAAAAAATTAATTAGTCAAAATAATCAACATAAAATTACAAAGATGGTAACACGTTAGTATCATGATTTGAGGTTACCATAGCATACCAACGGTTTAGATGTTCTCGCTACAAGTGTTCGATAATGGATCAACAAGAGAATTTGATTTATTTTTTATATAATATTTAAAAATTTTAAATAAATTTTTAATTTTTATTATATTTAAATAAATTTGCAATTTTAATTTTAAATTAAATAAATTTTTATTTTTTATTTTGAATCGAATAAATTTTTAATTAAATTTTTATATTTTAATTTTAAATCAAATAAATTTTTATAAATGTTACTTATAATTTTATATCACATAACGATAATATAACATTTTGACATATTATAATAAATGATAACGTGACATATTAAAATAATATGATCATATTATCATATAATATTTTTTTCCTCCACATGTCAATATTATATGAATATAAAATGATAAATGATAATTTGATTAATAATAATTAATCAATCATTAGTTATAAAAATTTATTTAAATAAAATAAAATTTTAAAAAAACTTGATTAAAAATAATAAAAAATAAAAAATTTAAATAATTTATAATTTTTTAATATTATATCATTTTTATTTTTCTTTCTTTCCTCTCGTTATTAGTCAACTTAATTTGTTTTCAAGTCTTTACATCCGATTAAAACAGACCAATTCAAAGTTCAAACAATGAAAAACAATATCGAAAACTGTTATGTTCATTCCTCCTTTTCTTTGTTTTCTGTTTGTCCACTTTCATATTTTCAAATGTTAGTGCGCAGTAAAATACAAGTCAGAAACGTGTTGAACCATTTCGTTAAAATTATTGATTAAAAAAATGGAATTTTGTAAATTTTTTCTGGAATCGTGAATCAGTCAATGAAGAAACATAGAATAGAAAAATCAGCCAATGCATTATTAATCAAAGGTTTGCGTCATCATTGCAGCTTATTTTCTGCAGAATCGACACGGTCGCCACCTTTCTGTTTTTGCCATGTCAAGGTTTAACTATTAGGTAACATTTTGGAGTTCACCAAGATAAGGTTTGGATGGTTACTTGACATGACTTGGCGTTTATTTCTTCAAATTTTTTAATTATTAATTGTAAAATGTAGGAAGATTTACTAGAGAGAAACTTGATATTATCATTAAAAAATATAATAAATATAATTATATTCCAAACGAAGTTTATTTTCCTCCGCTACAAATTTCAAAGCATCTAGTCATGGACTTTGTGGCCAGCAAGGTCATAGTTTTGTCCGCATTGCAATCACTGCTTGACCGAATTACGCGGTAAAGATTAAAGATCAAAGCTTGCTCAGACCTCAGACTCAGAGAATAGCTTTAGCGTAGGAGCCGGTCATTAAACCTGATCATGCGAATCTGCCAAATCCGTCAGCGTTTAAGCCAGCCAGCCAGTAGCCTCCATATTAAGCGAAATTGCGTCAAAACCTCTTACTCATTGGGCTGAAGCCGGTGTAGTCCAAGTAAAGTCTCCAAGAAATTTGAGTCTTGAACCACGGACTTCCGCCTGTACGGAGTTTGGGTACTTGGGTCATATCGTTTTCAGCTTGAAAAGAAGTTGAGTTCAGTTGCGGCACAAACCAGTACTGGACCACAAATGTTGGTATTGGAAAATCTAAATGCTGGATGGCCCATTGGACCTAAACTAACGCCTCAACACATAATTATCTTTTTCATATTTTTTTATTTCACATGTCATAAATCTTACTCTTCTAACATGAGGCCGAGAGTTTTGAGTCTTAAATTTTGATTGTTGGGATGTTTGATAAGGAAACCTCACCACATTATTGTTTATCAATATTTACCTATGAGCTTTCATGTCATGAATTTTACACGGTCAATCAACTAAGAATCTGAATTACTTATTACACTTAAAAGGCAAGCAAGTAAGCAAGTAGGTAACTAGTAATTAGAATTGTTTAAATTTGGTTTTGATTTCCATAAAAAAAACTAAAATATTACTAAAAAAAATTACTTTATTTTTTAACAAGGTGTACCATTCAAAATTGTATTGTATCAAACAATATACTAATGTTAGTCAATTTAAAAAAGATTTGCATTTTGTTTATTAATTTATATATGGTAGTATGTTGTCATGAAAGTTCCTTATAAAAGTGTCACGACAACATACATTGTCAAGTTAGGTTTTTGGAAAAAAAATAATGATTCTGTGATAAAAAACGGGAATCAAGACACAAGAAAAATCCCAAATTTTTTTATAATTCAAAAAAAAAATTGTCCCAATTATAAAAATTTGGGGATGAATGAGAAAAAAAGAAAATACTAACAATCAACAAATTGGAGGGAACGGACCACGTAGTTTGATTCCACTAGGGCACAATTGTGGCGGGAAAATGTCCGTACGTGCTTCCTTGCCACTTTATTTTACTTGTATGTATAAACCTTACCTCCTCCTCTCTCAATTTCTCAATCCCCAAACGTTGTTCATTTCTTCTCATTTCCCACTTCGCGTTTCTCCAACAGAAATCTAAATCGCTAAATCAACAATCTAATCCCTGATCAACCGCCTTAAAATCTGTTAATTGCGAGATTAGAAAGGTAACTTTTTTTTTTCCCAATGTTAGGGTTTCTGGTTATGGGGAACAACTCGAGGTTTCCCCAAACGAGTAAATAGGAATATCCGTTTACTTTCAGAAATGTTTCGCTGAGTTTCTTCTTTTTTTTCCTTCCTTTTTGCATTGAATTTCAGGTGCGAGGAGTGGAGATTTTGATATTGAGGATCCTGGTGATCTGGGGAAAATGTCGGCCGAGTTCGACGATGATGGTGAGCAGACCATGTCAATCAACGAGTATCTTGAGAGCATCGAAGAAGAAGAGCTGGTAAAAAGTTCCTTCCCCCCCCCCCCCCCCCCTCTTTATCCATTTAGGGTTTTGCTTTTGCTATTTGGGTATGAGGGAATGATTGAGTTTAGTTAGTGCTTGTTGTTTCGTCTGGTTTGTGGACATGGAAGATTTAGGACATAAGTCTTTTGTCCTGTTCTGTTTAGAAATAATAACATCAAAATTTTGTCAGCTTTTCTGGAGCAGAAATTTGGTTGAGACGACTTTATATTTGAACTATTCCGTAACATTGATTAAATTTTGAGAAAATTTCATGAGATGAAGATTTGTATTGTTAATATTACACTAGCTTAGAAGTTAGCTTGGGACCATTCAAATTTGTATTGTTAAGATTTGTACGCATGCTAGTTTGGGACCATTCAAATATAACTTATATCCTAAATTGAAATTGGGAAAGTGTTGAATGCAAACGATTCTTAAATATAAATTGAACTAGCAATTGGTTGATTTTATCGATATTGTTGTGCTTCTTTAAGCTCTATGTTTCTCGACATCACTTAATTCGTTATTTTTTTAATCTAAAGGAAGCAGATCTGGTTTTGGGTGGAGATGAGGGTGATGAGTGTACCTATTCTAAGGGCTACATGAAGAGACAGGCAATCTTCTCATGCCTGACATGCACCCCAAATGGGAATGCTGGGATTTGCACTGCTTGCTGCTTGTCTTGCCATGATGGCCATGAGGTATTTCTCCTCTGCATTATTCTTTAGTTGTATTTCTCATTCTGAATGCTAAACTTTAGTTTGTTGTTAATGATATGACTCTTAAGATGTGAGTTAAATTATGATTTATTAAAGTGGAACTTCATGTTGTGTCTTTTGCTTTCTTCAGACCATGACCCTTTGAGTTGTCTCTAATAATTTGCACTTTGTGGGGTCATGCTCCCTGTTATGGGCTGGTTTAGCAAGTTATCTAGTAGTAAATATGATGATTGATTTGGGATACGTTTCCTATCATCATGATATTCCCAACTACTGTGGCCTTGTTATGTTCTTACTCATTTTAAATTAGAATAATATTGACTTTTTTGCAGCTTCAGCATTAACCACATTAACAATTCACACTGCTAATCATTTCCAATTTCTGACTCTGCTTTTTGAGAGGGGTTTCAAGTTATATTCTTATTATCTATCCAGTTATGTGTGTTTCTGGGATCATAATGGGTATTGCTTTTTTGTATATTTGATAATGGAAGAACTCATTGATTGATTTAACAATCACAATAGGTCTTAACATCGGACATGCAAGGTTTTCTTTCTGATTAGTTCTTATGGTCATTTGAAATTCCACATGCCTACTTGAGTACTGCACATAAGTCATGTATGTTATGCTGGAAATTTTACATATGCCCAACTACTCAAGAATGTGTTTATTTTAGTTCTTTTTCCTTTTATAAATGTTTTATGCTGTTAGCTTCTGTCTGCTTATATTCAGTGGAGGTTTTCATTTTTGCAATATATGCAAGGTTTTGGAGCTTTGGACCAAGAGAAATTTTAGGTGTGACTGCGGAAATTCAAAATTTGGGGAGTTCTCATGCAAGCTTTTCCCAAATAAAGATGTAGAGAATATCGAGAATTCATATAATCACAATTTCAAAGGTTTATACTGCACCTGCAATCGCCCCTATCCAGATCCAGATCTCCAGGAGCAAGTAGAGATGATACAGTGCTGCATGTGTGAGGACTGGTTCCATGAGGAGCATATCAGTCTCAACTCTCCCAATGAGGTCGGTGAGCTTTGTGCATGTCCTTCTACACGTTCATATCTTAGTTTTGTTTTTTTGTTAAAATCATTGGCAAATCTAGAGATGCCCTGTACTGTAGGTTCATGTTAATGTTTGCCATAGTTTTTCTTATAGTTATGATTGCTTGCAATGTGCTTGCTTCACCGAACTTATCTCTTTAAAGATGGGTATGGGTTCTAATTATTTGAAAACAAACGTTGATAGATTCAGTGAATATTTCTACTTGTATAAATTGTGATCATAAGTTATCAGTTTGAAGGATGTTTCCATTGACACATTTACATGATTAGTTTAGCTCAAGCTTTGCAGTGTAAAATAGGCAAGTTGAGAGGAAGAAGTGCAAAAAAGACTATCACTTAGCTGTAGTTTTTGCGCTATTCTTTGAGTTATTGCTGGGCAATGATTATGATCTGAAAATACTTGTATGACAGATTCCTAGAGATGAGGAAGGGGAGCCTCTTTATGAAGATTTCATATGCAAGGCATGCTCAGCAGTTTGTTCTTTTCTGACTCTATACCCTAAAACCATAAGGGCAGCAGGGGGACAGCCTGTTGCTCCTGTAACTACTAGCAAGGATAAAAGTGTGGTGGAAGACATCCCTCCTAAAGATGGTGGAGCTGGGAAGCTTGAAAATAATGTGTGCTCTGATTCTTCCATCAAGGATAATTTGGTTGCTGATGCTAATTGTGAATCTGTATCTGATGGCAAGAAATTTGTTCTTGGAGAAAGCTCTCAGAATGATGACAGCTCTATTGCCAGTTCACATGCTACTTGTATTCTTGGAGCAGACTCGGTGGTTTCAGAAAGTAAACCCCTTTTTCTTTCTAAAAACTGGAGAGATACCCTCTGCAGATGTGACAAGTGCTTGGATATGCACAAGCAGAAGCATATCAGTTATCTACTTGACAAGGAGGACTCAATAGCAGAGTATGAAAAAACGGCAAAGCAGAAGAGGGAAGAAAAGTTGCAGCAAAGGGAGGGTGCTGCAGTAAATTTCTTTAACAATCTTGGTCATGTAGAGAAAATGGAGATTCTGAATGGCATTGCGGACTTTACAGATGAATTCCGTTCCTTCCTGGTATGCCATTGATTGTATATCTTTTTAATAGCTAACCTTTACTGATTACATTGCAAGATAAGTTCTAGGTAAAGCCATACATATTTTTCATGTTCTTGCATCATCAGATTATTCATTTATGTATCTTGCAAAAGCAATTTACTGCCCCTAAGAATATATATATTTTGATATCTTTAGGGGTCAGTTGATCCATCAAAGGCAATCACAGCAGCTGATGTCAACCAGATTTTCGAGAACCTTAAAAACAAGCGAAGGCGTGTGTAGTAAGCTTTTTGCTGGATGTTGCTGCTCTTGCTATGAGTTATCCTAGTAGATGAAAAGAAAAAAACAGTGGGATGTTATGCAAATATTTAGGTTGTTTAAAGTTAGAATGCTCTAATGTTATGAATTGCTCTGTAGTTTGTTTTAATGACTTGTATTAACTGTGTATCTGTATTTGCTGAAGTGCTATGTCAGCAAGTACTAGAATGGTGCGCACGTGCAGGCACATCTCTATAGTAAGTATTCCTATCTCATGTAGGAAAGAACTTCTAAGCTTCCTTGTTAATGAACGGTAGAAGAGCACTTGTTTTTAACTTACTATTTAGGTAAGGTTTCTGATGTTCTTTTCTTTAGGTTTTTTAATTAAAATAACCCAAGTGCTTAAGATTATGGGCCGAGTAAACATGAAGTTGTTGAGGGTTCATGTCAAATTTTTATGTTTAAACACATTGGCTTAACACGCTAGGGTCTGGCCTATAGATTTTTACGGTTTTTAAGTTACAAGTATGGTAAAAAGTGAATGTACATGTCAAGTGATTTGGGAGACTTGGTAAGAGTTTGTGCTTGATTGGGTTGGAACATGGAAGGAACGCCAATGTAGGAAGGTCTTTTTTAGTGAAGATAAACATAGAAGTCCAAGGAAAATTATTGCAAAAATGATATCAACAAAAAAAATGCTAAGAGGTCTCTACGTGTCATAGCTTTAGCCCTACTTAAAGTTAAATCTTCCCACTGCTGGGCAGTTTAGCTACCGTCCATCTTGTTTTGTTCTCTTACTGCTGGAGCCAACGAAAAGTCCAAAGGTCGCGAGTCACGAGACGAACAGCCGAATCCTCCAGACTAGTCTATTCCAATTCAAGGACGAGCTCTAACTCGATAAGCCATTCCATATATTTTATTCAAATTTTGGTGAAAGCATTTGATAAGCCAAAAATAAAGTGTAAAAATCTTCATCTAGTAAGGCCTTAATTTGGGAAGAAATTACCTTCATTTTACCTTTGAAAATTTACCTATTTCCCAGGATGTAAAAGTTAAATTAAAAAGTACAAGACCATATTGATTGATTGTTGGACATTGTAAAATTAACCCAATGCTTCTTAAATTATGAATTGTCATTCCACAACCCAAAAAAGAAGAATTTCATTGCATGATTTACATTTGTCTTCCCATATCACAGTGAATTTATTGCTGTTGCTAACCATACCGTTCACGTCGACTCTTTCCAGTCTAAAACATCAAAATTTGTCAACACCAATTTAACGAGTAGGGACAAAAGTTAGGTGGTTGTTATTTCCTCGAGGAAATGAAAAGATTTTGTTCATGTGTTTCAACAGTTAACGAGCATTTAAAATATTTGAAACCAGTCATTCCCCTACCTAATCTTAGGGAGATTGTCGACTAAACTTTTATTGCTCTGCCCATCTATTGATAGCGAAATCCTCTTCATTTTCAACTACAAATTTTCAAGTGTTTTTTGTACCCTAATTAAGGGCTGTTGTTATCAACAAAACATACATAGCCTAATTTTATTTCTTTGAGAAAACAAAAGGGTCATTAATAATATAATTCAAACACACTTGAACTTATATTTGTCATACTTGAGTCGTAATAAGTTTTTTTTTTTTTGTTTCCTTTGATTTCCTTGAAGGGGGATATAATAACGTCAGTGCTCTGTCATGATAGCCTCAGACTAAGAGGATGTCCTCAAATTTTCCTTCCCCTCTTTCTTAATCAGCAGTGGAAACGGTTATCATAACTGTTATTTGGCAGTTTGTGGGCAGCTGAGATGAACCAAATGGTCTACCCATCTCCATGCATTTTGCCTCGATGTCAATGCCATTGCAACTTGGCTCACTAATTGGGGTAGCTAGTCTAGCAAGACTAAAGCTTTTGGTTTTTTTTCCCATTTACTGCAAAGAGACCAAATCTTAGCACTAGACTAACAACTTATAATAGCAAGAATTACCAAATTTCTTTTAATCTTTATTTTAGGACCCCCCCAATTAGTGTTAGTTAAATAAGATCGACTCAAACTAATGCTTTTGAATTTTTTAACCTTATTATGGGAAACAATATGATTTCTACGTAGTTCATAGTCAGAAGAAGAAAAATTAGAGAAAGAGAGAGCACGTACAATTTCCTGATTTGAATTTTGTAGCATAAAATTCATGTTCACACTTTGTATTTCACACCTTGTATTTTACGCTGACCACGTGGTTAGACAGAAATTAAACCTAAGAAAACATTGAAAAAGTCGATGAGAGCTTGATTTCTCCTTTGTAAGTAAAACTTCAATAGATTGCTTGTTGCCTTGGAATTTAAACTTGGATTTCTATTTTTTTCCAAATCTATAAGTTTTTTAATATAATGAATCATATATATATATATAATAAATTATATTAATTTAATATTGCAGTCTGTAATAATATTTTTTTTAGATAAATTAATGGACACTAATTTATAACACTTGGGAATCTTTGACTGATCAATAGTTATATGCCTATTATTTCTTTTAAATTATGAAAATGTTACGTATTTTAGATTGAATATTCCTGAATTTTACTTATAAAAATAATTAACAATAATAAATACGAGAGGATGTGGAAAGATAAACCCATCAATGAGATTATATTCAACTTAAATGGGATTTTAATAAAGTAAAAGAAAAAGATATAATTAATTAACCATTAATCTTTTGACTTAGTGGTGATTATAGTAAGTAATGCTTTTCCATCTTAGTATTTTAACTTTTTGAATTCCTAACCCTTTCACCCAATGGATAAATAAAACCAAGAAAAAGGTAAACGTAAATGGGATTTTAATAAAGTAAGAGAAAAAGATATAATTTATTAAGCATTAATCTTTTAATTTAGTGGTGATTATAATAAGTACTGCTTTTCCATGTTATTATTTTACCTTTTTGAATTCCTAACCCTTTCACCCAATGGATAAATAAAACCAAGAAAAAGGTAAAGTTAAAGGAGAAGTTTGACATGGCCTGGTGTTCATATCAAGTAGTAAATTAATATTACATTATAGTTAATCATCACACAACACCTTGCATTGAGAAAATACAAAAGCTCAAGAGTAGGTGAACATTGTCTACGAAAATTCTGCCACTTTTTCATGCAGACAAAGTTCAACAATAATATCATAATAAATAATATATGATTTTATCATGAAATGTTTAAAGAAATGCATGGTGGGTCAATACTTCTAATTCTAGTAAGATGTTAATTCCATGAATCCCTTGATTACTGTTGTTATTGGGGTAATGTTTTAAGAAAATAAATAAAATGGATTAAGAAGTACTTAGTATTAAACTCGTTGGTGTTTTGTAAAATAAATATTGAACCTTATAATTAAAACCGAGTTTTTCTGTATTGATTGTTATATAGTCCATTGCCCCGGTGGATATGACTCAAGTTGCAATTTTTCAAATCAATTTCCCTAACATTTAATATGTGGCAGTGAGGAAGTTATTCTTTCCCGTGACATTGTCGGGGATTAGAGTCTTATAATATTGATATAAACCTAAGTTTGCTGGCTTCTGCCTCCCATCAATCATATGCCGAATTTCCAATCTCTTGTCCCCTCACATTTTCCACGAAAGGTCATTATAATTCATTGATTCCCCCTTCTTGGTGTTTCTGAGAGAAAGTTATGGTTCCTGGTAGTTGGCATTGGAAAGAAAATGTAGAGAAAAGAAGGGTGTGGCTTTCTGTTTGAACCACAAAAATGAAAAAGTGATTTTCTCTGCAATTATAGTTAAAATCTGACTATCTGACCTCCCCCTCCCCTTCTTTCTATGCTGTTTTTTTCTTCAAGCAAACCCAAAGAAACTTAAATGCAGCAATGCAGCCTTGAACTGGTCAAATTGCTGGCCAACTATTGTCTACTAAAAGGGACCCCAAAATCATAAAATCAAAAGATGTAGGATCGAAAGTTGAAAAGAAGTTGTATAAAGGAAATGCAAATTTGATTAATTAACAAGGAAAAAAGGGGGTTGCTTTTATGAGCATAGATTTATTTTGGAAGTATGGTAAAGTTCATGTTCACACTTGAAAAATCTTTGTCAAAGGCCCACAATTATGCTGTCTGCTTTTTCTTTCTTGAATTTTCCTATCAACTCCACAAGGAATTAATTTAATTTTTTTTGCCAAGAATAATTTTTTGAAAACCTTTTGATTGAAATAAAATCACTCAACTAGCTAGTTAAATAGAAGATAATACAGTATATTAAAGCTATAAGAAGACATAAGTTCAACACAACGAGGAGCTAGCTGGAATGCTAGATTTGCCGAAGGATATTGTCCTTTGCCACAGTTTGTTTCTAACACGGTTTCAATTAATGGAATGGAATGCATTTAATTTGGACACGATATAAAGTTGTCCTAATTAATGGCATAGTCGTAAATAGTTTTACAATTTTACATTAAATTGACAGTTCAGTTTGTCACTTAGCATGTAGAAAAATCAAGTCTCGTGAAGAAAATAAGTCTAAGTACAATTATTTAATTAATACAGGGGGATTGGGGATTGTTTGTTAGAATAATGTATGTCTATAAATACCCTTAGAACTTCACTTCACAATTTCACAAATGCATCAGAGAGTCAGTAGGAAACTACATTTTTTTTCCCTTTCTGACATATCCCCCAGGACAAGTTTCTGGCGCTGTTGATCCATTTAGAGAGTGGTTTTTGATTTCTGGAAGTGAAAAGAAATCATGGGGAATTGCTTGAAGACATCCAGATCAAGGCAGCTGGTGGAAGAAGAGGAAATAGAAGAGCAGCTAGGGGAGATTCGTGAAGCAACGGGGTTTCAGAAGGGAAATGATGGTATTGGGAAAGGGAGCATAAAAGTGAAGATAGTGCTTACAAAGGAGGAGCTAGAGTTGTTTCTGCTGAAGCTGAAGAACAACAATGGAGGGAAGAGCTTCGAGGATCTTTTGGCGGAAATGGAGAAAGCGAGGTCGGGAAAAGCAGATTCTTGGAGACCTTCATTGGAGAGTATCATGGAGGTCGACGACCCTGAAGAGCTTGAAATGGACAGATCATGATGAAGCTTCAATCCTTCTTCTTACTTTTACCCCATGTGGTTTTTGTAAACTACTACATCATCTTCTTCTCCTCTTTGAGGTTTTTGATTCCAGAACCTCTTTTTACTTGGGTAACTCGACGTACGGCAGGATCAGAATCTTTCCTTGTTTTTTTTTCTGGTCCTTTCCCTCTGGTGATGAACCAAGTTCCAAATGTTTCTCTCCCTTACTTAGCTAGGAGTTTTTGATACATATATAGACTGAACTTTCTCCCTTTACCATATAAACTCAGATCTTTTATTCAAGCTTTCCGAAGTTAAGTATGGATCTATGCATATGTACTTGAGCGGTTGATAGATTTTAATGTTGAATATAGATACAGTTACTTTAAGTAAAACTCCTGATATTTCATTTTTATGCCATTTCTAAGCTGTGTGCTCCATGGAATTGGGTGATGAAAACCTACCAAATCTGTGTTGCAAATTCTTGTTCTCCTCCTCCCCCTTGAGAGAGATGTAGAAGGGGAGAGAGAGCTGGGTCTGGAGCCTGAGTTCTGTGTCCTGTTTGAGCTTTAGTTACCTATAATATTAATGTTTTTGACTGTTGGGAGTTGAAACATAGATCGTGGCAGTCAATTGATAGTCCCAGAATTCAGCGCCAAACTAGTGATCAACAACAACCCAAATTATCATAAATGTCCAACTGGAATTCTGAACCTTTATTCCCTTCAAAAATTTTGACCATTCTTCAATATTTTACAAAGAGATCACTGTTTGCGGACCCCTTGAAAAGAATGGAGACCTTCCTATTTGTCCAGTGTGGCTGAATTTACCTATTAGACCAGCAATAATTGTTAAGGGTAGGGACTATAAACAGGAAGAAAATGTGTATCTACTTAACAAATTAACAGTCTGAGTAATTTCGATAAAAATTATAATAAACTTTTACTCATGGAAATTCAAATTATTTACCACACCCAATATTATTAGAGCTAATTATGTGCTTACAATAAACCTTAAACGTTACTTCCTCTTCTATAGTTCCATGGTTAAGTTGCCCAAAGAGACATGGTTGTAGGGTGGGAAAATGCATGGTGGTGGTGTGTTTAATAAAACAGTTCACAAAATCTCTGTGGTTTCCTGGCATCCCGACACTAATACAGAACTAAACTTTGCAGGTCGACTAAATTCTAGTAGGTTGGACTTTGGATCAGTTTTTCTAACATTTGACGGTGTCTTAAGCTTCTAAGTTTCCAAGTGCTTTTCTCAATCAGAGACCGAGTAATAATCTTGATATTTACTATTTCCCTCTGATTATGATTGATTTTAGCAACAAAAGAAGAAAGTTCATAAAAGAGAGTATGTATAGATTCCCTTTCTCTCAAAAGAAGCTGACTCGGTCTTTTCAAAATCGAAAATCAATAAGAGAAATTTCTTCTACTGACCTGGGATTAAGGGTGTCATGATTCGTTTAAAAGTAAACCCCCAATATTAACGCGTTGAATAGCTCAACTTCTGCGTTGCATATCTTAATCAAGGACTTAGTCCCAGTGGTCTATTTTGCTTTGTTAATCTTAAATAATCAACATCTTTTTATCTCTGGATTATAATCAACTTTGAATTCTTTCGACTAGTCCAGGTTCAGTATTCCTTGGGTCAGGTTGACTCAGGTGCTCAAGAACCAGGAAAAGGAATAACAAAACCTTAACCTTAATTAACCAATATTATCTCGTAGGAGACAGATTGTAGTGTAGGTGTGAACTTTCTCTGCAACAAGCCTTTAAAATAGCCTCGCATCATCAAAGGACAATGGTGACTTAGGAATCTTAAATAAAACCCATTACCAAGTGTTTCTTTTGGGAATTGGAGGTTTGGTGATTTCTTGTTCTTTACAAGAGATGTTGAACTTGGCAAAAGCTCCATTATTTCAGAAGGAGAGATGTCAGATATGGGCCTTATGGACTAACATTAGGGAGAAGAGTTAAGAGGGGGCTATGGGTTGGATTGAAACATCAGAGCCCAGTAAACGTTATTGACGTGGACATGAAGAATCAGTCTCGAATCCAATTGGGCTGGTGATTGGGTTGATGTGTCAATGAAACTCTGGTAGGCCCCTTCTTTTTCGTCATCCAGCAGAGAACTGCCATGATTTTCTCAGGGGGAACCCTTTTGTCCAATCACAAGAAAAAGTGCAAGAAATCCCAATTGCCTAGACTTTTGTTCGACTAGTTGGGAGTAAACTCACGACTCCTTTGAGGATAGACAGGGGTACATCAACGGGAAAAGTCATCGGTGGGCTACACGTGAAGGGATGAGGGATCTCAACTTGGGGTGAAGAACTTGACTGCTTCATTCACTGACATCCTCACGATTCGATGGACATTTTAAAGATTCTAAAGATAAGAAATAAGGTTTAATAGGTACCATAGGAAAAAGAGAAGGCCTTCATATAGCTCTTAATTAGTGCCCATCATATCATTTTCCGACTTGAATTTAGTTTCTTCATGAGCAAAACTCATTTTGGATGTCATTTTCTCTATACAATAATAATAGCAATATGGATAAACTCTGGGATTGGGATGTCATTGATTACCAGGCGCCCTCCTCCCTGCAACAAAGTTGGCTTTCTGGTTTCAAAACGAACATGGAATTTGGGCCGGCGGGCCTTCTCGTCAAGCACTTCTTTATTAAGAGTTTAGTCATGTTAGCTTGAAGGACAAAGTATAGACGTTGCAAGAGAAAAATTTTCTCTGGCTGAGCTTGTTTGGATTCCGGATGACATGCCAAAGTAGGAAACAGAGAGTTTTTAAGTAAATGAATTCCAAACCATTCATTTGGATCAAGTGTTGCTTATAATTTTACATGGCACTTTTACCTTCTTCCTATCCTAGTAGTAGATCAAAAATTACATTCAAGAGAAAGAAGAAAACAGTGCCCAAATTAGTTTCCCTTTGAAACTTCTGACAAGAAACCTGAAAAACTGAAATATTCTCTTAACGGTACCTACTCTGCTATACGCTATCTAATACTCTTCGGGGATGCTATCAAGCGCTGCATTGCTACCAGGGCAAGGGAACGCTACAATAACACGATCCTTGGGAAGGGCGACAAGCTCACGAGCTACATCTCTGAATTCAAGAACCCCTCCATCTTTGCATTTTGAGAGCAACCGAGCAGCTTCTTGCTTTGTCATCCTCACTTTCACTCTAATAGTTGCCTTGGCATCAAAACCTGTGGCGCCGCTGCTTTTCTTCTTCATATCCTTGTCATCTTTAACTTTGAGCAATGGTTTTGAACTTGAAAAGGAATCACCATAACAAGTCTTCAGCTTGCTTGGTGATTGCTTCTTACTCAACCCATCTCTGTAAATGAAGCTGGACGCACTGTTGGGTTCTACGAGTTCAAAAATTTCACCTGACAAAACTCTCTGGAGCCAGGAAGGGAAAAAGGTGAACATCGTTTCTTTTTTTGGTGAGGAAAAAAAAGATGGGTTTTGTTTTGTTACACTTTTTGTAGTGATCATAAAAATGAGTGGTGCGGAAGCAAATAAATGTATGGTGAGTTTATATAGAAGCCGGGCAGGGGAGGTCTAGGAAGGAGAAATATGATTGGTGAGTGAGGAGGGAGTGTCCTTCGGGCCAAAGTGTAATTCTCGAATAGTAAATTTGGCTTAAAGAAGAAGAGATGGGTCAAGGCGTCAATAGCACGAAATTGGGATACTGGAACTCCAGTTTTGTCAATTTGCAATTTGGAATTTAGCTTTGAATGTCATAAACAGGGTCACCCATTTCCCCCTGTGCAGGCCAAACTATGGGCAACAATCAGCAATCCTCAAGCATGATGCATTGCTTCTGCTTCTGCTCCTGACACTTTTCCCCTTCTTTTCTCTGTCGTTTGTTGGAAGTTCAGGTGAGATTCACAAGAAATTCATGGTCCATGATTCATCATTGAAACAAGTTCATTCAAGTAAATACTACAACTTCTGAATGAAGACTGAGAAGTGAGGAACCATATTCTTATCACACCACTAGGTCTTTTACCTTTGTAAACTCTTTTTTTTTTTTGATTGAGCTTAGTTCCACATTAAAAAAATAAAACAAAAATCAATTGAATAAACTATATTTCTTTCTTTCTTCAGCGTGATTTAAGGCCAAAAAAGGCAAAAAGGAGAATGCAATTGACAGCTTTAATGCTTTGTACTGTCTTGTACCTTACATGGAGCACATTAGCTCATGAAAAAAATTAGTGAAAAAAAAATTTTAAACTAAAATTGGATCATCAAGTCAAGCAGAGAGTTCGTGAAACTGGGCTTTGGCTTAGCTCATTGTGATGTTAACATTGCTACAGAGACCTGAAAAAGAGCAATTCCCGTTGGCTCTGACTCAGTCTTTGTAAAGTGACATGCTTTAACTTCAAATTATTTGTTCCGATCTTTAAATTAAATGGAAAACGCGTATTTTGGTTTTGAACTCTGTGAGTCAATGCCGTTCGTTTAGTTCCAAAACATCGTATCCAATGGTCCATGAACATCCCAATAATGATCAAATCAATCTATTTTCCCTTTTTTCCTTTTTGGAGGGTTAAACAGAAAAGAAAAAACAAAGGCCAAGCTTTGCATCTATCTGGAATTTATTCATCAAAGTCAGAAATTTGACTCAAACCCCTCGAGCACGTCTGGTTTTTTTACCGAGTTTCGACCGGCAAGTAGAAGTTAAAAGGATGGATTTTGATGGAGCTGTCATTGTTCACGCTTTCAGTTGGGTTTACTTTTACTCGGAGCTGTCATTTTTTTTTTAAATCAAAACAAGAGAGGAACTTTTTGGGCTTGGCCTGGACCATTGCAACGTGGACCTAGCCGAAATGTCAGTTTAAATGGACCTAAATAAGTACTTCAGTTTGCTAGGGTACATACCTATTGTTAACTGTAATGCCTAAAAATTGGCAGGTATTTTTTTTTTTTGTGTTTGAAAATTTTCTTTTAGTGATTTATTAATTATGATATAAATTTTTGTTTATTTTGATGTTGAAAGTTAGTAATGGAATAGATAATGAATATTTGATTTAATGATTAATATATGTATTTATTAAGCAAAAAACTAAATTGAAATCTTTTATTTTCTAAAATTAAAAAAAAATGAATGAATTTGTTGTCGCACTTTATGTATTTAGCTAGCAAAGATGCAATACATCAATTTACTGAATGATAGTTATAGTAATTAAGATCTATATTATTAATTCATACTGCTTAATTAGGATTTTAGGAAAAAAAATAAGAAATTAAATTCAGGAGGAGCTAAGTATGTTAAATTTTCCTTCTAATTCCATACTTATTTTTCACTTGTATCCAGAAACGAAAGTTTCCCATGTCTCCTAAGTTTATGAATAAAATATAACTAGTAATATAATAATTTTATTACAAGATTATGCTATCAAACGCTTTATTAGTATTACCTTTTAGACATAATATTTCAAAAAAATGTAAATAAATCATTATCGTAATAATTAAAATATTATTTATCATTTTATACCATGTAACATAGACACAACATAATCACGTATCATAATGAACGATAATTTACCACGTTGATAGGACATTAAAACATGATCATATATATTTTCACTATTCATGTCAACGTCATATATTTTTTAAAATAATATTTTAAAAAATTTATTACATCCAAAATGAAAATTCAATAATTTGATTTAACATAATAAAAATATTTAAGTTTATTTAAATTTTCTAATTAATTCAGAAACGTTTTAATGTATTATCTCAATTTTTTTTTTTTCAATTTAAACAACTAATCAGTTTTATACCAGTATTTGATTGTTCTATTGTTATTTGCACATTTCTCACATGTCTACGGTGTCGTTTGGTTAATAACAGAGGTCAATTTTATTTTTTGCACTCTCTCCTGAAACATCGCCGCCTTCTCTTCTAGAAAACCGAACTCTTTGAAAGCCGGTTTTTTTTTTTTATTATGATTATTATTGAAAATCACCATCAAAGTTCTTGAGA